>NC_134357.1:146733083-147046416 GCF_048569485.1 Anomaloglossus baeobatrachus
GAGAAGCCACTTGATTCAGCACTTGCCATCCAATGTAGCACATCCTCTCTCTGGACCTCATCTATAAGTTATATCACTGTGCAGCTACCAAAAGAAGGGAGTGGTATAGCCCATCCTCTAACAGAAGTTGTCAGTTGTCTTTGGATAGGTCGAGCTAGTGTTTGTTTGGTAGAGCTTTGAGTAATTTTCCCACTGACCCCCACGTACACCACATCTATTACCCCAATGCCTTTTTATATACACTGCCTGGCTGCGCATTATGGAATTGGAGGGATTCTCTCTGCACTGTTGGAATGTGGAACACATTAAAGGAGTTGTCCGACATAACCTCCTATAAAAATGTTAAGCTAATCTGTGCTGTATTGTCATACATTATTTTTTTTTTTTGTTTTCTAACTTTTGTTCCTCTGGAATTATCCATTTATTCTCTGCAGCTCATTGTTTACCTGCAGCTCAACCAAACATGACATCTTCCTATTCAAAACCTCAAAGTCAGAGCTGGCACTGCCTGGCCTCACTGTCCAGCCTCTCCCTCTGCATACACATTCCCTGTCAGTATCCTGCCCCAGCACCTGATAGATAAATGAATACTAAGTAATGACTATATATAACCCCCAATGTGAGTCTATAGGATATATACACACATACATGTAACGGTGTGCCGGGGGTGCCTGGGGGGTTGCTGTAATGGCCGCTTTATGCATCAGACTGACCCCCGGCCCAGCCGTCACTATTAAAGCATGGGTTCCACTGGTGGGGCAGAGTGTGGATGGTGTGGGCATTTCGCCAGACTCAGGTAAACACCGCAGACAGGCTTCTGGTGAACCAAAAGGCATTTTATTGCACATAACTTCTATACAGTTTCGGTACACAAATCTTCCAGCTTCCAAATCACAATTCTTGCCGGGGGACTACTCCTGTTTCGCTTCAGCGGGCGTTACCCGGCTACTCTTGTTTCTCTTTAACTATGCTCGTAATCCGGCTACTACAGGCTTTGCCCATAAGCTTCTGCTTCTCTGTCTATGCTTCTGCGGGTCTTACCCGTACACTGCTGGTTCTTGATCAAGGCACTTTTCTCTTTCTCTCTTTGGCTATCTGCCACGGTCGCTCCCACACTCTGCCCCGTTGCTTCTTCTCTCAGCACCAACAGACTCTCTCACTACTACTCTCACTCTGCTACAGAGCCCTCTATCCCTCCCCCTAGGCTGCCCTGCTCCTCCTTTCTCCTATACTGCTCCCATGGGGACAACTGTTCCACCCTGACACCTAGTGGGGAAACCCGTTATTGCTGTAAAACACAAATAACATCACATCAACATCTTTAACATCTCTGGCTACCCCAGCGTGGGGCATCTTCAGGGGGGGAAAACTGCTTCTTCGTTCTAGGGGTCCGTCCACCCCTTACATTCCTCCTCTCTTTTACCTTAGCCTC
Organism: Anomaloglossus baeobatrachus; assembly: GCF_048569485.1. Taxonomy (NCBI): domain Eukaryota; kingdom Metazoa; phylum Chordata; class Amphibia; order Anura; family Aromobatidae; genus Anomaloglossus; species Anomaloglossus baeobatrachus. Next base: position 146,734,516 of record NC_134357.1, read on the forward strand.
CCGGCAAGGTTCGGATCTGCAAGACAAAACCTGACCAACAAAACACATACACCTGGTTGCAAAGCAATCTTTTCTCTTTATCAAATAACACTTTAAAACCATCACATAAAAGCACAACCAATGGGCACACAAGTCCGGTGCCCGGAGTCCCTCCAAGGGAGCTCCCGGTCTTAGTAGTATCTTTGCCCGGAGGCTATTCTCAGCGCTCCCGGTCTTAGCTGACCTTCCGCCCGGAGGCTATTCCTAGCGCTCCCGGTCTTCCGTGGGTAGACAAATAACAAACAATAAGATTTCCTTAACAGTCACGGAGGGAGTCCCTGCACAGTCCGGCATCAGGCTCCTCCCGGGCTCAGTACCTTGAACGTTGCTGCAACTGAGAACAGTCACCGGCTTGGAACAGTACCGGTTCTTGAAAACATCTATGTCCATCACCTCTGTTTACTGGTATCTCACGCAGGGTGGTAAGCGCGCAGCCATTCAGCCCGCTGGGCCCTCACGTACTCGGAGAGGGATTGGCCTGGTAAGCAGCGCAGCCTCCGGAACGGCTCGTAACTTGGTTGCGGCTCTGACTCCCCGGCCTCCGGGTTTTGCCCCTCAGCCCCCGGCGGGGGTGATGGGGTAGCTGTACGGGACTGCTGTGGGCTGCTAACAACGACCACCGGATGCGACACCATGCTCTGGCGAATCGCCAATATCGCCGGTGCTTCCTTCGCCTGATCCCCTTCTGCCGGCTCGGCTACCGGTTCAGCAACTGCTTCTGGCGATGCCGCCGGAGTGCTTCTTGGCCGACAAACATCAGCAATCACCGGTCTCTGCTGCATGCGTCTCCAGTACTGACAATCCTCCCACTTTATCTCTTGCTGCCACTGCGCGGCCTCCTGGACAGTGGGCATACGGGTCACTCCCACTGCGAACAGGCCCCGGCAACCCACTTCTCTTCGAAACTTTACTTTCTCACCCGGATACAGGGTATGGAGACGTTGGGGTAACCCCTCAGTGTCCAGATTGACCCGATTATAAAAGAAGTGCTCTCCGGTCTCATTATCTTCTATAAACCCGTATCCTTCAGCCTGATTAAACTTGACCATGGTGAAAATGCTACACTGCCGGTCAAACTCTTCACTGCGGGACCCGGCCATCATTTCCCTTGCCACGGTCTCGGCCAGAAGCCTTTCTTGCACCGGATCTATCTCAGGCGGTGGGGACTGTCGCTGGGTTAGGGGCGACGGCTTCACTGGCTCACAGAAAAACCCCCACTCATCTTCCTCGAACTTTGTGGTATTTTGCCAGCCCGGGGCCTGGACTTCTATGGGAGGCGGAGGCCCTACCTTGACCAATGCAGCCGCCTCCGGACTCTGAAGGGGTGCTCCGAGTGTCCTACTTCCCAGCGTCAGTTGGGTCGTGTAGGTAGCCCGGACTTCTGTGGTCGTCTCCCCGGTGACAGCATCCCGCGAGGTGACCCACGTGACCTTGGCGGGCCTCTCCGGTCCTCCGGTCACAGCCGGTAACGTTATGGTAGGTGCCTCTTCTGCTACACTCCACCTCGGGCGTCCTCTTCCTAGGCCAGTTGTCACCAGCACGCCTGCCTCGGCTCGTTTGCCTGCCTGTGTCTCCATGTTGCTTAGTGCAGGCCGTTGAGTTGGCGTCTCCCGTTGCTCTAGCTGTAATGGCGCCGAGAAAGGTGGAGGCGGACCTTCTTTTCCCACTCTTGCATACACTCCACCCCTGGCCTCACTCACCAGGTCGACCCAGCATAGGCGACGCCTCTTCTTTCCTGCAGCGCCGCTCACGTCTCTAGTCTTCTGCAGCATCTTGGGGCAAGTACCTCCCCTCTTTGGGCGGCGCACTCTGCACTTCTTCTTCTTCACCGGCCAGCTCAGTGTTTTGCGTTTGGCGCCAATCTTCCGCGCCTTCGCTGAGTCTATGAGGGTGGCGGCCATCTTACCGCCATCTTGCGACCAGTCTAACGCCTTAGGCACTACTTGGTCCTCCTCACATTCTTGAATCGGGGTTCCTTTCAGACAGGCTTCACCCTGCTCGCAGCGCCACTTGTAACGGTGTGCCGGGGGTGCCTGGGGGGTTGCTGTAATGGCCGCTTTATGCATCAGACTGACCCCCGGCCCAGCCATCACTATTAAAGCATGGGTTCCACTGGTGGGGCAGAGTGTGGATGGTATGGGCATTTCGCCAGACTCAGGTAAACACCGCAGACAGGCTTCTGGTGAACCAAAAGGCATTTTATTGCACATAACTTCTATACAGTTTCGGTACACAAATCTTCCAGCTTCCAAATCACAATTCTTGCCGGGGGACTACTCCTGTTTCGCTTCAGCGGGCGTTACCCGGCTACTCTTGTTTCTCTTTAACTATGCTCGTACTCCGGCTACTACAGGCTTTGCCCATAAGCTTCTGCTTCTCTGTCTATGCTTCTGCGGGTCTTACCCGTACACTGCTGGTTCTTGATCAAGGCACTTTTCTCTTTCTCTCTTTGGCTATCTGCCACGGTCGCTCACACACTCTGCCCCGTTGCTTCTTCTCTCAGCACCAACAGACTCTCTCACTACTACTCTCACTCTGCTACAGAGCCCTCTATCCCTCCCCCTAGGCTGTCCTGCTCCTCCTTTCTCCTATACTGCTCCCATGGGGACCACTGTTCCACCCTGACACCTAGTGGGGAAACCCGTTATTGCTGTAAAACACAAATAACATCACATCAACATCTTTAACATCCCTGGCTACCCCAGCGTGGGGCATCTTCAGGGGGGGAAAACTGCTTCTTCGTTCTAGGGGTCCATCCACCCCTTACATACACATATACTCACACACACATACACCCACCCACACACACACCTACAGTTATATAATATATATAATCCCCCCTCATGGACTCTGTCTCCTCTGCCCCCACTCTGTCTCTCACCCGTGCACTCTTTCTCCCCCTGCACTCCCTTCTCTGCCCCCCTCTCTCACCCATGCTTTATCTTCTCCTCCGTGCTGTGATGAGTGCAGCCTGCTTACAGCTAGGCGATGCAGAGCTCAGTGTTGTTGTTCACTGGTGTCAGATGACGTCCCTGCTCTCTGCTCCTGGCTGTATTCAAAAGCCAGGAGCACTGGAGGCTGCATTCATCACAGTGTGAGGAGAGAGACAATGCATGGGGGAGTGGGACACAGTTACCCGGGCCCCATACATCACAATGAGCTGTTGCAAACAGCGCTGACGGTGTCCTAGACAAAGAGGGCAACCCTGTTTGTCCAGGACCCGGGCACATACATGACACAGATAGCAGCGCACAGGGAGCGGGGGAGAGTACGGAATGTGGGGAGGGGGCGGGGAAAGATGAGAGGGCGAGGGCTCATCACACTGTACCTGGTCGGTTGCAGAGCGGCAACATGACGTCGGCTGTGATGCCCATCAACAAGGTACAGCCCCTGTTGATGTATCATCATAGGAAGCAGCAAAATCACGGCAGGAGCGGTCACATGACCGCTCTGAGCCAGGGGAGAGGAACTGACAGCAGGGCAGGTAGGTAGTTGCTATATACTTACCTGGCCCAATGTAGCCCATTAGTGAAACAACAAAAAGGAAGTAAAATAAGCCGGATAACCCCTTTAAGGGAGAGTTTGAAGGCACGGGTGAAGGCCCTAGAGGAGGTGGAGGAGACAGAAGCTGTGGACGGATTTAAAAACTTGAAGGTGTCTTTTTATCTTTATTTCTTTAATAATTGTCTTATGTCTTTCCGGTTCGCCTTAGGGGAACGTCGCGCATCATTGCTATGGATTACAGTAAATCTTTTTTATAAAACAAAAAGAGGGTGAAGGAGTGTTGTAGTGTGTGTGGGAGGGGGGGGGGGTTGTTCTACTACCGCATCATCATCCTCAGTTATCCCGCTCCTCCTTTAAAAACTGTAAAAGGCCAATCAATATGTTTATGTGATGAAGCCAAATATTTAAATTCTTATTCTTGTCTTTCAGGGTACACTGCCAATTTGTCTGATTCTTCAGCAGGAGATACAACTGTATACAGTTTTGTTTCAGTGATTTTTATTAATAGCATACCTTAAATTACATACAGAGCACATATCTCCATCGCAGTACATCATCTTACTACTCTACAATTTCTCACAATAAAATATTTAAACCCCTTAATTATACTAATTGTGTGCAATATATATATATATATATATATAGTTCAGACCAAAAGTTTGGACACACCTTCTCATTCAAAGACTTGTCTTTATTTTCTGAATAGACTGTTAGAATTTGTATTATGGCAAATAAAAAGCAGGTAAGTAAAGAAAAACAAGTTTAAGAAATGAAGGTCAATCAGTCCGAAAAATTGGGAAAACTTTGAAAGCGTCCACAAGTGCAGTGGCAAAAACCATCAAATGCTACAAAGAAACTGGCTCATATGAGGACCGCCCCAGGAAAGGAAGACCAAGATTCACCTCTGCTGTGGAGGATAAGTTTATCTGAGTCACCAGCCTCAGAAATCACAGGTTAACAGCAGCTCAGATTAGAGACCAGGTCAATGCCACACAGAGGTTTAGCAGCAGACACTACTCTAGAACAACTGTTAAGAGGAGACTTTGTGCAGCAAGCCTTCATGGTAAAATAGCTGCTAGGAAACCAATGCTAAGGAGAGGCAACAAGTAGAAGAGACTTGTTTGGGCTAAAGAACACAAGGAATGAACATTAGATGAGTGGAAATCTGTGCTTTGGTATGATGAGTCCAAATTTGAGATCTTTGGATCCAACCACCGTGTCTTTGTGTGATGCAGAAAAGGTGAACGGATGGACTCTACATGCCTGGTTCACACCATGAAGCATGGAGGAGGAGATGTGATGGTGTGGGGGTGCTTTGCTGGTGACACTATTGGGGATTTATTCAAAATTGAAGGCATACTGAACCAGCATGGCTACCACAGCATCGGCATGCTATTCCATCCGGTTTGCGTTTAGTTGGACCATCATTTATTTTTCAACAGGACAATGACCCCAAAAACACCTCCAGGCTGTGTAAGGACTATTTGACTAAGAAGGAGAGTGATGGGGTGCTACGCCAGATGGCCTGGCCTCCACAAATACCAGACCTGAACCCAATCGAGATAGTTTGGGGTGAGCTGGACCGCAGAGTGAAGGCAAAAGGCAAAAGGGCCAACAAGTGCTAAGCATCTCTGGGAACTTCTTCAAGACTGTTGGAAGACCATTTCCGGTGACTACATCTCGAAAGTCATCAAGAGAATGCCGAGAGTGTGCAAATCAGTAATCAAAGCAAAAGGTGGCTACTTTGAAGAACTTAGAATATAAGACATATTTTCAGTTGTTTCACACTTTTTTGTTAAGTATTTCATTCCACATGTGTTAATTCATAGTTTTGATGCCTTCAATGTGAATCTACAATTTTCAGAGTCATGAAAATAAAGAAAACTCTTTGAATGAGGTGTGTCCAAACTTTTGGTCTGTACTGTATATATATATATATATATATATATATTTATATATATTTATATACACACTACCGTTGAAAAGTTTAGAGTCACTTAGATATTTCCTTATTTTTTAAAGCAACACATTTTTTTTCAATGAAGCTAACATTAAATTAAACGGAAATACACTCTACACATTGTTAACCCCTTAAGGACGAAGCCAGATTTGTACTTAATGCCCAGGCCATTTTTTTGCAATTTTGACCAGTGTCACTTTATAAGGGTATAACTCTGGAACGCTTCAATGGATCCCGGTGATTCTGAGATTGTTTTTTCGTGACATATTGGGCTTCATGTTAGAGGTAAATTTAGGATGATATTTTTTTATTTTATTTGTGAAAAAATCTGAAATTTGACAAAAAAATTAAAAATTTTGCAAGTTTCAAACTTTTAATTTTTATGCCCATAAACCGGAGAGTTATGTCACACAAAATAGTTAATAAATAACATTTCCCACTTGTCTACTTTAGATCAGCGCAATTTTTGAAAAAAAATTTTTTGGGGTTAGGAAGTTAGAAGGGTTCAAAGTTCATCAGCAATTTCCCATTTTTTCAACAAAATTTACAAAACCATTTTTTTAGGGACCACATCCCATTTGATGATGACTTTGAGAGGCCTGGGTGACAGAAAATACCCAAAAGTGACACCATTCTAAAACCTGCACCCCTCAAGGTACTCAAAACCACATTCAAGAAGTTTATTAACCCTTCAGGTGCTTCACAGGAACTAAAGTAATATGGAATGAAAAAAAATAAAAATTAACATTTTACCTAAAAATGTTACTTTAGCACTAATTTTCTTACTTTTTCAAGAGGTAACACCAAAAATTGGACCTCACACTTTGTTACCCACTTTCTTATGAGCGCGCCAATACCCCACATGTGGTCAGAAACCTTTGTTTGGGTAAATGGGAGAGCTCGGAATGAAAGGAGCAATATTTGAATTTTGGAAAGCAAAGTTGGCTGAAACAGATTGCGGGCACCATGTTGCTTTTACAGATCCCCTAAGGTACCTAAACAGCAGGAACCCCCCTCAAGTGACCCCATTTTGGAAACTAGACCCCTTAAGGCTTCTATTGAGGGGTATACTGAGCATTTTGGACCCACAGGTACTTCACAGATTTTGATAACGTTACTTTGTCATATTGAAAATTGTCATTTTTTTCTCAAAAATGTTGCTTTAGCATCAATTCTCTCACTTTTTCAAGAGGTAATTCCAAAAATTTGACCCAAATGTTTGTTACCCACTTTTTTATGAGCGCGGTGATACCTCATATGTGGTCTGAAACCTTTGTTTGGACAAATGGGAGGGCTTGGAACGTAAGGAGCAATATTTGAATTTTGGAAAGGAAATTTGGCTGAAAAAGATTGCGGGCACCATGTTGCATTTGGAGGACCCCTAAGGTACGTAAACAGCAAAAAACAACTACAAGTGACCCCATATTGGAAACTAGGCCTCTCAAGGAATTTATCTAGATGTTTGGTGAGTACCCTGAACCCCCAGGTGCTTCACAGAAGTTTATAACGTTGAGCCATGAAAATAAAAAAATAAAATGTTACCACAAAATTGTTACTTCAACCAGGTAGCTTTTTTTTCACAAGGGTAACAGGAAAAAAATCACCATGAAATGTATTCTGCAATTTCTCCTGAGTTTGGTGATATCTTATATGTGGTGGAAATCAACTGTTTGGGCACACGGCAGGTCTTGGAAGGGAAGGAGTGCAATTTGACTGAACATTTGGCTGGAATAATTAGTGGACGCTATGTCGCATTTGGAAAACCCCTAAAGTGCCTAAACAGTGGAGGCCCCCCACAAGTGACCCCATTCTGGAATCAAGAAACCTCAAGGCTTTTATCTAGGTGTATATTGAGCATTTTGAATCCACGAATACTTCACAGAATTTGATAAGCTTAGGTTGCCATATTGAAAATTTTCATTTTTTTCACAAAAATGTTTCTTTAGCATCACATTTCTCACTTTTTCAAGAGGCAACAACAAAACGTAGACCCCACAGGTTGTTATCCAATTTCTTGTGAGCGCAGGGATACCCCATATGTGGCCAAAAACCTCTGTTTGGATATATGGTAGGGCTTGGAATGGAAGGAGCACCATTTGAATTTTGGAAAAGTTGAAATAAATTGCGCGCACCATGTCACATTAGCAGGGCCTCTTGGGTACCTATACATTAGAAACCCCCCACAAGTGACTCCATTTTGGAAACTGGACCCCTCAAGGATTTTATTCAGAAGTATAGTAAGCATTTTGAATCCACAGGTACTTCACAAAAATGTTGCCGTAGCAACAAATTTCTCTCTTTTAGGCTATGTGGCCATGATCCAGCGACACGGCGTCCAGTACACAGTGTCAGCCTTCCTGCAGAGATGTGAGTGTTGTCCACGGGAGAACGCAGCTGCCCATGCCCACGATTTGGGTTCAGGCTGCTGTGGAGCTCTATGCTACCTGCAGAGCACACTCATCTCCGCAGCATAAATTGACATGCTGAGGCTCGGGAAGCTGCGCCACAGGTCGGTTTATGCTGCGGAGAAAAGAAGCACAGTGGGCACGGGATTTCTAAAAATCCTTCCACTGTGCTTCTACTGCACAATGCAGCGTTATGGACGCAGGGAAAACACTCTGCGCCCAAAACGCTGCAAACCCTGATTGTGGGCACACAGCCTAAAATGCTACAATGGATGAATGGATAGATGTCAAACATATATAACGTCCCACCCCCCTGCATATTCTAAGCTGGTGCCCTTTAGTGCCTTTCATGTGGCACTAAAGGGTGCCTAGCCTTGTATTTAGCCCAAAAAGAAAAAAAAAATAATTAAAATAAATGACGTGGGGTCCCCCCTATTTTTGATAGCCAGCTAGGGTAAAGCAGACAGCTGTAGCCTGCAAACCACAGCTGACAGCTTCATCTTGTCTGGTGATCAATTTGGAGGGCTCCCCAAGCTGTTTTTTTTTTTAATTATTTATAAATAAATAATTAAAAAAAACAAAACAAACGTGGGGTCCCCCCAAATTAGATCACCAGCCAAGGTGAAGCTGACAGCTGGGGTCTGGTATTCTCAGGATGGGAAGAGCCATGGTTATTGGACTCTTCCCAGCCTAAAAATAGCAGGCCGCAGCCGCCCCAGAAGTGGCGCATCCATTAGATGCGCCAATTCTGGCGCTTCGCCCCAGCTCATCCCGCGCCCTGGTGCGTTGGCAAACGGGGTAATAAATGGGGTTGATACCAGGTGTGTAATGTCACCTGGCATCAAGCCCAGCAATTAGTTATGTCACGGCGTCTATCAGATACCCGACATAACTAATTGACAGTAATAAAAAAAAAAAATTGACAACAAAAAAAAATTTATTTGAAAAAACACTCCCCAAAACATTCCCTGATTGACCAATTTATTGAAAAGAAAAGAAAAAAAAATCCGCTGTAATCCATTTGGACGTCCCACGTTGACTCTGGACCTTCTAGAATATGGGGGACACGTTCAGGGAACGTATCCCCCATTTTCTAGGTGTGAGGACCCTCCATTTGAGGAGAGTGGGTGCAATGAATCTGCACCCACTCTCCCTGGGTCACAACTGCAAAGTGCCGAGCAGCAGCAGCAGCTCACACTGAACACAGGAAGCTGTCAGCTGCTCGGCACATGTGACCGGCGTCTGCTGAGAAGGAGCCGGAGGAGGGGGCCGCGGGGGATCAGCGCTCCGACAGGTATGTATGACACCGGGGAACACCGGGGGGATAGGGGGGACCCGGCAGGGCCTGGGGAGCAGGTTTCTGTCGTATGTGTTATGGCACATGCGACAGAAACCATAGGAAAGGGGGAAATGCGGCTGGCGCGCTGCTGTGCTCGCCGGTGCGCGCGGCCATCTTGGATTTTCGGGAGGGGGTTGGGGGTCGGGGGGGGGCACTTTGGGGATACCAAGGGGACCGGAGGGAACCGGGAAAAAGATTTATCTCCCTTCTGGCATGTTTGATCATGCCAGATGGGAGATAAATCATTTTTTGGGAGATAAATCATTTTTTACCGGCGCGGTCATTTACTGTAACCTGATCATCGGTATACGGTGTATACCGGTCATCAGGTGAGCGGGGACTGGAAAAACCGGCCAGAATCATGATCTCCAGGGTCTCAGCTACCCCCGGCAGCTGAGACCCCGGAAATTTTCTGACTCTGGGGGGCGCTAGACCCTTTTTTCCGACCGCCGTTAAAAAGCGGCGGATCGGAAGAAGTACCCTAATTTGTCGCCGTTAAAAGGCGTATCGGCGGTCGTTAAGGGGTTAATGTGGTAAATGACTATTCTAGCTTCAAACGTCTGTTTTTTAATGCATTATCTATATAGCCGTATAGAGACCCATTTCCAACAACCACCACTCCAGTGTTCTAATGGTACATTGTACTTACTAACTGTGTTATAAGGCTAATGGATGTTTAGAAATCCCTTGAAAACCCGTGTTTTTCATGCTAGCACAGCTGAAAAAATAAAAAACATTAAAAAGAGGAATAACTATCCTCAAAAAAATTAAGCAAAAACTCACAGCAAAAAAGGCAGCGATGCAACAAGACCCCCAATAAATGGAGGAACCACAGGTGCAAGAGTTGCAAATCACTCACACACTTCCAAAAATGGAGGGGGCGATTGCTTGATGATTAAATTGCACACTTATGGATTGCATAGGCTACCGTTCACACATGCAGGTGCACAATATCTGGTAATCAGCTTATTAGGTACGTCCATACTATTAGATCAGGCGGGCTGCGCCAGTAATACATATGTGCACTATACAGGGATACGGACTCCAATATGCAAGGCCTAACAAAAAGAGGCCTAGCTGCATCCTGTATAAAATGTTATGTGCAGAAAAATATATATAAAATATATATGAGGTATTGGTTGGTATTATGGCCAAAATACGGGTGCCCACAATCCACATCACGGATCCTCATTCTTGTGGTCCCTACACTAATATATGTATATATAAAAAACAACAAAAAGAGGAATAATTATCCTCCAAAAATTAAGCAAAAACTCACAACAAAAAAAGGCAGCGGTTGTGATCTGCCCAGGCCAAGAAACTAATGCACTAGCAGGATGCAGCAAGACCCCCAATACATTTTTGCTGTGAGTTTTTGCTTAATTTTTGATTTCCCTACCTGCCGGTAGTCCCGGCGTCTCTGGTTGCAGTCAGACCACGCTGCCATCCTGTATCTGCTTGCAATCATCAGACACTGTGTGTGTGTGTAGAAAAAACATATTCAGCCACCAACCCCTGTCCACAAGCTAATTCATGCAGCATTTGCTTGGGCCTGTCCCGCCCACAGTCATGATTCATTCATGGGTATGGGATGGAAAAGTACCAGGTAAGTGCTGCTATAAACAGTTCTACTTTTTCATGTGAGGCCATATGGCACATTTTAAATGAAAATATTTTACAGATTTGTCATGATGTGGCGGGGTAGCTCAAGAAATTGCAATTTTTTGCCAAAAATCTCAAATTTTAAAATGTACAGTTTGGAATTTTTAGTGCAGTGCACATCCTATAATACATGCCATTTTTGAGTTGAGCTGGCTTACTTGTTTTTTTCTTCACTGTGTGTGTGTTCCTATCATAGTGTAAAAATAAATAAATCAAATAATTGGCATAGGGTCCCCCTATATTATCATACCCAGCACAGGTAAGACACACAGCTATAGGCTGCAACCCCCAGCCATGTGCTTATCTTGGCTGTGTATAAAAATAAGAAGAACCCCATGCGGCTTTTTATAATTATTTAAAAAAAATAAATAAAAACTGTTGTGTGGTCCCCCAATTTTGACACACAGCCATGATAAATCAGGCAGCTGGGGGCTGGTATTCTCAGACTGGAGAGGCCCATGGTTATTGGGATTCCCCCAGAATAAAAAAAGCAGACTGCAGCCACCCAGAATTGTCCCATCCATTAGACACGACAATCTCAGAACTTTACCCGTCTCATCCTCATTGCCCTGGTGCAGTGGCAATTTGGGTAATAAGGGGTTAATGACTGCTCTCAACTGCCACTAAGCCCTAGATTAGTAATGGGGAGGGTCTGAGACCCCCATCCATTACTAATCTGTAAGGGAAAAGAAACAAACAGAAACACCGAAAATATTCTTTATTTGAAATGCAATTAACCTTTTCATGCCAGAGCCTGTTTTTGCCTTCGTGACCGGGCCAATTTTTGATTTCTCACCAATGTCACTTTGACAGCTTATAACTCTGGAATGCTTCAACAGATCCCAGTGATTCCGAGATTGCTTTTTCATGACATATTGTACATCAGGATAGGGGTAAAATTAAGATGATATCATTTGCGTTTATTTATGAAAATATCGGAAATTCTGCGAAAATTTTGAAAATTTTGCAATTTTGAAACTTTTAATTTTTATGACATTAAACCAGAAAGTTATGCTACAAAAAATAGTTACTAAAAACATTTCCCACATGTCTACTTTACATCAGCACAATTTCTGAAACATATTTTTTTTTTTGTTAGGAAGTTAGAAAGATTTTTCCAACAAAATTTACAAAACCGTTTTTTTAGGGACCACATCACATTTGAAGTGATTTTGAGAGGCCTAGGTGACAGAAAATGCCCAAAAGTGACACCATTCGGAAAACTGCTCCCCTCACACTGCTCAAAACCACATCCAAGAAGTTTATTAACCCTTTAGGTTTTTCACAGGAACTAAAGCGATGTGAAAGGAAAAAATGAAAATTTTACTTTTTCCTACAAAAATGTTAGTTTAGCCTCACATTTTGCATTTTCACAAGGGTAACAGAAGACAATGCACCATACAATTTGTTGTACGATTTCTTGTGAGGACGCCGATACATCATATGGGGTGGAAATAAATTGTTTGGATGCACGGCGGGGCTTGAAAGGGAAGAAGCGTGATTTGAATGTTTGAAAATTAAATTGGCTGGAATCATTAGCGGACACCATGTTACATTTGGAGACCCCCTGAGGTACCTAAACAGTGGCGCTCCCCACAAGTGAACCGATTTTGGAAACTAGACCCCTCAAGGAATTTATCTTGATATTTGGTAAGCACCTTGAACCCACAGGGGCTTCACGTAAAGGTATAACTTTGAGCAATGAAAATAAATAAATACATTTTTACCACAAAATTGTTATTTCGACCAGGTAGCTTTTTTTTCACAAGGGTGTCAGGAAAAAAGCACCATAAAATTTATTGTGCAATTTCTCCTGAGTACGCAGATACCTCATATGTGGTGGAAATGTACAGTTTGGGCGCACAGGAGGGCTCGGAAGCGAAGGGGCGCCATTTGACTGTAAATAGCTGCAATCATTAGCGGACGCCATGTTGCGTTTGGAAACCCCCTGAGGTGCCTATGTGACGCCCTGGGCAAGCCAGGGGTCACAGGTCATAACACCACCACACCCTACACCCCAGTTAGGAACACCAAAGCTAACCAAAAATCCTTGTTGCCTTCCTCCAGAGGCTGATGTTCACACCAGGGGGTGGGCCAGGCGGTTGGCTCCGCCCACCGAGGAGTTCACAGCTCTGGAGGCGGGAGAAACCAGGCAGATCAGAGATAGAGTTTGGAGGAGGAAGTGGAAGGAGTGGAAGTTTTAGCCCAGGCAGGGCTTGAGTGAGGAGTAAACAAGTAGACAAGTGAAAGTAGAAGGAAGTGAAGTGGTAGTGGAGCAAAGAAAGAAAACTGGAGAAAAGGAGGAAAGTAAGAGCGGTGACAGTAAGAAAGCCTGAAGTGGTCCAGCTGTGTGCAGGACAGAGTCAGCAAGGTCAGCAACGGCGGTGATTGTCCGGAGGGGTGACCGTTTGGAAGTTCCTGGAAGGACCGCGGACAGGTAGTGGCCCGGCGGTCTGGAGCAGTGTACAAAGGGCAGTCAGCACCAGGGCAGGGGCTTCTCGGACCCCGGCAAGGCTAGGAGTTGCCATAATTTGCCAAATCCGTCAGTGAAGGGGACGTAGATCCCCCAACAACCAAGCCCCGATTGAAGGCAACAGCCCAACCATTACAGTAGAGACACCGCCACCGCCAGGGCACCAGTTTCTAAGGGCCAGCGCCTGCGGGCAAAGAGTAGAGCTCCTCCGGTCCAGCTTGAAGCCGGGGAGCGGGTTACCGGTGGGAACCCATCGAGACCATCAACAACATCAGGTGCAGGGAAAAGGGACATCACCGTCACCTACTGGGGAAAGCAAGTGCAGCCGTCCGTGGGAACCGTCTTTCCAGCCGTGTGTTTTACCGTGAACTGTGTCAACGTCTCAGGCTGAGTGAGTACCACAGTGCCGCAAGGCATAGCGCTGCCCCCGCGTCCCTGCGCCCACCAAGCCCTGCATCTCCCACCTCACCACTGGGCCCCGGGATCACCAACCCCTACCCACGGAGGGGCAACACAACAACTTGCTGCTTCACACCATCACTCCCGGGATCCCCACACCGAGCAGCGGTGGTGCTAACAAATCACCACAACCGTGGGTGTCGTCACGGACAATAGACTTTATCCCAACACCCAATCCCCTTTCACTCACGGGCGAGGAGCGCCGCTCGAGAACCCCCGGGATCCGGCCCACCGCTCGAGCCACCACTGAGCAGCAGCAGCCGGACCCGAGCAGAGGGGTGAGCGCAGTGCTGACACCCTCCTCCCCGCCCGCGACACCTAAACAGTGGAGCTCCCCCTGCAAGTGAACCCATTTTGGAAACTATACACCTCTAGGAATCTATCTAGATGTTTGGTGGGCACTTTGAACCCCCAGGGACTTCATAGAATTTTGTAAAATTGGAAGTGTTAAAATGAAAAAAATGCATTTTTACCACAAAATTGTTAATTCAACCAGATATCTTTTTTTCATAAAGGTATCAGGAAAAATTGCACTATAAAATTTATTCTGAAATTTCTCCTGAGTATGAAGATACCTCATATGTGGTGGAATTCTACTATTTGAGCACACAGCAGGGCTCGGAAAGGGAAGGAGCGCCATTTGAATTCAGAGCGCACAATTGTCTGGAAAAGATAGCGGACGCCATGTCGTGTTTGGAGAACCGTCCATGTGAGGTCTTGTTTTTTTGTGGGACAAGTTGATGTTTCTACTGGTACCATTTTCAGGCAAATAAAATGTTTGGATTGTTTTTTATTCTCATTTTTGGTAGGTAAAATTAACATGAAACAGTAAAGGGGGCTTTACACGCTACGATATCGTTAATGTTTTATCGTCGGGGTCACATTGTTAGTGACGCACATCCGGCATCATTAACGATATCGCAGCGTGAGACACTTACCAGCGACCTTAAGCGACCTCAAAAATTGTGAAAATCGTTCACCATGGAGAGGTCATTCCAAAACAAAAAATCGGTAATGGTTGATTATCGATGTTGTTCGTCGCTCCTGCGGTAGCACACATCACTGTGTGTGACACCACAGGAGCGAGGAACGTCTCCTTACCTGCCGCCGGCCTCAATGCGGAAGGAAGGAGGTGGGCGGGATGTTACGTCCCACTCATCTCCATCCCTCAGCTTTGATTAGCCAGCCGCTTAGTGACGTCGTGGTGACGTCACTGTGACGTCACTGTGATGCCGAATGTCCCTCCCCCTTGAAGGAGGGATTGTTTGGCAGTCACAGCAACGCCGCCGACCAGGTAAGTGCGTGTGACGCTGCCGTAGCAATAATTTTCGCTGCGGCAGCGATCACACGAAATCGCATGCATGACGGGGGCGGGTGCTTTTGCATACGATAACGCTAGCAATTGCTAGCGATATCGTAGCATGTAAAGCCCGCTTAATTCAGTAATTCGTTTTTGTGATTATTTTTTTTATGCCGTTCACTGTTTGGTAAAAGTGACAACACAGGTTTATTCTTCTGGTCAGTACAGTTACACCGATACCACATTTATGTAATTTTTTTTATGTTTTGCCGCTTTTACATAATAAAAACTATTTTTTAGAAAAAAAAATGTTTTTGCATTGCTGTATTCTCAGAACTGTAACCTTTTATTTTTCCTCTGATGGAGCTGTATAGCGGCTCTTTTTTTGCAGGACAAAATGTAGTTTTCAGTAACGCCATTTTTAATTATGTTCAACTTTTTGATTGCGTTTTATTCCACTTTTTTTCTGCAGTATGATGAAAAATAATTTTTTGATGCATTTTTTTTAAAAACTGTTCACACTGAAGGGGTTAAATAGTGTGACAGTTTTATAGATCAGGTCTGGCTGGATGTTGTGATACCAAATATGTGTACTTTTTTTGTTTATTTTTGTTTTATAGAAATAAATGTATTTTTGGGTATAATTTTTTGGGGTTTTTTTACATTTTGCAAGGTTTTTGTATTTTTTTTTTTCTTTTATTAACTTTTTTATTTAGGCCCTATATGGGAATTTAACATTTCCTAGTTTGATCGCTGGTATAATGCACGGCCATGCAGCAGCAGCACAGCAATCATTTATAAGAATCCATCATCATAGATTAGCCCAATAATATTAGGTAGTAGAATATGTGTAAATATATTCATACCACAAAATAGACATAGAGCACTTTAATTTTCCAGGCTAATAGCATGACTCAAACGTACAATTCCTTCATTAATATGTATCAAAGATAACCGGGTGATGTAAGTCTGCACAATATAACTTCTGCAACAAATGAAAAATGGAGTAACTAAAGGACCACCCTCAAATGAATACTAAAAAAAATTACTTTATTGACAGATAATAAAAAATATTAATAATAGAATAAAAGGAGGTCAGTAGGTAGAAATTCAAGGTGAGGAAGGGAACAAATCTCACAGCAATTTCACGATCAAATTAAAATGGATTAGAATGGAATAAGTATAAATAATTATTTAACCAATGCTAGCAAAGTTCATATATTAGTAAATCACAACTGTACTACCCTGTTTCCCCGAAAATAAGACACTGTCTTATATTTTTTTTTGCCCTGAAAAAAGCACTAGGTCTTATTTTCAGTATTTTCGGGGGGTGTCTTATTCTCGAGGAGACATGGTTTGGGGTAAGTTTACCCCCCACAAAAAGCAGGTCCCCCCATCCCAGGATCGTCATACTTACCAGCCCCGAGCGTCTGTATGGCTCCCAGATCCTCCTGTGATCTCCCAGCAGGTACGCTGCATGCCTCCCCTGCATCTGGCTGACATCAGATCACACACACACACACACACACATACACACCATATCAGTTCTCCCTATGATCTCCCTGCAGCTGTGCTCCCCTGCATCTGGCCAACACTCACACATCATCAGATCACAGTTACACATCAGACAGCATACACACACACACACACACACACACACATGCATACACATACACACATACATACATACATACATACATACACATACACACACACATCACTTCTCCCTATGCTCTCCGGTAGGCGGTCCCAGCAGCTGTGCTGCATGCCGTCCTCCTCTGCCTCCTGCCAACACTCACAGATCCGATCACATTCATTTACATACACACACAAACATCAGACAGCATACACACACACACACACTCACAATATCGCACATACGTGCGCACACACTCACAACAGCCGGAGGTACCACATGGTTCCGGCCATGTGATCCTTGGCAGGTCCTGGAAGATCACTGCACGCACAGTGCACAGTATCGCCGCCGAGAAGCATGCGATATTGCTGGATGTGGTGAGTGTGTGGATGCGATCTGTAGTGTGTGTGTGTGTGTGTGTGTGTGTGTGAGTGTGTGTGATCTGATGTGTGTGTGCGTGTGTGTTCAACCACTGCAGGACATTGATGCGCTCACCTGCTCCCGGTCGGCGTCGGTAAGTATGATCGGGGGTCTTCTTTTTTCTGTCTTCTCTCTTCTGGGGGTGCCCGCTGCTTATAATGAAGTGTCCTGCAGTGTCTTTAACTTTTTCACCGCTCTATGACACTTCATTATTGACAGTAGCTAGGTCTTATTTTCAGGGGATGTCTTATATTAAAGCTTCCCTGAAAACTTCTGGAAGGTCTTATTTTCGGGGGAGGTCTTATTTTCGGGAAAACACGGTAGATATAACAATTCTGCAATAGCAATGATGCTTCATAGTAAAAACCATAATTACATTCAAATTAATTAATAACCACTGTTGTGAATGTTAGTTATGTCTTGGCTGCTGGGAGGCTCCCTCTGGTGGCCAGGAAGGGTTTGGATAGAGACCAGGTGTGTTGTGCAGTGGGTGTTTCCTTTCCTAACTCTCTGCCTATTTAAGTCCTGGTCTGATTGCAGGCTGGTGCCGGATGTCAGTTGTTCTTTGTATCTCCAGCCTGCTTGATCCTGCTCTACACCACATCTTCCCCAGATAAGTGCTTGCTCTTTATTTATTGTCTGGTTCTTTGCTTATCTGGGTTTGTCATTTGTTGTGGTTGGTTTCAGTTTATTTCCTTCCAGGGATTTTCCCCCTCAGTGGATTGTTGAGGAACTCCCTGCAGTTCTATGTGGAGTATAGCTCCTTTTTGGGTCCATGTGTTTGTGGCTTGTTGAATTTGTTATAATTCTTGTTTTCTGTTCATTGGTATGACAAGGGCACCTGGTATAGGACGGAGTTCAGATCGATCGATCTGAGGGCCTTTTTGTACTATCAGGAAGTTGGTATTTTGCAGGGTTTTTCTCTGGCAACCATCAGTCCCTTTCCTGTCCTTTCTTATTTTAGTCAGCGGGGGCCTCACCTTTTGCTAATCCTGTCATCTACCTGTGTATTGTGTTTTTCCTATATCACCGCAGTCTTTGAATGTGGGGGGCTTGCTATTCTTGTCTATTTTCTGAGACAGAGAGTTATTCATCTTTCCTACCTTAAGGATAGTTAGTTCTCCGGCTGGGTTCGCGGTGCACAGGATGTTAGTTCACCCCTCGGCTACTTCTAGTTGTGTTGGTTAGTAAGGGGATGGCGGCCAGATTAGTTGCCAATGCTCTTGTCACCTTTTTGCCAATGATTTGTGATGGTCTTCCATGGTTCCGGATCATAACAAACCACCAATCAACTAGTGCAGACACAATCATTAAATCATAGCAGCAAGAACAGTTCACAGGAATAAAATAATAAAGTTAAAGGTAAGTTGATTACCTAATCAGTGCCAGCATAAATCAAATGAACTAACCAGATTATTTTTATATATCACAACAATGATTAAATGGCAGGTGTAATTACAAAATGCAACAATTGTATAAGAAAGATTGCTGTGTCCTCTACACTAGCTACATGTAACTGATAAATAGTGGCAGTAATTGAATGGCTGGTATAATAAAGTACAGTACTTATCCATGGTAGCGGTGATTAGTGTACCCTTTGTCCAACCCTAAATACATTAATTTTCAATTAAAACACCTTCCTTGAAAGTGTACAGTCAAACAATTGTGATACAGCAAACTTTCTACAAAAGATGGATCACATGTCGATAGGGATATGAAGCTCATTAGATGTGATATTGAATTACTGTATACAAGCATCAGACACACAAACAGCATACAAGTTGCATTTTCTTTACATGGCTGTTAGTGTACAACTTTTGGATTTTGTGCTCAAACACTAACCTTTTCGACTGCAAGAGGACCTTTTTTTATTACAGATCTAGGGCACTGTAATGGGGGCAATTTGTGTGCCCTAATATGCTATTTTGATCCTGGGTGCTGTTGGAGAGGAAACCCTTCCTGTCAGATTGATATGTGCTAGTGGAGTGAGCCCTATTTTGGGTGTAGCACATCAGCAACATGATTTTGGTCCAGCAGGGAACATCTGCTAAATTGGAATAGTTCATAGTTCAACTGAAATACAATAACCAGAAGATCTGACTCACATACAATCCTCATCATCAGATGACTGAATTCCTTGATGTCATGATCAAATAAGATCAGAAGGGTACACTACAAATGGATGTTATTTGTAATGCAATCTGTTAATTATTTTATTCTCTCCACATCCACTTTTCAGTTGATAGTGTTTAACCATAGGACAATTTGTTAGGATGAGATAGGAGTGCTTTACGATCAGGGACTTTAAAGTATGAGGTGAAGATCTCAGAAAGAGATTTATGTAAAGAACATACAGCCATCATTGCCTGAAGAAGTCATACGGTAGAACCATGAAATTCCCTAGACACTAAAGGTACAGTCACACTTAGCGACGCTCCAGCGATCCCACCAGCGATTTGACTTGGTAGGGATCACTGGAGCTACATGGTTGCTGGTGAGCTGTCAATCAGGCGGATCTCCACAGCAATCAGAGATCAGCCACCAGCCACCAGCGACCCGTGTAACGACGCTGTGCTTCGTAACCATGGTACACATTGGGTTACTAAGCAAAGCGCTTTGCTTATAATTACCCAATGTGTACCTTGGCTACGTGTGCAGGGAGCAGGGAGCCAGCTTCTAGAAGCTGCGGACGCTGGTAACCAATGTAAATATCGGGTAACCAAGCAAAGTGCTTTGCTTGGTTACCCGATGTGTACCTTGGTTACCAGCGTCCGCAGAAGTCGGCTCCCTGCACATTCAGATCGTTGCTCTCTCGCTGTCAAACACAGCGATGTGTGCTTCACAGCGGGAGAGCAACGACCAAAAAATTGTCCAGGACATTCAGCAACGACCGGCGACCTCACAGCAGGGGCCAGGTCGTTGCTGGATGTCACACACAGCGACATCGCTAGCAACATCGCTGTTGCGTCACAAAAACCGTGACTCAGCAGCGATGTCGCTAGCGATGTCGCTTAGTGAGACGTGGCCTTAAGTTTTACAATCTTATAAGACATGTGTGCCTGAAAACAGGGTGCGACTAATTACAGATGATCACTCCGGCTGGCAAAGGGTGAATGCATGCATTGAGTAATACTGGCAAATCCTAATAGCTCATCTCACAATGAAAAAAAACTTACACTCATCCCATTAGCATTCCTGCTTGATATAGAACCTGAGGGATTATTTAGTTAAAAAATATGAGCCCAAAGTAATTAAAGGTCCTAAAAGTCATGGAAGATTGTGTTGAAGCTCATTTCTTATGGAAAATGTTCGGCTTGCCCAATTAATGACTTGGTTGAGTGTTTCATAGAACAGAAACAGAAATTATATACATTAACTCAACATCTTAGTTCTATAACAAGGGGGTATAATGCCACATGGCGTTATCCGAAAATATATGCCTTGCGAGAAAATTTAAATGATCTGATAAAATGGCCAGGACATCATAGCAAATTGCTTTGTGGATGAGGGTATATCTTTGAATGTATTACCTAAATACATAAATCTACATGACAAATTGACTCATCCAAACTGAAAGTTCTGAGCATACACTGCATTGATTAAGGTAATCATAAAAAAAATTAGACAATAGCTGTAAAGACAAAAGAAGCGTAGACAGGGTTTTATCCTGGATATTAGTACACTCCAAATGGAGTAGGAAGGCTCATCTCATGGTTGTCAGAAGTAACAACCACTGTAGTAGCATGAAATACCGCTGCCGCATGTCCCCGGTGGCAGATAATCAATGTGGGTAGATTAAAGGATTCATGATCATGCTGCTGTGAAAGGAATCCCCGACAATCAGGATGACGGATGATCGTGATCTTTGTCAACGTGTTACAGAGACCATTCTCCTTCTTGAGAACAAAAATCACATGTAATGTGATTTTTTTATGTGATTTTAATCCTGAAGAAAGAAAATTTTCTCTGAAACGTGTTGACAAAGAAAGATTCCTATCATCCTGACTCTTGGATTCCTTCCACAGCAGCATGGCCATTAACCCTTTCATCTACCCACATTGATTAAAGAAAATATTAGTCAAAGTGTGACCTAACTGGAAGCCAAAAGGATATGGACTCTTTAGACTGTTCCCCACCTGGGTCTCACTAAGACTATTGATTTTGCTCTTTCCCTGACCATCTCACCCCAGTGGAATTGGGTTTCAGCCCTTTCTGTTTAAGTGGCTTGATATTCACATGATGTTTTGCCTTTTGATTCTAAGAAATTATATTGAAAGCGGGTATTAATGGATGGCTGACATTGTTTACAAGGAGGAATCTTCCTGATAGTTACTTTCAAGGATCATCTTCATTCAACATTGGTTATATGTGTGACGCCCTGGGCAAGCCAGGGGTCACAGGTCATAACACCACACACCCCCCACATTCCCTGCAGGTACACCGAAGTCAAAACTAAAATCCTTGTTGCCTTCCTCCAGAGGCTGGTGTCCACACCAGGGGGTGGGCCAGGCGGTTGGCTCCACCCACCGAGGAGTTCACAGCTCTGGAGGCGGGAGAACCAGGCAGATTAGGTTTGGAGTTTGAAGTAGAAGGAGTAAACAGTGAAGGAGAAAGAAGAAAGTGAGAGTAGTGAAAAGAGAAAGTGACAGCAAGAAGCCTGAAGTTAGTCCGGGTGTGTGCCCCGGACTGAGACAGCAAGGTTGACAGACGGCGGTGACCGTCTGCAGGAGAGATTGCTCGGAGGTTGCCGAAAGGACCGTGGACGGGTGGTGACCCGGCGGTACCGGAGCGGTATACAAAGAACAGTCAGCACCAGGGCAGGGGCCTTTTGGATCCCGGCAAGGCTAGGAGTCGCCATAATTTGCAAAATCCGTCAGTGAAGGGGATCTCTGTCTCCCAACAACCAAGTCCCGTTTGAAGGCAACAGTCCGACCGTTAAGGGGAGACACCGCCACCGCCAAGGCACCAGTTTCCCAGGGCCAGCGCCTGCGGGCAAGAGAGGGGCTCCTCCGGCTCATGTCCAAGCTGGGGAGCGGGTTACCGGTGGGAACCCATCGCTACCAACAGACTACACATAGGTGCAGGGAAGAGACCGTCACCGTCAACTGCAGGGAACATCAGCACCGTAACCGTCCGAGGGACCTGTCCAACCAGCCGTTTGTTTACCGAGAACTGTGTCGTGTTTACTGGCTGAGTGAGTACCTCCGTGCCGTGCGGCACAGCACTGCCCCTGCGCCCCTGCACCTCCACCGGCCCCATAATCCGCCTGTCCATCATCCCAACCCCATCACTGGGCCCCGGGACCATCAATCCCCTACCCACGGAGGGGCAAATCAACAACTGGCTGCTCCATACCACCACTCCCGGGATCCCCAGCCAGAGCAGCGGTGGTCTCCACTCAATCACCACAACCGTGGGTGGCATCACGGACAATAAACTATCCCAACAGCCAAACCCCTTTCACTCACGGGCGAGGAGCGCCGCTCGAGTCCCCGGGATCCGGCCCATCACTCGAGCCACCGAGCAGCAGCAGGCCGCAGCGGCAGCCTGACCCGGGCAGTGGGAGAGCGCAGCGTCCCCTCCTCCGCCCGCGACATATGCATACTGACATATTTAATATAGATGCATGATCTAAATGCTTATCTCTCTCCCTACATCTTCCTTTCCACCCTCTTTTTTTTTTTTTGGGTTCACACACATCCCCATCTTTTTACACCCTCGCTGTTTTTTATAAGTTAATTTCTGTTATATTACATTACATATTCTTTTTTTCATATGCCTATTACTTTTTAGTATATTATCACCCTGAACAATCATTCTTACTCACTATTATTCTCAATCTTAAGCAAGACACATTCTTTTACACAACTTTTACCAATCAGAAGTCATTTAAAAAAAATGCCTGTATACACAAGCAGGCCAAAGTAAGCAATGCACTCTAAGCAATCTATACTAGATCACTCAGCAGTGCGGCCATGATTCTTGGCAGTGAAACTCCTGTTTACACAGGATGATGCACCACTGAGAAAAAGGGTTTTTTTTGCACTTCAGAAAAGATCATTTTATCTAGTGAAGAAGCGTTTTGCTCATTTGAGTGATCAGCAGATTGTATATGTGACAAGATAATAGTGAAACTACGGTAGTAAATTTAGCAAAGGTCATTTACGACTATCTTCCAGTAGAAATTGCAGTCTGTAGCTGTGTGCATATGTCGGGCCTATGTTAAGGAGAAATTCCATAGTTTTTGGGAAATCTCCTTAACAGTGAATGTTTGCTGTAATCTCTGATTGAAGGTCGCTGAGAGTCGGTGGAGAAGTTCACACCACACAATATATCTGGTATGAATTCCTTTTCAGTGAAGGTGCACAAGAATGATGTGCTTAATTTTTACAAGCCTTTTATGGAGCGATAATGGGTTAATCTCTTAGTAAATTCCTATGTATGCTATTGGCTATATTAAAAACATAGGCAAAAAGCCTGTGACGTTTATCCATTTTTTTGGAATTTGATTTCCTCTCAGCCATAGCTCGCAAAGTCCTTATCACGCAGCACACTAGGAACAGATCCAAAGTTACTCTGATACAGGCAGTCATCATTATCAAAATTTTCATTCTGTTCCCTTGTTTCACAATATCAGATGCTGACTTTGGCATTGACATGCTTACAGGCTCTTGTTACTCATATAGAAAAATAAGCTTAGTTATAGAAAAAGCACATAGAAATATATATATTGGATTCTCACAGTAGAAAAGCACATAGAAAAATATATTAATCTCTCAGAGTCCCCTGTAAAATATTTTTCTATTTGAGTCCTTAAGTCTATAGTTGAGTTTAGTTTCCCATGTGCTTTAGTTTTTTTACTGCCACAGCCGTTGGTAGTTTGAGAGCTGTGATCAATGCTGCAACAGCTTCAGAGTTCATTATGGGTGCTCACAATAAGGAATAACGTTTGGAACACCATTCTAAGTCTGAACTGGGTGCAAAAAACCTAAAAAAACATCACTATGGGGAGATAAGGTATGCACACCAGTGACTATGTAAGGGGAATACATGAAATAGCAGAAACTGCTGTGTGAATACTGCCTTAAAAAATCCAATAGCTATATGTAAGAGTGAAAATGTGAAAAATGAAATCTGCATTACTGCCATGAACATATGAATCAAGAGAAATTTAGCTACTGATCAATGCAATAGAGCCCCAACACTACGCCAAAGTATTTCTCTACGTTGGGGTCCCTAGCTTGTGTGTGTCCTCTCATGCAGTTAAAAAACTTACCGTGTATGGGAAGCTGAGACCCAGGCTTTTTATGCGTATGATATGGATTGGCAATAGGTGTGGTTGGGGAGGGTTCACAAACGAAAAACTACTAACAATAAGGAATAACGTTTGGAACACCATTCTAAGTCTGAACTGGGTGCAAAAAACCTAAAAAAACATCACTATGGGGAGATAAGGTATGCACACCAGTGACTATGTAAGGGGAATACATGAAATAGCAGAAACTGCTGTGTGAATACTGACTTGAAAAATCCAATAGCTATATGTAAGAGTGAAAATGTGAAAAATGAAATCTGCATTACTGCCATGAACATATGAATCAAGAGAAATTTAGCTACTGAATTGATCAATGCAATAGAGCCCCAACACTACGCCAAAGTATTTCTCTACGTTGGGGTCCCTAGCTTGTGTGTGTCCTCTCATGCAGTTAAAAAACTTACCGTGTATGGGAAGCTGAGACCCAGGCTTTTTATGCGTATGATATGGATTGGCAATAGGTGTGGTTGGGGAGGGTTCACAAACGAAAAACTACTAACAATAAGGAATAACGTTTGGAACACCATTCTAAGTCTGAACTGGGTGCAAAAAACCTAAAAAAACATCACTATGGGGAGATAAGGTATGCACACCAGTGACTATGTAAGGGGAATACATGAAATAGCAGAAACTGCTGTGTGAATACTGACTTGAAAAATCCAATAGCTATATGTAAGAGTGAAAATGTGAAAAATGAAATCTGCCTTACTGCCATGAACATATGAATCAAGAGAAATTTAGCTACTGAATTGATCAATGCAATAGAGCCCCAACACTACGCCAAAGTATTTCTCTACGTTGGGGTCCCTAGCTTGTGTGTGTCCTCTCATGCAGTTAAAAAACTTACCGTGTATGGGAAGCTGAGACCCAGGCTTTTTATGCGTATGATATGGATTGGCAATAGGTGTGGTTGGGGAGGGTTCACAAACGAAAAACTACTAACAATAAGGAATAACGTTTGGAACACCATTCTAAGTCTGAACTGGGTGCAAAAAACCTAAAAAAAACATCACTATGGGGAGATAAGGTATGCACACCAGTGACTATGTAAGGGGAATACATGAAATAGCAGAATCTGCTGTGTGAATACTGACTTGAAAAATCCAATATCTATATGTAAGAGTGAAAATGTGAAAAATGAAATCTGCATTACTGCCATGAACATATGAATCAAGAGAAATTTAGCTACTGAATTGATCAATGCAATAGAGCCCCAACACTACGCCAAAGTATTTCTCTACGTTGGGGTCCCTAGCTTGTGTGTGTCCTTTCATGCAGTTAAAAAACTTACCGTGTATGGGAAGCTGAGACCCAGGCTTTTTATGCGTATGATATGGATTGGCAATAGGTGTGGTTGGGGAGGGTTCACAAACGAAAAACTACTAACAATAAGGAATAACGTTTGGAACACAATTCTAAGTCTGAACTGGGTGCAAAAAACTTAAAAAAACATCACTATGGGGAGATAAGGTATGCACACCAGTGACTATGTAAGGGGAATACATGAAATAGCAGAAACTGCTGTGTGAATACTGACTTGAAAAATCCAATAGCTATATGTAAGAATGAAAATGTGAAAAATGAAATCTGCATTACTGCCATGAACATATGAATCAAGAGAAATTTAGCTACTGAATTGATCAATGCAATAGAGCCCCAACACTACGCCAAAGTATTTCTCTACGTTGGGGTCCCTAGCTTGTGTGTGTCCTCTCATGCAGTTAAAAAACTTACCGTGTATGGGAAGCTGAGACCCAGGCTTTTTATGCGTATGATATGGATTGGCAATAAGTGTGGTTGGGGAGGGTTCACAAACGAAAAACTACTAACAATAAGGAATAACGTTTGGAACACCATTCTAAGTCTGAACTGGGTGCAAAAAACCTAAAAAAAACATCACTATGGGGAGATAAGGTATGCACACCAGTGACTATGTAAGGGGAATACATGAAATAGCAGAAACTGTTGTGTGAATACTGACTTGAAAAATCCAATAGCTATATGTAAGAGTGAAAATGTGAAAAATGAAATCTGCATTACTGCCATGAACATATGAATCAAGAGAAATTTAGCTACTGAATTGATCAATGCAATAGAGCCCCAACACTACGCCAAAGTATTTCTCTACGTTGGGGTCCCTAGCTTCAACTTTGTCACTGATTCTTGCACATTATTGTCAAGAATCTGCTCATACTGAGTTGAATCCATGCGACCCTTAACTTTAACAAGATTCCCGGTGCCGGCATTGGCCACACAGCCCCAAAGCTTGATGGAACCTCCACCAAATTTTACTGTGGGTAGCAAGTGCTATTCTTGGAATGCCGTGTTATTTTGCCTCCATGCATAATGCCTTTTTGTATGACCAAACAACTCAATCTTTGTTTCATCAGTCCACAGGACCTTCTTCCAAAATGTAACTGGCTTGTCCAAATGTGCTTTTGCATACCTCAGGCGACTCTGTTTGTGGCGTGCTTGCAGAAACGGCCTCTTTCGCATCACTCTCCCATATAGCTTCTCCTTGTGAACCTGCGCTGTATTGTTGACCGATGCACATTGACACCATCTGCAGCAAGATGATGCTGCAGGTCTTTGGAGGTGGTCTGTGGATTGTCCTTGACTGTTCTCGCCATTCTTCTTCTCTGCCTTTCTGATATTTTCCTTGGCCTGCCACTTCTGGGCTTAACAAGAACTGTACCTGTGTTCTTCCATTTCCTTACTATGTTCCTCACAGTGGAAACTGACAGGTTAAATCTCTGAGACAACTTTTTGTATCCTTCCCCTGAACAACTATGTTGAATAATCTTTGTTTTCAGATTATTTGAGAGTTGTTTTGAGGAGCCCATGTCACTCTTCATAGGAGATTCAAATAGGAGAAGAACTTGCAAGTGGCCACCTTAAATACCTTTTCTCATGATTGGATACACCTGCCTATGAAGTTCAAAGCTCAATGAGGTTACAAAACCAATTTAGTGCTTTAGTAAGTCAGTAAAAAGTAGTTAGATGTGTTCAAATCAAGAAATTGATAAGGGTGCCCATACTTTTGCAGCGGTCAAATTTTGTTTAAATGTGGATTGCACATTTTCTGTTAGTACAATAAACCTCATTTCAATTCAGAAATATTACTTAGTCCATCAGTTATTAGATATATGAAACTGAAATAGCTGTTGCAAAAACACAAATTGTTATAAAGAAAAAAGGTTAACATTAATAGGTGTGCCCAAACTTTGTCATATGACTATATATATTGGATTCTCACAGTAGAGCACATAGAAAAATATATTATATTCTCACCAAGACACCCACCTATGCCTTCATATTAAAACTTCAATGTTGCTCATCGCTGGGTTTCTCAATACACCCTGACCTGCTAAGCTGCTGTCTACAATCTTCGGGACGTCTCCCGCCTTCTTGTGATTTCCAGTGTTCCACCTGTTTGCGGTCTCATTGACATCTCACGCCTGCCTTCCTGTGGTCTCCTCATCTCCTGTTTGCCTACGGTTCCAGCTTACCGGCTGCTGGTCACAGATTCTGTTCTCTGAACATCTCCTGTCTAAGATTAATGTCGCTCAGCTGTCAGTATACTGTGTTCCTCATTAATCTATTGCACCTGATGCCCGTTGCTCGTGTGCCCACCCACACCTCACCTGGTAAGTCTAAAATCTACATAATGTTGGGACTGCACCACCCCCAAATACTGGTGCCAAAGCATGCATTGGGGTGGACACCATCTTAGTAGGAGAGAACATGACTGCTAAGTTTACATCTCTTCTGTAATAGCTCTTATGTCTGGGCCATAATAAATATACATTAACCATTGACGATTCTTAGTACTTTCGTACACACTGCCTATAATCTTCACATTCCAATATTCAGGTTACTTAGCTTGGTATTTTTAACAGCATCAATTTTTTTATCTTAGAAACATGATACTAAACAAAGCATTGATACTATAATTTAATTACAATATTTACAGTGTTTGGCTTTGTTGGTTTTGGCGTTAATGACCAAGCCCCATTTTGAAAATCTAGCATGTCGCTTTCTGTGATCGTATCGTTTGAATGCATATACAAATCATTGCAATTCTAGAATTGTTTTATTTCGTCTCACAGTATACTTTGTATTAGTGGTAAATGAAAATGTCTGAAATTTGATGGAGGTGTTAAAAAAAAATTAGCAATTTTCAAACTTTTAATTTTTATAAACTTAAACAAGATACAGTCATATGAAAAAGTTTGGGCACCCCTATTAATGTTAACCTTTTTTCTTTATAACAATTTGGGTTTTTGCAACAGCTATTTCAGTTTCATATATCTAATAACTGATGGACTCAGTAATATTTCTGGATTGAAATGAGGTTTATTGTACTAACAGAAACTGTGCAATCCGCATTTAAACAAAATTTGACAGGTGCAAAAGTATGGGCACACTTATCAATTTCTTGATTTGAACACTCCTAACTACTGGCGTCACGGACAATAAACTATCCCAACAACCAAACCCCTTTCACTCACGGGCGAGGAGCGCCGCTCGAGTCCCCGGGATCCGGCCCATCGCTCGAGCCACCGAGCAGCAGCAGGCCGCAGCCGCAGCGGCATCCGGACCCGGGCAGTGGGAGAGCGCAGCGTCCCCCTCCTCCGCCCGCGACATATGCATACTGACATATTTAATATAGATGCATGATCTAAATGCTTATCTCTCTCCCTACATCTTCCTTTCCACCCTCTTTTTTTTTTTAAGGGTTCACACACATCCCCATCTTTTTACACCCTCGCTGTTTTTTATAAGTTAATTTCTGTTATATTACATTAGATATTCTTTTTTTCATATGCCTATTACTTTTTAGTATATTATCACCCTGAACAATCATTCTTACTCACTATTATTCTCAATCTTAAGCAAGACACATTCTTTTACACAACTTTTAACAATCAGCAGTCATTTAAAAAAAATGCCTGTATACACAAGCAGGCCAAAGTAAGCAATGCACTCTAAGCAATCTATACTAGATCACTCAGCAGTGCGGCCATGATTCTTGGCAGTGAAACTCCTGTTTACACAGGATGATGCACCACTGAGAAAAATGTTTTTTTTTGCACTTCAGAAAAGATCATTTTATCTAGTGAAGAAGCGTTTTGCTCATTTGAGTGATCAGCAGATTGTATATGCGACAAGATAATAGTGAAACTACGGTAGTAAATTTAGCAAAGGTCATTTACGACTATCTTCCAGTAGAAATTGCAGTCTGTAGCTGTGTGCATATGTCGGGCCTATGTTAAGGAGAAATTCCATAGTTTTTGGGAAATCTCCTTAACAGTGAATGTTTGCTGTAATCTCTGATTGAAGGTCGCTGAGAGTCGGTGGAGAAGTTCACACCACACAATATATCTGGTATGAATTCCTTTTCAGTGAAGGTGCACAAGAATGATGTGCTTCATTTTTACAAGCCTTTTATGGAGCGATAATGGGTTAATCTCTTAGTAAATTCCTATGTATGCTATTGGCTATATTAAAAACATAGACAAAAAGCCTGTGACGTTTATCCATTTTTTTGGAATTTGATTTCCTCTCAGCCATAGCTCGCAAAGTCCTTATCACGCAGCACACTAGGAACAGATCCAAAGTTACTCTGATACAGGCAGTCATCATTATCAACATTTTCATTCTGTTCCCTTGTTTCACAATATCAGATGCTGACTTTGGCATTGACATGCTTACAGGCTCTTGTTACTCACATAGAAAAATAAGCTTAGTTATAGAAAAAGCACATAGAAAAATATATATTGGATTCTCACAGTAGAAAAGCACATAGAAAAATATATTATACTCTCAGAGTCCCCCCTAAATTATTTTTCTATTTGAGTCCTTAAGTCTATCCTTGAGTTTAGTTTCCCATGTGCTTTAGTTTTTTTACTGCCACAGCCGTTGGTAGTTTGAGAGCTGTGATCAATGCTGCAACAGCTTCAGAGTTCATTATGGGTGCTCCACTGGCTGTTTTGTAGCCTCATAGTGCCCACAGAGATGTGTATCTGGAGTCCGTGTAGATATCTGGAGTCTGTGTAGATATCTGGAGTCTGTGTAGATATTGGGCATCTTTCCTTCTGCCAGTTTGCAGGCTATAGTGAGAGCGGTAAGTTCGGTTTCCTGTGCTGATTTGTGTGGAGGCAATGGTTCTGGTTCTGCAATAATGATATCCAGAGGCACCACAACAGAGTAACTTGTGTGAAACCATCCTGCCTCATCAGACATCCATAAAGAAGGTCAGATCAACATCTGGCAAAAGTGTCTCTGTAAGTGTGGGCAGGTGGGAGCACTCAGATCGCATAAGTACAAGGCAATCATATTCCTGGGTATTCGGGTCTTCATAATCAATGTCCATAGACCAGGAAGGGATATCCCATGTGAAGAAGTATTCCCCCTTGAAAGAGGAAGCAGTAAATGGATTGAAAGTAATACAGCACTGGAACATAACATTGGAGAGTAGGAGCAAGGCGCACTGGAGTCTTGTATGCCTTTGTGAGGAGATATTCTTCTGTTGACTTTATTCGAGGATAGGCTTGAGAAATTGTGGGACAAGGATAGTGATGGGGTGACTTAGGATAATATGTTCAGGGGTTTTTTTCCCATTCTGGTTATCTCTTGGCAGTCTTCTTTTTTTACTGGAAATAGAGGAATATTGGCAGGTGAGACGAATCTTATCAGGGCACCGTTTGTGAGGAAGGATTGGATTTGTTCCTCAAGGCATTTCTCTTAGTTGGCCTTCAGGGGATATTCAGTGCAAAGTATGGGGTGTCTGATCTGGCTCATGAGAAAGCTATGTGGGGATCACGGGGGAACACTATTCTCCTTATGGAGACTTTGCAAGCCAGTCTGGCTGCTTTCAAGTAAGGGGACTTATAGCTGCCACGCCCCTCTGCAAAATATTCAAATTGTCTCTCCAGGACTGGAGACAAACTCTAGTGCAGCGCCACCTATTGGAAGTAACGATCCTAAAAGTTAAATGTGGATTTTTAACAACCCTTTACATATAACTTAGGATATTGAGGGGATATTGAGGTAATCGAGGTATGGTGATTCCTGGTTTTAGGAAAACCTGTGCAGGTGAAACCAGAAGGTGTGACATGTCATCTGGGCTTTTTTGACCAGAGATCTGAAGGGATTTGATTGAAATACTGTAGTATTCTGGTATCGGAGGCGGTGCCGTGGCAATGAAGAGGAATGGGGGAGAAGGCAGGCATCTTCTAGCATCAGAGAATCGGGCATAAACTAGTGCATCCCATCTTCAGTATATACAATTGAAGCTCTGAGCCATGAAATTACTTTTTGAGCTTGTCCAACAGGAATAGGGTAAGTTAGTGGGGGAGAGGCGTGCCCACTGTCAACCCCTACACAGGTTAAGCAATCTGGGGATATCAAAGATAGGTCTTCTAAGCCCTGGAGGCGTATAACTGATCTGGCTGTGTAACGACTGAATGCCGGTCATTATGACTATTAAGATACGATGGCACTATGGAAAACCCAGGGACACAAAGATGGTGGATAACAGTTTTCTTTATAAGTCTCAAAACATTTTCTTTTTTACAAAAAAAAAACAGTTTTCTTACAACGTATGGGCCACAACAGCCCGGAATAAACAATAACAGTTTATGCAACTTAGAGGACTTCAAGTGTCGGTCTGTAGGGATGAACTGGACTATATTTCCCCCCACTATACCGCTCCCTCCCTTATCTATTAATGGGGCTTTTCCGGGTACACTACTACAGATAATGGCACCTGATCCCTCCAAGGATATAATCTTACAAACACCTCCCCTTATGTTTACAATTCAATCAGGGTACCTGGCCACCTTCCCATATACAGTCAGCAACAAGCAAATATATGTACATATACCTCTATTCAATATTATGTACCTCATTGCCCCCAGACAGTGTGATGAAGCAAATGCAGAATATTCTGCTATTATCAGCACAACACAGCTTAATCTCTAATACCTTCAGAGCAAACGCCTCAGGATAAACAAGAAACACAGCTCCTTCTCAGTGAATAATCTGTTGAAGAATAATCTTTCTTCTCCTTTATCCTATCTGTCTGTCCCTGACTATTATACACCGATCGGTCTCAGGTCAGTTGTTACTCACTGAAGTCTTCACCCAAGATGGCGTCCGTCCCCTCAGACTGCTTCTGATTTACTCTTAGATGATTTTATCCAAACAGTTTCTGGAGAAAGATTCACTCAGATGAATTCCCCTTGTCAGGGGCAGTAGGAGCTCCAAAGAAAAAAATTAGTAAGCAGTCCACAATAAGGAAAAAAAACAGGCAATCCTATAAATCCAAACACGGGAAAATGACAGTCGTCTTTCTCTTGCGCATTCCCACAGAACTTTTCAACCATCTCTCTCAGACTACGTTACCAGAGAAACCTAATGTAACCCCTTACTGTCTAGCAGTGTGCCTGCTCTCTAGTGACACCTAGTGGCCATTTAAATTCTAGCATAAATTTATACATTAACAAACATGCAATTTTATCTTATATACATTTTCACCCTGTTACAGCTGCACCTGTGTCGAGAAAGAAAGGCAAGGTTTGCCCATTAACATAAAAAAATACTGTCGGTATGGGGCCTGATTTAGAAGGAGTATTGGTGACAATAATATTTGTAAAAGCATTTGACACAGGCTTGATGATTTCCTATGGATGGGATATTTGTTGTGGATGGTTGCTGTAGTTGTTTTGTGGGTGACCACTGTATCCGACAGGGTGTGGCCCCTGTATACGGGTCCTGCAGTTACTTCTGACATGTCCATAGATTCCGCATCTGAAACACATAGTATTTTTAAGATTCCTGGGTGGAAGGCATTGTTGAAGCCCGCCTGGATATGGTTGTTGAGGTGAGTAGACTTGAAGAGGAGGGTACATCTGGCGCTGGGTTTATTGGTCTTGGTTAACAGGAGCTTTATACATAACTGGCATAATATCAAGGGTTAAATTGATGGAGGCAGATTTCTTCTGAATTGACTTAGCAATGAGGAGAACCTGTTTAGTGGGGAGCTCGGGTATTCGTGTCTGGTGTCATCAATTTTCGATCTGATAGAGGCTTTATTTTGGAATGCATGATCGGGTCCCAGATTTCGAGCACCTCTGAAATTGTCCCTTTGATCAGGAATGTCCTCATCTTTAGTTAATGAGGAATGGTTAGGAGTGGAGAAGGTTACTGTGGCAGGTATCAGTTGACCGCAGGCCTAGGGATCGGGACCTGTTTCCTTGGGAGAGGCAGATGATGGGCCGAGATCAGGGAAAATCACACTGGGTTCAATAACATCACATCTTTTGCAGAGATCATTTTTAAAAGCTGGAGTATAAAAAAAAATTTTGCAGTGAAGTTAAGTGTGGGAACAGAGCTGCTACAAGTAGTAACTTCCATCAGCTGCCTGTAATGGATATAGGGAAACATGGCTGGGACTGGGTGTACGCTGCTCATTGGGTGTACCAAGATTGCTGTCTGGGGAGGAACTTATCACATGGGTAACCACGTCACTGAGTGAAGGCAGCTTGACATCAGAGGGGGCGGAGGGTGTGGAAATACAGGGTGGTGTGGGCGAGGGGCGGGAGGTCCCAGAGGAAGCACAGTACATGGCAGTGGGAGGGTTTTTGCTGGGCACAGTGTGGGCTAGTAGAACACTGTGGGCTCTCGGCGCCATTATAGTGCAGTGGTTGTAACAGAGACTTGTCGTAAACATAACACAATACATCGTCTTTTCACGCACTTCTTCTTCCACATATCTTTCTTTTACAATTGTTCAGAGTACTCCATACCAAGCTTAGACTGTCCTATGTAATCCTGCATCTTCCAAAATTCCCTTTTTTCTTTCAATGCCTTATTCCACTGTTCATGTTGTAATCGACCACATTCTGACATTAAGCCTGCTTTACATGAGACGATAGATTGTGCGATAGCACAATCGATCGTACCCGCCCCCGTCGTTTTTGTGTCACGGGCAATTAGTTGCCCATGGCACACAAACTCGTTTAACCCCCATCACACATACTTACCTTCCGGACGACCTCACTGTGGGCGACGAACGTCCACTTCCTGGAGTGGGAAGGACGTTCGGCGACACAGCGACGTCACACGGCAGGCGGCCAATAGAAGCGGAGGGGCAGAGATGAGCGGGATGTAAACATCCCGCCCACCTCCTTCCTTCCATTAAGCCATCGGGTGCCGCGGGAGGCAGGTAAAGCTGCTGTTCATCGTTCCCGTGGTGTCACATGGAGCAACGTGTGATGCCACGGAAACGATGAACAACCACCACCATTTTAATTAAACAATTTTATGAAACCTAGCGACGAGTACACGACTCACGATATGTGAGCGATACTGCGTCGCTAGGAGCTGTCACATGAGACGACGTCGTGCGGTATGCCGGATGTGCGTCACGAAAACCGTGACCCTGACGACATATCGCACAATCTATCGTCTCGTGTAAAGCCCGCTTAATGCAAATTAGCATCAACTTCTTCATTTCATTTTTTTTCCTTCTCACGTTTCTTTTTGGTGGGTAACCAAATCACGAGCTTTCATGTGTCCAGGGCTTAAGCCACCATCAGACTTAAAAATGGACTTAAAGGCATCTATTTTTTGGGGAATTTTCCGACCAGCTGTGAATTCTGAGACAGTACCTAACCCTGTGTCCACTCAGGGGGACATCCAACCAGGACCTTGATTGGCCTTTTCCCACTACTCAGAAGACGACTAGTCCAAAGTCTGTAGCAAGGGCATATACCTTAAACGGGTCTTATGACATTTAAGTTTGCCACTACTACCAATCAAGCATACCTTGTCTACACAACACAATTCCCACAGAAAATCCAGCGTCAGAAAACACAACTAACTAAACACATCCCCGAGAACAATTTCAACAGACAGACACAACCTTCCGGGTTCTTTAAGTTCGCCCAGGAGGAAGGGAATTTGGTTGTAGAGATAGGGTACCTTCACACTTAGCGATGCAGCAGCGATCCGACCAGCGATCTGACCTGGTCAGGATCGCTGCTGCATCGCTACATGGTCGCTGGTGAGCTGTCAAACAGGCAGATCTCACCAGCGACCAGTGAACAGCCCCCAGCCAGCAGCGACGTGCAAGCGACGCTGCGCTTGCACGGAGCCGCCGTCTGGAAGCTGCGGAGACTGGTAACTAAGGTAAACATCGGGTATGGTTACCCGATGTTTACATTAGTTACCAGCGCACATCGCTTAGCTGTGTGTGCAGGGAGCAGGGAGCCGCGCACACTGAGCGCTGGCTCCTTGCTCTCCTAGCTACAGTACACATCGGGTTAATTAACCCGATGTGTAATGCAGCTACATGTGCAGAGAGCAGGGAGCCGCGCACACTGCTTAGCGCTGGCTCCTTGCTCTCCTAGCTGCTGTACACATCGGGTTAATTAATCGCTAATGAGGTCACTACTGCATCACAAAAAGCGTGACTCAGCAGCGATCTCGGCAGTGAGCTCGCTGTGTGTGAAGCACCCCATAGACTCACGGAACCAACTAGAATGACCAAGGCTAATGAGGGCTGCCCAAGGACACAGATAAGAGAATGATTATAAATCAAAACTCTTATTGTAGTCCGTTGGAATTGATCAGATTCCGAAGGGTTAGGCGGCCCGCAGTCACCACAGAGACATCTGGTATCGGTCTCCTAAGTCTCCATTCCTTCCTGGAGCGATCCGAGTCTGGCACCATCTGTCAAGGAGAAATTCAATAGTTTTTGGGAATCTCCTTCTTAACAGTGAATGTCAATGTAATCTCTGATTGAAGGTCGCAGAAAGCCGGCAGAGAAATTCAGACCACACAATATATCTGGTATGAATTGCTTCTCAGTGAAGGTGCACAAGAGTGACGTGCTTTATTTTTACAAGCCTTTTATAGAGCGATAATGAGTTTATCTCTTAGTAAAATTCCTAAGTATGCCATTGGCTATATTAAAAAGATATGCACAAAGCCTGTAACGTTTATCCATGATTTTGGAATTTTATTTCCTCTTTAGCCATAGCTCGCTAAGTCCTTATCACATAGCACATTAGGAACAGATCCAAACTTACTCTGATACAGGCAGTCATCATTATCAACATTTTAATTCTGTTCCCTTGTTTCACAATATCAGATGCTGACCTTGGCCTAGATATGCTTACAGGCTCTTGTTAAGCTGGTGTCACACATAACGACGACGACAACGACGTCGCTGCAACGTCACTATATTCTGTGACGTTGCAGCGACCTCAACAGCGACGTCGCTGTGTGTGACACATAACAACGATCAGACCCCTGCTGCGAAATCGTTGCTCGCTCCTGAATGCTCGAAGTCATTTTTTGATCGCTGCTATCCCGCTGCGCCATGCTGATAAGCTGATAATCCTTGTGTTTGACACCGCAGCAGCGACGCTACGCTACGTCTGAAACCACACAACGACCGTCGACGTCGCTATGATCGCTGCTCCGTCGCTGCTTTTTCTAACATGTTTGACAGCTTACTAACGATCATCTATGGTCGCTGCTACGTCACAGAATATGGTGACGTTGCAGCGACGTCGTTGTCGTCGTCGTTATGTGTGACACTAGCTTTACTCATAAAGAAAAATAAGATTAGTTATAGAAAAAACACATAGAAAAATACAGTCATATGAAAAAGTTTGGGCACCCCTAAAATATACATTAACCATTGACGATTCTTAGTACTTTCGTACACACTGCCTATAATCTTCACATTCCAATATTCAGGTTACTTAGCTTGGTATTTTTAACAGCATCAATTTTTTTATCTTAGAAACATGATACTAAACAAAGCATTGATACTATAATTTAATTACAATATTTACAGTGTTTGGCTTTGTTGGTTTTGGCGTTAATGACCAAGCCCCATTTTGAAAATCTAGCATGTCGCTTTCTGTGATCGTATCGTTTGAATGCATATACAAATCATTGCAATTCTAGAATTGTTTTATTTCGTCTCACAGTATACTTTGTATTAGTGGTAAATGAAAATGTCTGAAATTTGATGGAGGTGTTAAAAAAAAATTAGCAATTTTCAAACTTTTAATTTTTATAAACTTAAACAAGATACAGTCATATGAAAAAGTTTGGGCACCCCTATTAATGTTAACCTTTTTTCTTTATAACAATTTGGGTTTTTGCAACAGCTATTTCAGTTTCATATATCTAATAACTGATGGACTCAGTAATATTTCTGGATTGAAATGAGGTTTATTGTACTAACAGAAAATGTGCAATCCGCATTTAAACAAAATTTGACCGGTGCAAAAGTATGGGCACCTCAACCTAAAAGTGACATTAATATTTTGTAGATCCTCCTTTTGCAAAAATAACAGCCTCTAGTCGCTTCCTATAGCTTTTAATGAGTTCATGGATCCTGGATGAAGGTATATTTGACCTTTCCTGTTTACAAAACAATTCCAATTCAGTTAAGTTTGATGGTCGCCGAGCATGGACAGCACGCTTCAAATCATCCCACAGATGTTCAATGATATTCAGGTCTGGGGACTGGGATGGCCATTAAAGAACATTGTAATTGTTCCTCTGCATGAATGCCTGAGTAGATTTGGAGCGGTGTTTTGGATCATTGTCTTGCTGAAATATCCATCCCCTGCGTAACTTCAACTTTGTCACTGATTCTTGCACATTATTGTCAAGAATCTGCTCATACTGAGTTGAATCCATGTGACCCTCAACTTTAACAAGATTCCCGGTGCCGGCATTGGCCACACAGCCCCAAAGCTTGATGGAACCTCCACCAAATTTTACTGTGGGTAGCAAGTGCTATTCTTGGAATGCCGTGTTTTTTTGCCTCCATGCATAATGCCTTTTTGTTTGACCAAACAACTCAATCTTTGTTTCATCAGTCTAACTACTTTTTACTGACTTACTAAAGCACTAAATTGGTTTTGTAACCTCATTGAGCTTTGAACTTCATAGGCAGGTGTATCCAATCATGAGAAAAGGTATTTAAGGTGGCCACTTGCAATTTGTTCTCCTATTTGAATCTCCTATGAAGAGTGGAATCATGGGCTCCTCAAAACAACTCTCAAATGATCTGAAAACAAAGATTATTCAACATAGTTGTTCAGGGGAAGGATACAAAAAGTTGTCTCAGAGATTTAAACTGTCAGTTTCCACTGTGAGGAACATAGTAAGGAAATGGAAGAACACAGGTACAGTTCTTGTTAAGCCCAGAAGTGGCAGGCCAAGAAAAATATCAGAAAGGCAGAGAAGAAGAATGGTGAGAACAGTCAAGGACAATCCACAGACCACCTCCAAAGACCTGCAGCATCATCTTGCTGCAGATGGTGTCAATGTGCATCGGTCAACAATGCAGCGCACGTTGCACAAGTAAAGCTGTATGGGAGAGTGATGTGAAAGAAGCAGTTTCTGCAAGCACGCCACAAACAGAGTCGCCTGAGGTATGCAAAAGCACATTTGGACAAGCCAGTTACATTTTGGAAGAAGGTCCTGTGTAGAGATGAACGAACCGGTCCCGGTTCGGCTCGAGGCCGGTTCGCCGAACGGAGGTCCCGTTCGAGTTCGGCTCGTCGAACGTTCGACGAACCGAACTCGAACTGCATAGGAAACAATGGCAGGCAATCACAAACACAGAAAAACACCTAGAAAACACCCTCAAAGGTGTCCAAAAGGTGACAAGCAACTCAAACACATGGGAAAGTGACAAGGACATATACTCATGCGAAAACAAAACAGGTGGACAAGGAAAAAGAGGAGGACACACAGATATATGAGTATATGCAAGGAAACATCGATTCCATTATTGTGCAACTTGAGCCCTGCTCATTTTAGACTTCCAATCTGGATAAATTGCCTGAGCTCGCCACGTACGCCTTGGGGATCTTGTCGTGTCCTGCAGTCAGCGTTCTCTCGGAACCTGTCTTCAGTGCTGCTGGGGGTCTGCTGGCAGATAAGCACACGTGTCTGTCCACTGACAATGTGGACATGGCTCTCAGAGGACTTTTCTTCCCCTGGGTCAGCCAGGGGACGGGAAAGGCACGCGTATTTTTGAGAGTGCTTCATGCAAAGCATCTTTTTCTTTTTCAAAAGGGGGCTCAACCGATGCCAGTCAAGTGGGGTGTGTGGGGTCCAGTTAGTGGAAACGAGGGAGACTGTGGTTGCAGTCCCCTCGCTGTGTCTCTAAAAGAACCAAGATGAACAAGTCATGGCTCTCAGAGGACTTTTCTTCCCCTGGGTCAGCCAGGGGACGGGAAAGGCACGCGTATTTTTGAGAGTGCTTCATGCAAAGCATCTTTTTCTTTTTCAAAAGGGGGCTCAACCGATGCCAGTCAAGTGGGGTGTGTGGGGCCCAGTTAGTGGAAACGAGGGAGACTGTGGTTGGAGTCCCCTCGCTGTGTCTCTAAAAGAACCAAGATGAACAAGTCATGGCTCTCAGAGGACTTTTCTTCCCCTGGGTCAGCCAGGGGACGGGAAAGACACGCTTTTTTTTGAGAGTGCTTCATGCAAAGCATCTTTTTCTTTTTCAAAAGGGGGCTCAACCGATGCCAGTCAAGTGGGGTGTGTGGGGTCCAGTTAGTGGAAACGAGGGAGACTGTGGTTGGAGTCCCCTCGCTGTGTCTCTAAAAGAACCAAGATGAACAAGTCATGGCTCTCAGAGGACTTTTCTTCCCCTGGGTCAGCCAGGGGACGGGAAAGGCACGCGTATTTTTGAAAGTGCTTCATGCAAAGCATCTTTTTCTTTTTCAAAAGGGGGCTCAACCGATGCCAGTCAAGTGGGGTGTGTGTGGCCCAGTTAGTGGAAACGAGGGAGACTGTGGTT
This sequence comes from Anomaloglossus baeobatrachus, assembly GCF_048569485.1. Classification (NCBI taxonomy): domain Eukaryota; kingdom Metazoa; phylum Chordata; class Amphibia; order Anura; family Aromobatidae; genus Anomaloglossus; species Anomaloglossus baeobatrachus. The sequence continues at coordinate 146,774,878 of NC_134357.1, forward strand.
GGAGTCCCCTCGCTGTGTCTCTAAAAGAACCAAGATGAACAAGTCATGGCTCTCAGAGGACTTTTCTTCCCCTGGGTCAGCCAGGGGACGGGAAAGGCACGCGTATTTTTGAGAGTGCTTCATGCAAAGCATCTTTTTCTTTTTCAAAAGGGGGCTCAACCGATGCCAGTCAAGTGGGGTGTGTGTGGCCCAGTTAGTGGAAACGAGGGAGACTGTGGTTGGAGTCCCCTCGCTGTGTCTCTAAAAGAACCAAGATGAACAAGTCATGGCTCTCAGAGGACTTTTCTTCCCCTGGGTCAGCCAGGGGACGGGAAAGGCACGCGTATTTTTGAGAGTGCTTCATGCAAAGCATCTTTTTCTTTTTCAAAAGGGGGCTCAACCGATGCCAGTCAAGTGGGGTGTGTGGGGCCCAGTTAGTGGAAACGAGGGAGACTGTGGTTGCAGTCCCCTCGCTGTGTCTCTAAAAGAACCAAGATGAACAAGTCATGGCTCTCAGAGGACTTTTCTTCCCCTGGGTCAGCCAGGGGACGGCAAAGGCACGCGTATTTTTGAGAGTGCTTCATGCAAAGCATCTTTTTCTTTTTCAAAAGGGGGCTCAACCGATGCCAGTCAAGTGGGGTGTGTGTGGCCCAGTTAGTGGAAACGAGGGAGACTGTGGTTGGAGTCTCCTCGCTGTGTCTCTAAAAGAACCAAGATGAACAAGTCATGGCTCTCAGAGGACTTTTCTTCCCCTGGGTCAGCCAGGGGACGGGAAAGGCACGCGTATTTTTGAGAGTGCTTCATGCAAAGCATCTTTTTCTTTTTCAAAAGGGGGCTCAACCGATGCCAGTCAAGTGGGGTGTGTGTGGCCCAGTTAGTGGAAACGAGGGAGACTGTGGTTGCAGTCCCCTCGCTGTGTCTCTAAAAGAACTAAGATGAACAAGTCATGGCTCTCAGAGGACTTTTCTTCCCCTGGGTCAGCCAGGGGACGGGAAAGGCACGCGTATTTTTGAGAGTGCTTCATGCAAAGCATCTTTTTCTTTTTCAAAAGGGGGCTCAACCGATGCCAGTCAAGTGGGGTGTGTGTGGCCCAGTTAGTGGAAACGAGGGAGACTGTGGTTGGAGTCCCCTCGCTGTGTCTCTAAAAGAACCAAGATGAACAAGTCATGGCTCTCAGAGGACTTTTCTTCCCCTGGGTCAGCCAGGGGACGGGAAAGGCACGCGTATTTTTGAGAGTGCTTCATGCAAAGCATCTTTTTCTTTTTCAAAAGGGGGCTCAACCGATGCCAGTCAAGTGGGGTGTGTGGGGCCCAGTTAGTGGAAACGAGGGAGACTGTGGTTGCAGTCCCCTCGCTGTGTCTCTAAAAGAACCAAGATGAACAAGTCATGGCTCTCAGAGGACTTTTCTTCCCCTGGGTCAGCCAGGGGACGGGAAAGGCACGCGTATTTTTGAGAGTGCTTCATGCAAAGCATCTTTTTCTTTTTCAAAAGGGGGCTCAACCGATGCCAGTCAAGTGGGGTGTGTGTGGCCCAGTTAGTGGAAACGAGGGAGACTGTGGTTGGAGTCCCCTCGCTGTGTTTTACATGCTTTTAGAAGGGCATGACATGGCTTGGAGGTTGACTTTCATCATCTGCAAACTGTTGGCTACCAAAATGCTGCCTTTCCAACAACTGTGGTTATAGACAATGAGGAACATACTGATGAAGATGAGACGCAGATACCCGATTGGGATGACAACTTAAATATTCGGTCAGGGCAAGAAGAGGCTCGGTTTGAGGGGGAGGGGAGTGCAAACACAACAATTGATGATGAAGTTCTAGATCCCACCTACTGTCAACCCACAGTCAGACACTCGAGGAGGTCAACAGAGGCGATGGAGGAGGATGCAACCGACGACGAAGTAACCTTGCGTCTTCCTGGACACAGTCGGAGCACTGGTAGCACGTCTACAACTGCATCCTCAGCCACCACTCTGCCTCTGAGCATTATTCGGGGTGGATCAACAGGTCGCATGGCCTCTAAGCCTTGCCTAGCCTGGTCCTTTTTTGACATAAAAAAAGATCGCCCAAATTATGTGATCTGTAACATTTGGCATGGTTATCTTAGTAGAGGTCAAAACCTCAGCAGTTTGACAACTTCTTCCATGAATCGTCACATGAATAAATATCATATGGCCTGGTGGGAAGCTCACCGTGCTGCAATGCGGCCTAGCGGAGCCAACCATCCACCGCCTGCCCCTTCCAGTGCATCCGCGCGCTCGTCATCTTCTAGGACTGTGGGGACAGCTGTCACACCTGTTTTTCCACCCACAACTTCCACCACTGTAACCGCAACAGGCAGTTTGCTTGGTAGGTCGTCAGTTGGTTTGGAAGGGGAAACAAGTGATTGTGTACAGCTCTCTCAAACATCGATAGCACCAACGTTGGATGAAGGCAACATCATGTCTGCGCCTGCACTTTCCTCACAAACCTGCATTTTTCCAGGGACACCCTACTCAACACCGTCTACACACAGCAGCCAGATCTCTGTCCCTCAGATGTGGTCAAATAAAAGGCCACTTCCTGCGACCCATGACAAAGCTAAGAAGTTGACTCTATCCCTCTGTAAGCTGTTGGCTACCGAAATGCTGCCTTTCCGCCTAGTGGACACACAGGATTTTAGAGACCTTATGTCTGTCGCTGTGCCCCAGTACCAGATGCCTAGTCGCCACTACTTCTCTAAGAAAGGTGTGCCCGCGCTACACCAGCATGTCGCACACAACATCACCGCTTCCTTGAGTAACTCTGTGTGTGAACGGGTGCATTTCACCACCGATACTTGGACCAGTAAGCATGGACAGGGACGTTACATGTCGCTGACTGGCCACTGGGTAACTATAGTGATAGATGGTGAAGGGTCTGCTGCACAAGTCTTGCCGTCCCCACGACTTGTGTGTCAATCCTCTGTCTGTCCAAGTTCCGCCACTGCTTCTGCATCCTCCACCTCATCTGGGTCCTCCACCTCCGCCCCAAGCCTGCCTGGTCAGGCCACCAGCGTTCTCACTGCGCAGAAGGAATCACGCAACCCTCATTACTATGCTGGCAGCAGAGCGCAACGGCATCAGGCGGTCTTTAGCTTGACATGTCTTGGAAATAAGAGTCACACAGCTGAGGAGTTGTGGTCAGCTCTGCGGTCCGAGTTTAATAAATGGTTGTCTCCACTCAACCTGCAGCCTGGTAAGGCCGTGTGCGACAATGCTGCAAACCTGGGTGCGGCCCTTCGCCTGGGCAAGCTGGCACACGTGCCTTGTATGGCTCACGTGTTTAACCTTGTTGTCCAGCAATTTTAACCCACTATCACGGCCTAGATGGCCTTCTGCACAGGGCATGGTCACTCTCTGCTCACTTCTGCCGTTTAAACGCCGCAGCTGACTTGACTTGCATTGCTCCAGAAGTCTTTCAGCCTGCCGGTTCATCACCTGAAATGCGATGTATCGACACGCTGGAATTCGACTCTCCACATGATACAGAGACAGCACCACCGAGCCCTGGTGCATTACGTCATGACGTATAGCCTAGGCCAATGAGATACAGAGGTGGGTCAGATTACACTGCTAGAGTGGTCTCAGATCAAGGACCTATGCACCCTTCTGCACAGTTTCGACATGGCGACGAATATGTTTAGCGCTGACAATGCCATTATCAGCATGACAATTCCAGTCATTTACATGCTGGAGCACACGCTAAACACTATTCGGAGTCAGGGGGTGGGACAACAGGAAGGGGAGGAACTACAGGAGGATTCATATGCGCAAGACACAACAACATCACCAAGGTCCAGACGTTCATCATCACCAAGGCGCCAGGCATGGGACCATGGGGGACAGAGATCAACAAGGGCGCATGGTAGCAGGCGAGATGTTGAGGAAGGTGCAGGAGGACATGAAGATATGGAGGACGAACTGTCCATGGACATGGAAGACTCAGCAGATGAGGGGGACCTTGGTCAAATTTCAGTTGAAAGAGGTTGGGGGGAGATGTCAGAGGAAGAAAGAACGGTTAGCACCTCTATGCCACAAACACAGCGTGGACTTGGTCCGCATGGCTGCGCAAGACACATGAGTGCCTTCTTGTTGCACTACCTCCAACATGACCCTCGTATTGTCAAAATTAGAAGTGATGATGACTACTGGCTTGCCACACTATTAGATCCCCGGTACAAGTCCAAATTTTGTGACATAATTCCAGCCATAGAAAGGGACGCACTTATGCAGGAGTATCAGCAGAAGCTGTTACTCGATCTTAGATCCGCTTTTCCACCAAACAACCGTGCAGGTGCAGGGAGTGAATCTCCCAGTTGTAACTTGACAAACATGGGACGGTCTCGTCATCTTCAACAGTCTACACGTACCAGTAGGACCGTATTTGGTGCTGGTAACAGCAATTTAATGGAATCTTTTCATAATTTTTTTAGACCCTCCTTTGCAAAGCCACCAGAGACAACAAGTCTGACACATAGTCAACGGCTGGAGAGGATGATACAGGAGTATCTACAAATGAACATCGATGCCATGACTTTGCAAATAGAGCCTTGCTCATTTTGGGCTTCAAATCTAGAAAAATGGCCAGAGCTATCCAGTTACGCCTTGGAGATTTTGTCGTGTCCAGCTGCCAGCGTTGTCTCTGAACGTGTCTTCAGTGCTGCTGGGTGTGTGCTGACAGATAAGCGCACGCGTCTGTCCAGTGACAATGTGGACAGACTGACGTTCATCAAAATTAACAAGTCATGGATCCAGAAGGAATTTACAACCCCTGTGTCATCCTGGGGAGAGTAAATGCTTGTGGATTTGGAATGTGCTTGATGCAAATCTAGCTGTGAAGTGTACAACTATGGCACAACTGCTGCCACTGAATGGGTGGGTGTGTGTGGGGCACAATTTTTGGAAAAAAGGGAGGCTCCGCTTGGAGTAACCCTTGCTTACATTGTTTTTAAAAGGAGCCAAGATGACCAAGTCATGGTTCAGCAAAGACTTTATCTACCTACCCCGGTGTCATGCTGGGGACGGTTAATTATGGCGTATTTTTGAATGTGCTTGATGCAAATCAAAACATCCTGTTTGCAACTAGGGCACAAGTGCTGCCACTGATGGGGTGTCTGTGTGCCCAATTTTTGGGAAAAAGGGAGACTCCACTTGGAGTAACCCTTGCTTGCTGTGTTTTTTAAAAATGATACAAGATGAACAGATCTGAAGGCAAGATGAAGGCAACATCATGTCTCCGCCTGCACTTTCCTCACAAACCTGCATTTTTCCAGGGACACCCTACTCAACACCGTCTACAGACAGCAGCCAGATCTCTGTCCCTCAGATGTGGTCAAATAAAAGGCCACTTCCTGCGACCCATGACAAAGCTAAGTGGTTGACTTTATCCCTCTGTAAGCTGTTGGCTACCGAAATGCTGCCTTTCCGCCTAGTGGACACACAGGATTTTAGAGACCTTATGTCTGTCGCTGTGCCCCAGTACCAGATGCCCAATCACCACTGCTTCTCCAAGAAAAGCATGCCCGCGCTACACCAGCATGTCGCACACAACATCACCACTTCCTTGAGAAAATCTGTGTGCGACAGGGTGCATTTCAACACAGATACTTGGACCAGTAAGCATAGACAGGGTCATTACATGTCACTGACTGGGCACTGGCAAACTATGGTGAGAGATGGAGAAGGGTCTGCTGTACAAGTCTTGCCGTCCCCACGAGTTGTTTCAATCCTTCTTCTGTATGTAGAAGTTAATACACTGCTTCTGCCTCTTCAACCTCGTGTGGGTCCTCCACCTTGGCGCAAACCCTGTGTGGTCAGGCCACCCTTCCTTGCAACTGCGCACAAGGACTACCACACACCTCCTTACTATGCTGGCAGCAGAGCTCAATGCCATCAGGCGGTCAAAGTTTTACTTTGAAATGTATGGGAAATGTGAGTCACACCGCTATTCCAGAGAATAGTAGTCAGGCAGGGTCAAAACATTAATTGAGGAACAGGAACAGAATGGGACGGCCAGGACTTAATCAGTAAACAAGCAGAGGTGAAATGCGGATCGGCCAACAAGGTACATAAACAGCAAGCAGGAAAAGTAGTCAGGTAACAAGCACACAAAATCATAAAACTGAACTGGGGGTAAAATTAACCAGAGGTTCATAGCTATGTCTGGCAGTGGTCTGCAGACAGGATGGGCATAAAAAAGGGTGTGGTGTCTTCCCATTGGTTGTAGCTGAATGATGGTATTTCATCTGTGAGATACCCACCAGCTACATTCAGCCAGAGATTCTGCATCTGTCAAGGTAATGCAGCCCAGTGGGTGAGCATAACCTGCGTCCACCTGCGCCGCTGGCATCGACTACTCTCCCATCATCAGCACTATTCATGAAAGGAACACGTTGTCACCTGGCGACCGCAGTACAAATTGACGTAGCGGACTCCGTTGGTGACTTAACAGCCGTGTGCGGCAATGATGCAAACCTGGCTGCGGGCCATCCTCAGGGCAATGTGACACACGTGCCTTGTATGGCTCACGTGTTGAACCGAATTCTCCAGCAATTTTTAAAACACCATCACGGCCTACATGGCCTTGTGCAGCGGGCACGCTCGCTATGTGCTCACTTCCATCGTGCGCACACAGCAGCTCAACAACTTTCATCACTCCGGAAGTCTTAGGGTCTGGCAGTTAAACGCCGGAAATGCGATGTTCTGACACGCAGGAATTGGAATCTGCACATGTTGCAGCGTGTGTGGCAGCACCGCAGAGCCCTGCTGAAATACGGTATGACATATAGCCTGGGATAACTTGATCAAGAGGTGCTGCAGATCACGCTGCTGGAGTGGTGTCAGATCAAGGACCTATGCACCCTGCTACACAGTTCACAAATGTCGACGAAGATGTTTAGCACTGGCAATGTCATTCTCAGCGTGACAATTCTGGTCATCTACATGATGGAGCACACTGTAATTATTATTCGGAGTCAGGTGTTGGGACAAGAGGAAGGGGAGGAAGTACAGGAGGAGTCATATGCGGAAGGGATAACAAGATCTACGAGGTCCAGATGGTCAGCGGCACCTATGCGGCATTCATGGTGAGGGAGAGGGATTAACAAGGGCGCATAGTATCAGCAAAAAGTGTTGATGAAAGTGCAGGAGCCCATGAAGAAATGGAGGACGAACTGGCGATGGGCATGGAAGACTCAGCAGATGAGTGAGAGCTTGCTCACATTTCGGTTGTGCGAGGTTGTGGGGAGAGGGCAGAGGAAGGATGCACGATTCTCACCTCTCTGCCACCAACACACCAACGACTTCGTCCTCCTGGATGCACAAGACACATGAGCGCCTTCTTGCTGCACTACCTACATGACCCTCGGATTGTATGAATTTGAAGTAATCCTGAATACTGGGTTGCCACACTGTTAGATCCCCGGTACAAGACAAAATTTGGCGAACTAATTCCTGCCAGAGAAATGGACGCACGTATACAGGAGTATCTGCAGAGTGTGGTACGCAATCTTAGATCTACTTTTCCACTAAACACCAGTGCTGCACAGAGTGAATCTCAACGCTTTGTCATGGATAGGAGGAAATGGTCTTTTACTTGTCCACATCGGAGGGACCGAGGGATGGCTGCTGTGCTGAGATGGCGTTGAGTACGGTGTCCCTGCACAGTTGCACTTTTGGTCATATCCCAAAATGAGTTGAAAAAGGACAGATGCTGTTGGAAAGGGGAACAGATGTGTTGGAAAGGGGAAAAAAGTTTTGGTCCGTGGATTTGGTGGTTAAGCAACTGTAACATTTGCTGAAGAAACACCATCTGTTACAGTGGGACTGGCAGATTTGGATAAAGTGGTATATAATCTGTGACCGCTATATAACGAAAATTAATAAGAAAAGAAAGAGAAAGGTATATATCCCCATCAGCAGTCAGTGTCCACCGTGCTCCCAGTTGGAAAAGGAGAGGTTGGCAACTGGAAGGTTTGGTGGAGGATACAGAGCTGTGTGGCTATGAAACTAATAGTAGCCTGAACCGAGTTAGACGCCATTCGGATCTGGAGACTGGGAGCCCTGTTAGCGTCACAGGGTCCACATGCCCACCCAGCCCAGGAACTCCCTGTTAACAACACAGGGGCCATTGAGTACGCTGACCGTGTGCGTAGGGGCACACCTGTGGACAGCAGGCGCATCAGCAGCAGCAGGCCTGTTAATGCCACTGTGCTGCACAAGCAGGACTGGTAGGACAGGAGCTGGTCTTAACCGTTCTGCGTTACCAACTGTGGTGGTGGCCTGCATCGACACCCTATCCCTGCCTACCTCTGGCCTAAAGCCGCAATGGGTTCAACACATGGAGGTGTGCTCTTTCGGAGCATAATAGAAGACTGCGCACCTCCTTGTTGGCTCCAGCCCCTTTTATAACCTGGGTCCACCCCAAACCAGGGTGAACCACAATGCAACTCCTGGAGACAAAAGTAGAGTGACACGTCATGAGTGGCATAACTAGCGTCCTATTTGGAACCGCAACTTCAATGATGACCTCATGGCTGCCATGACCCAAACACCTCACCAGTCATCGTCTGACCATCAATAATGCGGTGACAAGTCATAGGTGTGGGCCCCTGCAAGCCATTTGGGAGGACACCTGATGCCCTGTGGTCTATATGGGACCCCCACATCAGGGCCAGGGCCAAAGAGTTCATTACCGGACCTAGTCTCTGATGCAGGAAGTGCCTGAGCATGCTCAGTAGCATGAAATACAGTCTCTGAAAAAAGACTATCAGCTTTAGCATGGTGTCTAGGCACAAAACAGGACTTAGACCCGGCACGGAATGCAAGCACCTGTGCAAAGAGGCTTTTCACACTTAGTGTGGGAGCATGCGCTGTATCCCGAAAAGAAGACTTAGCGTCAGGAATAACACAGTCAGGCTGAGCATACTCACTAGGCGAAACACTGTAATTATGCTGCAGCTGGGGTACATCGGCACACGCATGCGCACTAGCTGCCTCTCCACACTTAGACGTGGAGGGGAAATTGCTCTTGGAGATGCTGTCTATGAACAGAAGGAAAAGCTAAAGGAAGCCTGACTTTCTATCCCTCCGAATTATGAAATGCAGCAATGAATTCCATGATTTTGCTATAACATTAGCGTAGCAAAATGTGCATGAGGGTGTCATGTGGAGGTTCTAGAAATAGCTTGTCACCAGTGGGGCACTAATGGAATACAACAGCCAGTTCTATGATGCCACTAAATGGCAGTATTTTGTGCTATCATTATAGCTTATTAAAAACAGAGCAGGAGGGTGTCATGCAGAGGTGCTGCACATAGATTTGCAGTAGTGTGAATAGATAAAAGTACAATAGCCACGTTTAGGATGCCACTAGGTACACTGAGTGTTTGCTAGTATAATGGCTTAGTTTAAAAAAGTTGGAGTGTGCAATGCAGACAGACGTGCTGCAAATATCGTTACAATAGTGTGAATAGACTAAAGTACAATAGCCACGTTTAGGATGCCACTAGGTACACTGAGTGTTTGCTAGTATAATGGCTTAGTTTAAAAAAGTTGGAGTGTGCAATGCAGGCAGACGTGCTGCAAATATCGTTACAATAGTGTGAATAGACAAAAGTACAATAGCCACGTTTAGGATGCCACTAGGTACACTGAGTGTTTGCTAGTATAATGGCTTAGTTTAAAAAAGTTTGAGTGTGCAATGCAGGCAGACGTGCTGCAAATATCGTTACAATAGTGTGAATAGACAAAAGTACAATAGCCACGTTTAGGATGCCACTAGGTACACTGAGTGTTTGCTAGTATAATGGCTTAGTTTAAAAAAGTTGGAGTGTGCAATGCAGGCAGACGTGCTGCAAATATCGTTACAATAGTGTGAATAGACAAAAGTACAATAGCCACGTTTAGGATGCCACTAGGTACACTGAGTGTTTGCTAGTATAATGGCTTAGTTTAAAAAAGTTGGAGTGTGCAATGCAGGCAGACGTGCTGCAAATATCGTTACAATAGTGTGAATAGACAAAAGTACAATAGCCACGTTTAGGATGCCACTAGGTACACTGAGTGTTTGCTAGTATAATGGCTTAGTTTAAAAAAGTTTGAGTGTGCAATGCAGGCAGACGTGCTGCAAATATCGTTACAATAGTGTGAATAGACAAAAGTACAATAGCCACGTTTAGTATGCCACTAGGTACACTGAGTGTTTGCTAGTATAATGGCTTAGTTTAAAAAAGTTGGAGTGTGCAATGCAGGCAGACGTGCTGCAAATATCGTTACAATAGTGTGAATAGACAAAAGTACAATAGCCACGTTTAGGATGCCACTAGGTACACTGAGTGTTTGCTAGTATAATGGCTTAGTTTAAAAAAGTTGGAGTGTGCAATGCAGGCAGACGTGCTGCAAATATCGTTACAATAGTGTGAATAGACAAAAGTACAATAGCCACGTTTAGGATGCCACTAGGTACACTGAGTGTTTGCTAGTATAATGGCTTAGTTTAAAAAAAGTTTGAGTGTGCAATGCAGGCAGACGTGCTGCAAATATGTTTACAATAGTGTGAATAGACAAAAGTACAATAGCCACGTTTAGGATGCCACTAGGTACACTGAGTGTTTGCTAGTATAATGGCTTAGTTTAAAAAAGTTGGAGTGTGCAATGCAGGCAGACGTGCTGCAAATATCGTTACAATAGTGTGAATAGACAAAAGTACAATAGCCACGTTTAGGATGCCACTAGGTACACTGAGTGTTTGCTAGTATAATGGCTTAGTTTAAAAAAGTTTGAGTGTGCAATGCAGGCAGACGTGCTGCAAATATCGTTACAATAGTGTGAATAGACAAAAGTACAATAGCCACGTTTAGGATGCCACTAGGTACACTGAGTGTTTGCTAGTATAATGGCTTAGTTTAAAAAAGTTGGAGTGTGCAATGCAGGCAGACGTGCTGCAAATATCGTTACAATAGTGTGAATAGACAAAAGTACAATAGCCACGTTTAGGATGCCACTAGGTACACTGAGTGTTTGCTAGTATAATGGCTTAGTTTAAAAAAGTTTGAGTGTGCAATGCAGGCAGACGTGCTGCAAATATCGTTACAATAGTGTGAATAGACAAAAGTACAATAGCCACGTTTAGTATGCCACTAGGTACACTGAGTGTTTGCTAGTATAATGGCTTAGTTTAAAAAAGTTGGAGTGTGCAATGCAGGCAGACGTGCTGCAAATATCGTTACAATAGTGTGAATAGACAAAAGTACAATAGCCACGTTTAGGATGCCACTAGGTATACTGAGTGTTTGCTAGTATAATGGCTTAGTTTAAAAAAGTTGCAGTGTGCAATGCAGGCAGACGTGCTGCAAATATCGTTACAATAGTGTGAATAGACAAAAGTACAATAGCCACGTTTAGGATGCCACTAGGTACACTGAGTGTTTGCTAGTATAATGGCTTAGTTTAAAAAAGTTGGAGTGTGCAATGCAGGCAGACGTGCTGCAAATATGTTTACAATAGTGTGAATAGACAAAAGTACAATAGCCACGTTTAGGATGCCACGAGGTACACTGAGTGTTTGCTAGTATAATGGCTTAGTTTAAAAAAGTTTGAGTGTGCAATGCAGGCAGACGTGCTGCAAATATCGTTACAATAGTGTGAATAGACAAAAGTACAATAGCCACATTTAGGATGCCACTAGGTACACTGAGTGTTTGCTAGTATAATGGCTTAGTTTAAAAAAGTTGGAGTGTGCAATGCAGGCAGACGTGCTGCAAATATCGTTACAATAGTGTGAATAGACAAAAGTACAATAGCCACGTTTAGGATGCCACTAGGTACACTGAGTGTTTGCTAGTATAATGGCTTAGTTTAAAAAAGTTGGAGTGTGCAATGCAGGCAGACGTGCTGCAAATATCGTTACAATAGTGTGAATAGACAAAAGTACAATAGCCACGTTTAGGATGCCACTAGGTACACTGAGTGTTTGCTAGTATAATGGCTTAGTTTAAAAAAGTTGGAGAGTGCAATGCAGGCAGACGTGCTGCAAATATCGTTACAATAGTGTGAATAGACAAAAGTACAATAGCCACGTTTAGGATGCCACTAGGTACACTGAGTGTTTGCTAGTATAATGGCTTAGTTTAAAAAAGTTTGAGTGTGCAATGCAGGCAGACGTGCTGCAAATATCGTTACAATAGTGTGAATAGACAAAAGTACAATAGCCACGTTTAGGATGCCACTAGGTACACTGAGTGTTTGCTAGTATAATGGCTTAGTTTAAAAAAGTTTGAGTGTGCAATGCAGGCAGACGTGCTGCAAATATCGTTACAATAGTGTGAATAGACAAAAGTACAATAGCCACGTTTAGGATGCCACTAGGTACACTGAGTGTTTGCTAGTATAATGGCTTAGTTTAAAAAAGTTGGAGTGTGCAATGCAGGCAGACGTGCTGCAAATATGTTTACAATAGTGTGAATAGACAAAAGTACAATAGCCACGTTTAGGATGCCACGAGGTACACTGAGTGTTTGCTAGTATAATGGCTTAGTTTAAAAAAGTTTGAGTGTGCAATGCAGGCAGACGTGCTGCAAATATCGTTACAATAGTGTGGATAGACAAAAGTACAATAGCCACGTTTAGGATGCCACTAGGTACACTGAGTGTTTGCTAGTATAATGGCTTAGTTTAAAAAAGTTGGAGTGTGCAATGCAGGCAGACGTGCTGCAAATATGTTTACAATAGTGTGAATAGACAAAAGTACAATAGCCACGTTTAGGATGCCACTAGGTACACTGAGTGTTTGCTAGTATAATGGCTTAGTTTAAAAACGTTTGAGTGTGCAATGCAGGCAGACGTGCTGCAAATATCGTTACAATAGTGTGAATAGACAAAAGTACAATAGCCACGTTTAGGATGCCACTAGGTACACTGAGTATTTGCTAGTATAATGGCTTAGTTTAAAAAAGTTTGAGTGTGCAATGCAGGCAGACGTGCTGCAAATATCGTTACAATAGTGTGAATAGACAAAAGTACAATAGCCACGTTTAGGATGCCACTAGGTACACTGAGTGTTTGCTAGTATAATGGCTTAGTTTAAAAAAGTTGGAGTGTGCAATGCAGGCAGACGTGCTGCAAATATCGTTACAATAGTGTGAATAGACAAAAGTACAATAGCCACGTTTAGGATGCCACTAGGTACACTGAGTGTTTGCTAGTATAATGGCTTAGTTTAAAAAAGTTTGAGTGTGCAATGCAGGCAGACGTGCTGCAAATATCGTTACAATAGTGTGAATAGACAAAAGTACAATAGCCACGTTTAGGATGCCACTAGGTACACTGAGTGTTTGCTAGTATAATGGCTTAGTTTAAAAAAGTTGGAGTGTGCAATGCAGGCAGACGTGCTGCAAATATCGTTACAATAGTGTGAATAGACAAAAGTACAATAGCCACGTTTAGGATGCCACTAGGTACACTGAGTGTTTGCTAGTATAATGGCTTAGTTTAAAAAAGTTGGAGTGTGCAATGCAGGCAGACGTGCTGCAAATATCGTTACAATAGTGTGGATAGACAAAAGTACAATAGCCACGTTTAGGATGCCACTAGGTACACTGAGGGGCACTTTGCACACTGCGACATCGCAGGTGCGATGTCGGTGGGGTCAAATTGAAAATGACGCACTTCCGGCATCGCATGCGACATCGCAGTGTGTAAAGGCTGGATGATACGATTAACGAGCGCAAAAGCGTCGTAATCGTATCATCGGTGCAGCGTCGGCGTAATCCATGATTACGCTGACGCGACGGTCCGATGTTGTTCCTCGCTCCTGCGGCATCACACATCGCTGTGTGTGAAGTCGCAGGAGCGAGGAACGTCTCCTACCGGCCTCACTGCGGCTTCCGTAGGATATGCGGAAGGAAGGAGGTGGGCAGGATGTTTACATCCTGCTCATCTCCGCCCCTCCGCTCTGATTGCCTGCCTGCCGTGTGACGTAGCAGTGACGCCGCACGACCCGCCCCCTTAACAAGGAGGCGGGTCGCCGGCCACAGGGACGTCGCACGGCAGGTGAGTGTGTGTGTGAAGCTGGCGTAGTGATAACTTTCGCTATGCCAGCTATCACCACATATCGCTGCTGCGACGGGGGCGGGCACTATCGCACTCGGCATCGCAGCATCGGGCTGCGATGTCGTAGTGTGCAAAGCCCGCCTGAGTGTTTGCTAGTATAATGGCTTAGTTTAAAAAAGTTGGAGTGTGCAATGCAGGCAGACGTGCTGCAAATATCGTTACAATAGTGTGAATAGACAAAAGTACAATAGCCACGTTTAGGATGCCACTAAGTACACTGAGTGTTTGCTAGTATAATGGCTTAGTTTAAAAAAGTTTGAGTGTGCAATGCAGGCAGACGTGCTGCAAATATCGTTACAATAGTGTGAATAGACAAAAGTACAATAGCCACGTTTAGGATGCCACTAGGTACACTGAGTGTTTGCTAGTATAATGGCTTAGTTTAAAAAAGTTTGAGTGTGCAATGCAGGCAGACGTGCTGCAAATATCGTTACAATAGTGTGAATAGACAAAAGTACAATAGCCACGTTTAGGATGCCACTAGGTACACTGAGTGTTTGCTAGTATAATGGCTTAGTTTAAAAAAGTTGGAGTGTGCAATGCAGGCAGACGTGCTGCAAATATCGTTACAATAGTGTGAATAGACAAAAGTACAATAGCCACGTTTAGGATGCCACTAGGTACACTGAGTGTTTGCTAGTATAATGGCTTAGTTTAAAAAAGTTGGAGTGTGCAATGCAGGCAGACGTGCTGCAAATATCGTTACAATAGTGTGAATAGACAAAAGTACAATAGCCACGTTTAGGATGCCACTAGGTACACTGAGTGTTTGCTAGTATAATGGCTTAGTTTAAAAAAGTTGGAGTGTGCAATGCAGGCAGACGTGCTGCAAATATCATTACAATAGTGTGAATAGACAAAAGTACAATAGCCATGTTTAGGATGCCACTAGGTACACTGAGTGTTTGCTAGTATAATGGCTTAGTTTAAAAAAGTTTGAGTGTGCAATGCAGGCAGACGTGCTGCAAATATCGTTACAATAGTGTGAATAGACAAAAGTACAATAGCCACGTTTAGGATGCCACTAGGTACACTGAGTGTTTGCTAGTATAATGGCTTAGTTTAAAAAAGTTGGAGTGTGCAATGCAGGCAGACGTGCTGCAAATATCGTTACAATAGTGTGAATAGACAAAAGTACAATAGCCACGTTTAGGATGCCACTAGGTACACTGAGTGTTTGCTAGTATAATGGCTTAGTTTAAAAAAGTTGGAGTGTGCAATGCAGGCAGACGTGCTGCAAATATGTTTACAATAGTGTGAATAGACAAAAGTACAATAGCCACGTTTAGGATGCCACGAGGTACACTGAGTGTTTGCTAGTATAATGGCTTAGTTTAAAAAAGTTTGAGTGTGCAATGCAGGCAGACGTGCTGCAAATATCGTTACAATAGTGTGAATAGACAAAAGTACAATAGCCACGTTTAGGATGCCACTAGGTACACTGAGTGTTTGCTAGTATAATGGCTTAGTTTAAAAAAGTTGGGGTGTGCAATGCAGGCAGACGTGCTGCAAATATCGTTACAATAGTGTGAATAGACAAAAGTACAATAGCCACGTTTAGGATGCCACTAGGTACACTGAGTGTTTGCTAGTATAATGGCTTAGTTTAAAAAAGTTGGAGTGTGCAATGCAGGCAGACGTGCTGCAAATATCGTTACAATAGTGTGAATAGACAAAAGTACAATAGCCACGTTTAGGATGCCACTAGGTACACTGAGTGTTTGCTAGTATAATGGCTTAGTTTAAAAAAGTTGGAGTGTGCAATGCAGGCAGACGTGCTGCAAATATCGTTACAATAGTGTGAATAGACAAAAGTACAATAGCCACGTTTAGGATGCCACTAGGTACACTGAGTGTTTGCTAGAATAATGGCTTAGTTTAAAAAAGTTGGAGTGTGCAATGCAGGCAGACGTGCTGCAAATATCGTTACAATAGTGTGAATAGACAAAAGTACAATAGCCACGTTTAGGATGCCACTAGGTACACTGAGTGTTTGCTAGTATAATGGCTTAGTTTAAAAAAGTTGGAGTGTGCAATGCAGGCAGACGTGCTGCAAATATCGTTACAATAGTGTGAATAGACAAAAGTACAATAGCCACGTTTAGGATGCCACTAGGTACACTGAGTGTTTGCTAGTATAATGGCTTAGTTTAAAAAAGTTTGAGTGTGCAATGCAGGCAGACGTGCTGCAAATATCGTTACAATAGTGTGAATAGACAAAAGTACAATAGCCACGTTTAGGATGCCACTAGGTACACTGAGTGTTTGCTAGTATAATGGCTTAGTTATAATGAGTTGGAGTGTGCAATGCAGGCAGACGTGCTCTGCAAATGTCTTTGCACTAGTGGGACTATAGCAAAGTCCATTAGCCACGTTTAGGATGCCACTAGGTACACTGAGTGTTTGCTAGTAAAATGGCTTAGTTTAAAAAAGTTGGAGTGTGCAATGCAGGCAGACGTGCTCTGCAAATGTCTTTGCACTAGTGGGACTATAGCAAAGTCCAATAGCCACGTTTAGGATGCCACTAGGTACACTGAGTGTTTGCTAGTAAAATGGCTTAGTTTAAAAAAGTTGGAGTGTGCAATGCAGGCAGACGTGCTCTGCAAATGTCTTTGCACTAGTGGGACTATAGCAAAGTCCAATAGCCACGTTTAGGATGCCACTAGGTACACTGACTGTTTGCTAGTATAATGGCTTAGTTAAAAAGAGTTGGAGTCTGCAATGCAGGCAGACGTGCTCTGCAAATGTCTTTGCACTAGTGGGACTATAGCAAAGTCCAATAGCCACGTTTAGGATGCCACTAGGTACACTGAGTGTTTGCTAGTATAATGGCTTAGTTATAATGAGTTGGAGTGTGCAGAGGACAAGAGGGTACAGTGCCAGGATTGTGGGGCTCTGGGTAGAGGAATGGAAGCCTGCCTTTCTATTCCCTCCTAATGGTGAAATGCAGGGAGGAAATCCCTGACCTTGGCTACACAGACGCTGTTGCTGTTTGCAGGACCTGTCACCTATGGCTCTCTGACCCTGCCGGTTTGAGCCCTTAAAAGGACTGCTAGAAAGTGCTCTCCCTAAGCTGTCTAACGCTGTGTATGCAGCGCATACAGCTGTATCGGCGATAGGACTCAGGAGGACGGAGCTGCGACAGTGATGTCTGACACCAAAGACGCAGAAGGCAGATAATGGCGTCTTGGAGGAAAATGTCCGTTTTTATAATGCAGGGACATGTGACATGGACATCCTATCACACATGCTGTTGCTTCTCTGGCTAAAAGTCCACTTAGCTGTGTGTGTGTCTGGGATTGGCTGACATGCTGGCCCGCCCCACTACACGCGCGCGCTTAGGGAAGGAAGACAAGAAAAAAAAAAAAAAATGGCGATCGCCATTATAGAAACAGCAGTGATCTGAAGGCGCTGTTCACGCACACTATACACTGAAATGTCATAATAGTGTGATTCACAGAGTGACTTACACTATTACAGCAGAAACCAAGCTAGGATTTAGCTGTTTTTTTGCTGCTAGAACCGTTCTCGAACGTTTCTAGAACTATCGAGCTTTTGCAAAAAGCTCGAGTTCTAGTTCGATCTAGAACATGCCCCAAAATCACTCGAGCCTAGAACTGGAGAACCACGAACCACGAACCGCGCTCAACTCTAGTCCTGTGGACTGATGAAGCCAAGATTGAGTTGTTTGGTCATACAAAAAGGCGTTATGCATGGATGCAAAAAAACACGTCATTCCAAGAAAAGCACTTGCTACCCACAGTAAAATTTGGTGGAAGTTCCATCATGCTTTGGGGTTGTGTGGCCAATGCCGGCACCGGGAATCTTGTTAAAATTGAGGGTCGCATGGATTCAACTCAGTATCAGCAGATTCTTGACAATAATGGGCAAGAATCAGTGACGAAGTTGAAGTTACGCAGGGGATGGATATTTCAGCAAGACAATGATCCAAAACACCGCTCCAAATCTACTCAGGCATTCATGCAGAGGAACAATTACAATGTTCTGGAATGGCCATCCCAGTCCCCAGACCTGAATATCATTGAACATCTGTGGGATGATTTGAAGCGTGCTGTCTATGCTCGGCGACCATCAAACTTAACTGAACTGGAATTGTTTTGTAAACAGGAATGGTCAAATATACCTTCATCCAGGATCCAGGAACTCATTAAAAGCTACAGGAAGCGACTAGAGGCTGTTATTTTTGCAAAAGGAGGATCTACAAAATATTAATGTCACTTTTAGGTTGAGGTGCCCATACTTTTGCACTGGTCAAATTTTGTTTAAAAGCGGATTGCACATTTTCTGTTAGTACAATAAACCTCATTTCAATCCAGAAATATTACTCAGTCCATCAGTTATTAGATATATGAAACTGAAATAGCTGTTGCAAAAACCCAAATTGTTATAAAGAAAAAAGGTTAACATTAATAGGGGTCCCCAAACTTTTTCATATGACTGTAGTCATACCACCCACGAAAAATAACATTTATCATATGTCTGCTTTGCAACTGACAAATCTAACCCATGTGAATGCAGCCATGATATTTTTTGTCACAAATTTGCTTTCCCAATGGGATAAAAATGAAGGCTGACTTCTTTCAGATGCCATTAACATGAATTAGCCATGAATTGTTAGTAGGTTTAGGAGGCAAGCTTTATACCAGCATCATCCATATTAGACCTGCAAATATTGGTTCTAACTATACAAACTATGGGACAGTTCAGACAAACAGAATATTGGCCAGAGTACACAAATGGACACACAATGACCAGTGCAATGGGCCAGAATTATCAATATTGTCTAATTCTTAGAGCAAACTTAGACCAGACAGTCTTAAAGAGCTTGACTAGCACCTTAAAACTGATGGCCTATTCTTAGGATAAGTCATCAATGTCTGATCAGCCGGGGTCCGACACTTTGCACCCCCGCCGAGCAGCTGTTCTTGGTGACGGTAGCAGGTAGTAGTGATGTGTCGGTCGCGAACGATCCGACACAAAGATCCGGCTCCCTGCTGTGAACGACAGGAGCCGGATCACTTGTGTGAGCCGCTGAAATATCTAATCGTCTCTTTTCGCCATCCAAACCCCGCCCACCCGCAGCTAAACTCCACCCACTCAGCAATCTAATTGGCCGTTTGTAAGTGGACGGGTCTTAGCCACGGGTGGGCGGGGCTTTAGCGGCGTTACTATAATCCTAAATATGTGTTCACCTGGGGTGAACACATATTTAATAAGGAGCCGAGATCGAGCTGGAACCGGATAACCAAAAAGAGCCGGACTGCCCATCACTAGCAGGCAGCCGAAAATACTCAGTTCTGGAGCTACTCCATCTTCTTATAGTGGCTGGGTACTGCACATCCGATTGCCATTCAAATCAATAGAAAAGAGCATTTCTGGCCACCTGCTGCCACCGAGACAGAACAGCTGATAGGCCGGGGTCCAACACCCTGCAGCCCCGCTGATCAGACATTGTCTATTCTTAGGATAAGTCATTAATCAATGTAAATGCGCTAATTATCACAGTGGTTCACGCTGTTTGATAAATCTATATATGAAGGCTGTCTAGTCCATTATTGCATCTGTGCCTGATTTTGGTTTAGTGCTTGATTTTTTTTTTTTTGCCTTTGGTGCTTTAAAGAAAAAAAAACTTGCAAAACTTGTCACAAATATATTCTAGTCCCTTCCTGGAGTGACTTTATGTATTTTTCTCACACAATTTCACCATCTGCAAAATGTTAGACTCAAAAACTGGAAAAAAGGTCAAAAACATGAAGAGCCTGACTACGCGTTGTCCGCACACAGCCAGACTGCGCGTTGTCCGCACACAGCCAGACTGCGTGTTGTCCGCACAGCCAGACTGCGCTTGTCCGCACACAGCCAGACTGCGCGTTGTCCGCACACAGCCAGACTGCGCGTTGTCCGCACACACAGCCAGACTGCGCGTTCTCCAAACACAGTCAGACTGCGCGTTCTCCAAACACAGCCAGACTGCGCGTTGTCCGCACACAGCCAGACTGCGCGTTGTCCGCACACAGCCTGACTGCGCGTTGTCCGCACACAGCCCGACTGCGCGTTGTCCGCACACAGCCAGACTGCGCGTTGTCCGCACACAGCCAGACTGCGCGTTGTCCGCACACAGCCAGACTGCGCGTTGTCCGCACACAGCCAGACTGCGCGTTGTCCGCACACAGCCAGACTGCGCGTTGTCCGCACACAGCCAGACTGCGCGTTGTCCGCACACAGCCAGACTGCGCGTTGTCCGCACACACAGCCAGACTGCATGTTCTCCACACACAGCCAGACTGCGCGTTGTCCGCACACAGCCAGACTGCGCGTTGTCTGCACACAGCCAGACTGCGCGTTGTCTGCACACAGCCAGACTGCGCGTTGTCCGCACACAGCCAGACTGCGCGTTGTCTGCACACAGCCAGACTGCGCGTTGTCTGCACACAGCCAGACAGCGCGTTGTCCGCACACAGCCAGACTGCGCGTTGTCTGCACACAGCCAGACAGCGCGTTGTCCGCACACAGCCAGACTGCGCGTTGTCCGCACACAGCCAGACTGCGCGTTGTCTGCACACAGCCAGACAGCGCGTTGTCCGCACACAGCCAGACTGCGCGTTGTCCGCACACAGCCAGACTGCGCGTTGTCCGCACACAGCCCGACTGCGCGTTATCCGCACACAGCCAGTCTGCATGTTCTCCACACACACAGCCTGCTTGCACAGACCGTGAAGCGCTGCAGTCATTTTACATTCATCACCATATAATAAAAAGCCAATTGTATCCTTTGGCAAAAAAATGTCAAGCTCTTCCCCAATAGAACCGCCTCTACCACCAGCCTGCCCTAACAGGAAACTTAATACACAATTAAACCCTTCCGCCTGCCCGGAACTAAACATCATTTTGCCCTTAAGAAACATGGCTGCTTGGAAACATCCGGGTTTGCTCTCGCCTCCTCTCCAGACCTATCGCAGCGCGCCCTGAGTGTCAGGTGACCGGAGGAGGAGCTGGGCGTGGTCGTGCTTATTATCAGACTCTGCAGCTCTGCCGAGCAGTCAGGTGATCTCTCCATCGGGCAGGATTCACCATGAAGCTGCTGCTGGCGGTGTCGTGTCTGCTCGTTGCCGGTGAGTTATTGTGTAGTGTGGGCGGCGGAGTGAATAATGGCCGCATGATGTGTGTGTAGAACCTCGGTCAGTGGACTGCGGCTCTGGGCCATAGCTGTGATGTGTGGGGGTTCACCCTGTATACAGCGCTGCACTTCCTCCTTCCTGGTGCTGATCCTCCCGCACAGGACGCAGCGGAGAGTGATCCCCCGGGAGGAGGCTGAACGATCCCCCGGGAGGAGGCTGAACGATCCCCCGGGAGGAGGCTGAACGATCCCCCGGGAGGAGGCTGAACGATCCCCCGGGAGGAGGCTGAACGATCCCCCGGGAGGAGGCTGAACGATCCCCCGGGAGGAGGCTGAACGATCCCCCGGGAGGAGGCTGAACGATCCCCCGGGAGGAGGCTGAACGATCCCCCGGGAGGAGGCTGAACGATCCCCCGGGAGGAGGCTGAACGATCCCCCGGGAGGAGGCTGAACGATCCCCCGGGAGGAGGCTGAACGATCCCCCGGGAGGAGGCTGAACGATCCCCCGGGAGGAGGCTGAACGATCCCCCGGGAGGAGGCTGAACGATCCCCCGGGAGGAGGCTGAACGATCCCCCGGGAGGAGGCTGAACGATCCCCCGGGAGGAGGCTGAACGATCCCCCGGGAGGAGGCTGAACGATCCCCCGGGAGGAGGCTGAACGATCCCCCGGGAGGAGGCTGAACGATCCCCCGGGAGGAGGCTGAACGATCCCCCGGGAGGAGGCTGAACGATCCCCCGGGAGGAGGCTGAACGATCCCCCGGGAGGAGGCTGAACGATCCCCCGGGAGGAGGCTGAACGATCCCCCGGGAGGAGGCTGAACGATCCCCCGGGAGGAGGCTGAACGATCCCCCGGGAGGAGAGCGGCGGCGGCCCCCGGGTTTGTGCTGAGTAATGAGCACAGTGCCCCTTCCCACTGCACTGCTCCAGATGTGGGGCTCACACGCCGGTCACAGACACTGGGGATTTTCTTCCCTTCAGATTACTCATACTTCATTAGATGCAGAAAATCAGCACTAAAATAAAACAAGCCTGTGTATGGAGCGGAGCCGTTGTGGAAACTCACCAAAAATACAAGTTTTCTGTAGTATTGAAAAACAAAGCCGCTTTATTTATAATGACACCAACAATCTACAGTGTCAACAAAGTAATGTGTGAAAAAAAACAACGGCTAGTTTCACACATCCGGTTTTTGCTCTGCGACACAATACGGCGTTCTGCAGAAAAACTGCAACCGGCTTTTGTAACGCCGGTTGCGGGTTTTTTTTGTATAGACTTACATTAGTGCCGTATTGTGCCGCAGGGGCTTGCGTTCGGTCCGGTTTTGGCCGCATGCGGCAGATTTAGCCGATGCCGCGGCCGGATCGAAGTTCCCTGCAACGTTTTTTGCTCCGGCAAAAAACACCGCATCGCGCCGCATCCGGCCGCTGCGGCGCATTTTTCAATGCATACCTATGGAGGCCGGATGCGGCGCGATGCGGAAAAAAAACGCATCCGGTCGCCGCATGCGCTTTTTTCCACTGCGCATGCTCAGTAGCATGCCGCAACCGGAAAAAAACGGACGGGCCGCATGTAAAAACTTATGCAACGGATGCGGTGTTTTTGCCGCATCCGTTGCATAGTTTTCACAGCCGGATTGAGCCACAGTGCTCAAACCGGATGTGTGAAAGTAGCCCCATGAAATGCTCATTGTGGCCCCCCTCTGTACGGTCTCAGGCTGCACCTCCAATGATTTATTGGGCTGGGGATCTGTACACTGAAGGGTGACACTCGCACCCACGTCTGCTGTATAACTTCTCACAACACCCCTTATCCGGTGAGACACTGCTGTTTGGGTGCAGATTTGTCTGGATCGTGTGTAGCCACCAAGCGCAGGCTCCTGTGGTGCAAGAACAGCAGAAGTATTAGAATTTGGGAATTTCTGTCCTTGGGAAACTCTTGTGGGGGAGGGGGGGGGTAGTGAATATTCATCTTGTAAGTACTTCTCAGATATTACCATGCAGTGAAAACTGGAATTATACTTGTTCTGGAGACCGGGACCCATGTAATGGGGTCTTTTCTCTATAGCTCTGCGATGCATGTGAGCTGAGTAGTTTGGCCACGGAGTCTCGTGCTGTATAAATTGCCGAGCTGCAGATCTCTGCTCCTAGATATAATTTTCCCAACTTGAATAAAATGTTAAAAGGGGTCGTTCTTGGAGAAATGGATCCCACATGCTTCCCGTAAGGTAAAAACAGCCACACCGTCCCCCCTCCCCCGATGCAGGGAGCAGTCATGCGGGGGGGGGGGGGTACTATGTGCTCTTTTTTTTTTTTTTTTTTTTTTTTTTTTTTTTTTTTTTTTTTTTTTTTTTTTTTTTCTTTGCAGGAAATGTTTTGGGTCCACTTTTGTAAGTGGGGAACCTTGACCTCCCGCATTATGCCAGCAATGTAAAATGCAGCAGAGAAGTCTGTTTTGCCCTAAAATAATGGGTGCAGCACAATGGGGCTTCTGACTCGTTAGGGAAGGGGGGGCTGATTATTCTACCCATTGAGTCTGTCTCTGCATCTCTAGGCAGGGCACTTCTGTTCTTTGTCTGCATAGACTTTTGTGACTAAGGAAACAATGGAAGTTCAGCACCAGCAAAGTGACACAGTTGATCTCATACACATAGTGGGAAATTTCCTTACTTTACCCTGTGGTCCTCACTGTATGTGACAAACCGCATGTCACATGAGTCTTTGTGTAAAATCCACGTTGTAGCAGCGACTTGTGCCCTACCCTCAGGGCTGACCCCGGACACTACAGACCTGCCGGGGATTTTCCAGTTTCTGGCTGCTCTTGGTGCAGCTGACTGTTTGAACTGTTTACTCTGTAATGCCTCGTATTTCCGGTACCTGTCCCCTCTGAATTGTGAGGTGCTGTGGAATATGTTGGCGCTATAGAAATAAAAATTAAGAAATCCCCTTTTTTAATATGTAGGTAAAGTGAACAGGTTATCAGATCTGCGGCAGCGGTGTGTGATATTAGATGGGGGAGGGTTTGGCACTGCTTTATTTACATGTCATTATACTTTTAGCCCACCATATTTGACCACTGGGACTTTTGGGTAGGAGTTATTGGTGCTGATGATCTATTGGTTATTTGTGAACACAGTTGATCATTAGTGGAAACCTGTTGGGTCTGAATAGTGATCAGCATGCTGAGTAGCTTTCCATCCCTTTTTTTGTTTTGTGTGGGAGACCATATGCCTTAGATAGCTGGCATCCAAAAATGTATTCCTGAGAGGCGGGGGGTGCGTGTGTGCGCCCCGCTCGCATGCAGTGAGTAGAGCAGTAAATGTGCCTTTTCACTGCATTTCTGTTCTGGCTGTTAAGGGGCCTCTAGGTCTAGACCTATTATTATAATTCTCTATTAATTAGCCTACACCCTCATTAGACATTCCCCTCTCCAGTCCATCCTTAATGCTATAGGCAAGGTCACGTATCTGGCTAGTCGTGACTTGGACACTTCTGCTCTGTGCCAGTCATTGCACTGGCTGCCCATTCATAATTGGATCCAATATAAATTGCTTATACTCGCCCATAAAGCTCTCCACAGTGCAGCACTTTCCTACATCACCACGCTCATTTCAATTTCTCACCCTACCCGTTCTCTACGCTCTGCAAGTGACTTTTACAAACATCCGCTGTAATCTGAATCTCCCACTCAACTACAAGACTTCTCCTGAGCTGCACAAATTCTCTGGAATGCTCTACTCCAAGAAATTAGGACCAACCACAATTTGGTTGTACGTGCTCCCAAAAGTACCCCTTTTTAGGGCAGCCTATGATGTTCCCTAATCAAAGTCCCTACATATATAACCCATTCATTATTTTTCTGAACATAATTCTCCACTGCATCCAAAATCACTAAAGATTTACTGGTGACTGGCTCATGCAGCCTTCTAGCTATTCCCAATTTGTTCGAGATGTCTCGACCATCATAGTAAATAAGTTCTACTACCTGCACTTCTGTCCCCCTCACCCCATGTAGACTATAAGCTCTTATAAGCAGTTATTGTTACTTTATTGAATTCTGTGTTGTATTGTTTGTAAATGATCCTCTGAATTGTAAAGCGCTGCAGGATATGTTGGCGCTATATAGATATTTATACTTTTAAAATCACCGGTCCA
Source organism: Anomaloglossus baeobatrachus (assembly GCF_048569485.1). Classification (NCBI taxonomy): domain Eukaryota; kingdom Metazoa; phylum Chordata; class Amphibia; order Anura; family Aromobatidae; genus Anomaloglossus; species Anomaloglossus baeobatrachus. The sequence goes on from NC_134357.1 coordinate 146,800,276, forward strand.
GTTTGTGGTTAATGGTGTATCCACTTTGACATGTTTGAAACAAATTGGCTAAAGTTTATCACTTGGGGCCATTATTAAAAAGGACAACCCCATCTGTCCATTGTCCTATAAATTGTTTCTTCTCCCTGTGGCTTTACTGTGTAGTAATTTGTGCTGTTTTTGGGTTTAGCGTATAACCTTTATCTCCCTGTAATAAACGTGTATATGGGTCACACGGTCACACCGCTGTCTATCGCTGACGTAGTAAATAATAAAGCCTTGAAAATAGCTGGGTAATAATGGAGTCTGGTGTCAGATCATATGATCTGTTTATCACACTGTGCAACTATGAGTCAACAGATTCCTCAGCAAATGCAGGCGAGTGACCTCGTGCTGTGCGGGGGGGAGGGTAGGGTGCCAGAAGGCGAATGTCCAATATGTATAGACCAATATAGACATTAATAATGGGTGTGATGCGGTGCAGAAAATGACTAAAACCTCATATTGGACTGAGGGGGTTTTTGTTTTGTTTTTTGTTGGGGAGGATTGTATAAAGACCAAGCCTTTCTGTTATACTGAGCTCGTAGTGTGGTGTATTGTTCTGCTGCAGCGCCTCTTGTGTCCTGCAGCTGATTGACAGTTTACTCCTAGTGCAAAGTGACCTAATAAACCTGCCGCTCGGCCTTAGGGGAGCCTATGTATTGCATGTGTCACACAACATATGGCTATAACAGCACAAAGCCTCTGCCTTCCCCTGCACTGTTCTATGTACCTGCCCTGTGTGCCTTGCTGTACACCTGCTGTTTGTCTATCCATGTCCTCTTGTTCTCAGCCGTTCTTGAATTGCTCTGAAGGATACGAGTCGTCCTCTTCAACCTCTTTACAAGTGGTTCTACATTTTGTGTACACAAGTGCGGGATCTCTGTAGGTTCCCCCTCCCTTCCCTGGTCACTTCCTGATGGGTGTCCTCTGACTCTTCTGCTGCTCATGTGGTTGTGTCCTTCACACTACATTCTCAGGTATTCTTCACCTGGCTATACTTCCCTATGTAAGTACAGCAGAGTACTGTATCTTCTTCTGACCCATATTATTTTTTGTTTTTTTGTTAAACTGTAACATACATAAGTCACTATCATAACACTAATAAACAAATCAGACCTGTTAAAATGCAATTATTCGTCACCTTAATGAGTACAAAATGGAAAAATGTTTGGGATAAATTTTTTTTTCCTCTCTCCTCCCAATCAAACACTATTGTTAGCCATATCAAAATATCACTTTTACAGGACGGGACTCCCATACTTCCGGTCAGTGAGATCTACTGCCTTCACGGGTCCCATCAGTTACTCGCTCCTACTCCATAGCATCTGCCTTTTCCAGTAGACCCAGTCTATACCTCATCCGTTCCATAGACGCCAGGCCCGATACATCAATCCATGAAGTCCATAGTTGCTCAAATTTATTAAGAGGACCTCTTTTCCTGTACAGTGGTACCTCGCTTAACGAGTAACCCACTTAACGAGAATTTCGCTTAACAAGCAAAGCTTTCTGTAAATTTGTAACCCGCTTTATGAGAAAGCTTTGCTGTACGAGCGAAATCCTCACCGCACACACTTCCAGTTCCGTCCACCTACCGCGCTCTGACCCGCACTTGCAGTCAACACAAACATACACGCAGTCACACCTACAGTATTATGCTCTCCTTACCTTCCGTTCCACCGCCGGGCTCATGGTTCTTGTAGTTCCCGGGTACATCGCGGCGAACTAAAAGTACCATGAGGCCTGCGGTGGAACGGAAGGTAAGGTGAGCATATAATATCTGTACCTTCCGTTTCATCGCCGGCCTCCTGGGTCCTGTAGTGCGCCGCTCCACTCCAGGCATTGGCTTCCATAGCAACGAAGCAGGAACTTCCTGGTTCCTGTCACTGCTTGTCAAAGGCAGCGCGCTGGCAAATTAGAGACAAGCGGCTCTGCCTTTGACGTCAGCGCTCTGGCAGGAAGTTCCGCCCTCGTCGTTATGGTTACCTGATACACGGCCCGCACCGGAGAACAGCAAGTCCCAGGAGACCGGCGATGGAACGGAAGGTAAGGTGAGCATGTAATGTGTGTGCGTGTTTGTGTGTGTGTTTGTACATGTTTGTGCATGTGTGGAATGATAGAATAGGGGACCAGGATGGGACATTTAACATTGTGGAACGAATTGTCAGCATTGCAATGATTTCCTATGGGAAATCTTGCTTTGCTGAACGAGTAACTTGATTAACAAGCACACTCCCAGAACGGATTGTTCTCGTTAACCAAGGTACCACTTATACCTTTTTACAAGTTAGTAGACTAGTTTACTTTACTAGACTCCTATTTATTCTGACCTTTTAGTGCTGGACAGCCTTTCTAATAGGCAAAAAGTCCCTCTTATCTTCTCCACTTAATTTCGGAAGACCTCTTTCTTAGAACTCTGCATTGATATGCATGTTATTCCTCCTGGAATTGTGTGATCAACATGTGAAGCATTACCATTGAAAGAGTTATCAATTTTAAAGGGAACCTGTCAGGTCTCCTCTGCCCTCCATCCCCAGCAGCATTGATATCTTTATGGCCAAATTCCCTCCCTAACCAGACCTGTTAGTTACTAATATGAATGTTAAATAAAAAAAAACTACTTCTGAACCTTACTTTCCCTATGCTGGTTAGAGCCTTGACTAGTCCGGGGCAAAAGCCACCTTGACAAGTCAGCCCTCTTTCTGTTATCACGCCCCTTGTGGGAATAACATGATTGCCACGAGCCGGCATCACCGCAGCTCCTGGAAATCTCACGCATGCTCATTTCAGCCTCATCAGTGCACTTCAAATGCCGGGTGGCTGCTTCCCGGCTTCATTAGGCGCACTACGCGTGACTGGAAGTTCAGAAGACGGCTCACTTACACATCATGCGTAGAGTGCCTAAGGCGGTGTGCACACGTTGCGGTTTTTCATGCTTTTCAGTAGCGTTTTAATGCAAAAAATGCATGCGTTTTGATTTCCAGGCAAAGTCTATGGGAATTAGGGCTTTCTTGTGCACACAATGCTTTTAAAACCGCAGCGTTTTAGTTGCAGAAAATTTGTCAAAATATCTGCATTTAAAGAAGCAACATGTCAATTGTTTTTGCCATTTTGGCAGCGTTTTGCTATCATTAGTCAATGAGATGTTTCAAAACGCATCCTAAATCAAAATCCTAGCGTTTTACATGCTTTTTTGACATATTAAAGGCATGATATGTCCCTTTACACACAGTCCGACAATTAAATTAATGAAAATCAATAATTTAATGTTGTTTTAAGAATAAATATTAGATCAGTTATCATTTTAATAAAATTACCTTTTGTGTGATTTTAATCATATTTATCATTTTTTTTTTTTTTCCTTAGTGTTTGAATGTTTAAACTTTATTTAGTAGTGTATTTTTTGTATTCAAAACGCATCTGACTTTAAGCAATGAAAAAGCATGTAAATCGTGGTAAAAACGCAAACGTATTTTTAGCATTTTTGTGATCAAAACCAAATTTGACAGTTTCTGCCAGAGGATGCGTTTACAACTGCAAGTAACTGAACGCAACGTGCGCACACAGCCTAAGAGTCGTGGAAGCATCCACCCTGCTTTGGAGACAAAAACTATGCATCCGAAATGACACACGGGTGTGTGAACACAGAAAGCGGAACGATAAGTCAGGGGTAGAGGTGAGCGAACTTGTGGAAGCTCGGTCCGGGGGGAGTCAGCCAAACTTTAAGACCGGTTTGGGACCCGGACTTGACCTGAAACCCAATGCAAGTCATTAATTGGGCTGTTTGGGTCTCTGCCCACATGCAGCCAGCCATAGACTGAACACTTCCAGGGGTGGAAAGTGTTTTTTTTTTTTCCCTTTAAAGGTCTGTCTGGTACAAACTCCCAACTCCTCTCTAGTCAGGTGACGTAAATTCCCTGTGGCTAGTAGATGTCCTAATTGGCTTAGGGACAGAGGGGTTTAGAAGTCGTGTTTTTAAAGGGGGTTCTGGTCATTGGCTGGAATTTATCAAATGCTGAGGATCTGCCTAAGATGGAAACGGCACTCAAGGGTCACGTAAAACTCTGGACGTCCTATCTTTTAGGTGCTTTGTGTTTCTCGACTTGCATCAAATTTGTCACTATTTTATTTTTTAATTTTTTTTTTTTTTGTAAAATTTCCTCTTCATCCACATACATGACTACAATATATAACTTTTACATCCTTGTTTTTTAGTTGCTGCAAAGCCGCTCTTTGGCACGGAGCAGTGCACCAATGGCCCAGGAGTGTGGTGTGTAGACATCCGTTCTGCAGCGCAGTGTGGCGCGGTCAAACATTGCCAGCAGACTGTGTGGAATAAACCTGTGGTGGTACGTATTGTAGTAAGAGCCTTACAGTTTATATTTCTGAGCGCTGTACTCCAGGCTGTGTAACTATCCATGCATATCTACCATTAATGAGTGTTCAGATTTCTGCAATTAAAAATCTGTGCCATTTGTCTGAGTCGGGTTGTATCGCAGACAAACGCACAGAACAACTTATATCCATGCAAGCAAGTCTACAAATTTCTGCTACTTGTGACGCTACCTTCCAAGGTGGCCATGCACATAGACGTGGGCAAACTGAAAATCTGTCAGTGGCAAATATTGTATAAAGAAATGCTAGTATCCCTTGTCCCAACAGGCAGAAGAGCTGCTTAAGGCTATGTGCACACAATGTGCTTTTGGTCACGTGTGGTGTTTTTGTATTTTTTGTGTAGTTTTGTTAGAAAGTTGTCACTTTTGACCTCCCAGCAAAGCATTCATATTTGCTGTGCACAAGTTTGTCACAAACTTCTGACAAAAATATGTAGCATATTCTATCTTGCGTTCTGTCCCTGCATTTCTCACTAGTGACGGAAGGATTTGCAGATCAATTCCCTGCAGACTCGAGGTTGGTGGGGGATTGATTCCCGGTATCTGGCCCCGGATGCCGGTCTCTATGGTGACCAGAATCCAGCGCAAAGTGGGTAGGAGCAAGGGCTTCATACTCTCAGACTACCGGCACGGCTGTCACAATGCAAGCCGGCTCCCGCTGGTCAGTGTTAACCGGAGCCTGGAGAGATTGGGCACGTTTTCAGTCTCCAGGCTCAGATGTAGCAGAGCTGAATCGTTGTGGCACCTCGTGTGGATTACCTCAGACTTGCAGGGAAGCTTTAGGGTGAAAGAGGGTCTTAGTATTTTATTTCAAATAAAGGATCTTTGGGATGTTTGTTTTATCTTTTCACTTACAGGTTAGTGATGGGGGTGTCTCAGACGCCTCCCATTACCAATCTAGGGCTTAGTGTTAGCTGTGCGCTAGGACTAACCCCTTATTACTCCAATTGCCACCGCACCAGGGCAATAGGGAAGACCCAAGTAAAGTGCTGCGGTTGTTGCATATAATTGATGTGACAATTCTGGGCAGCTGCAGGCTGATATTTTTAGCCTGAGGGGCTCCCAATAACATGGATCACCCCATCCTGAGAATACCAGCTGTCCGGCTTTATCTTGTCCCCCTCAAGTTTGATAACCACACCTTTTTTATTTTTACTGTATGCTATACAGACCAGGTCTGTGATTGGAAGGGTTGGAAGTGTCAGATAGGATCACACCAGCTGGGGACGCTGTCTGACTGCACCCAATGACAGATACCGGTGGGTGAGGGAAGCAGTGACTATGCATGAGCCTAATGAGTGGCCCCGGAAGAATGAGCGGCTGCCGAAGAACTTTACTTATTTTGTGGGGGAGGCACTCTGGGACAAGTTAGTTTTGGTTAGTTAAAACCGCAGCGTGTGCATATACCCTAAGTCTCGTGTACACTACTTTCTTTTCACTATAGTTGTATTGTCATGACTTTTCAGCTTTGCTGTTTAGACTGCAACAGAGTTAACTATTTAAAAAAGAAAAAAAAAATGACTAGTGCACATAGAATGCTCCTAGATTGTGGAGCAGACCCTACTAGATGTAAGCAATTTTATATAATGCTATGCCTGAATGGATCCTTGGTTTTCTGATTTTGGTACGGCTTATAGTAGTTATTTTAAGCCTCTTCTGCATGGGGGGGGGGAAACAAGGCTGGATCAGTGTTTACTGTCGCCTAACATTTTACATTTTGTGTTCTTTTCCAGAAAACTGTCCCATGTGACCTATGTAAAGAGATGATAACGATTGTTGAAAACTTCTTAAAAGACAATACCACAGAGGTACGTGTAAAGTCATGAACTCCAAAAAGTTGTCGCTGCATTGATCATTGATTGCACAGAAAAAGAAAACTCTAGATTTTTCTCAAGGGTGTGTGCGACTTCATCTCTGAACCTCACCACTTTTGCCACAGTTATCCAAAGTAAATCCACAACAGTCTTTTGGCAGTGATGTGCTTGGCTCTCTGGCAGTCCCCTTTTAAGCATCTGATTTTGCGCTTTCAGGATTGTGTGTTGTTTTTTTTTTTTTGTTTTTTTTTTTTTGTTTTTTTTTTTTTTTTAAATTTACCGTATCTTTCGCTTTAAGATGCACCGGATTATAAGACTCACCCCAAATTTAGACATAAAGGTAGAAAAATGGGGTCCGTCTTATACTCCGGTGTTCTCTTACCGAAGGGGGGCAGCAGTGGTGGTGAAGCGGGTCACAGGAGGCACAGGTTGTGCTGGCAGGAGTCGTGGCGTCCGTGGTGGCAGATGCGGTGGCATCCGTGGTGGCAACAGCAGCGGCGGATGAGTCGTGCAGCAGGCCAGTGCAGTGAGTGTCTGCGGTCCCGGTTCAAATGGTGGCTCAGTGGTGGCAGCGTCGGCGACGGCTCAGTGGTGGCAGCGACGGCTCAGTGGTGGAGCAAACCAATGCGGGGTTTTCCCAGTGTGTCCACGGTCCCGATTCAAGTGATGGCGCCCAGAGCGGCGCATGCGCAGATATAGCTCTCATCCCAGGGCTCCATCTGCGCACGCGCTGACTCCCGGAGCAGCGCCTGCACAGATGGAGCTCTCATCGGCGCCATCATTTGAAAGTGGGACCGCGGACAAACTTGCTCCACAGCCGCCCGCTCCGCACACAGAGTGGCAGGCTGCACGCCCACCCTGCGTGCAAGCGGCAGAGTACCTGTGCTTGCGGCAGCTGGGTGCCTGTGTGAGGGCGGCAGCCGGCTGCCGCCCGATCGCTGCACAGACAGGACCCCTAGGTACCGCTATATTCGGATGATAAGATGCACCCCTCATTTTCCTCTCAAATTTTTGGGAGGAAAAGTGCGTCTTATAAAGCGAAAAATACGGTAATTTTCCTTCAATATAGCTGTGAGGGCTTGTGGTGGTTTTTTTTTTTTGCAAAACGAGTTGTAATTTTAAATGAAACTATTAGTTTTGCCTATAGTGTACTGGAAAACGGCAAAAAAATTCCAAATGCGGAAAAATTGTAAGTGTGATTGTACAATTGCTTTTGAGATTTTACTCAGTGTCCACTTTACGAACTTGTACCGACCTGAGGTCGATAGACACCAAACGTGTATAGATTTACTTTTTATCTAAGGGGTTTAAAAAAAAAATCAGAAGTTCGTCCAAAAATAAGTGGCGCACGTCCTGCGCCACTTTCCATGACCCGTAGCGTTCTCATTTTTACAGATCTGGGGGCCAGTGACAGCTTATTTTTTTGCATCTCAAGGTAACGTTTAGTATCCCTTTTGCACAGATGCTACATTTTGGTCATAACTTGCCGTAACGAAAAAACGTCATTTTTGGCGTTTGGAATTTTTTCTTTGTCGCTCCATTGGGAGACCCAGACAATTGGGTGTATAGCTATTGCCTCTGGAGGCCACACAAAGTATTACACTTAAAAGTGTAAGGCCCCTCCCCTTCTGGCTATACACCCCCAGTGGGATCACTGGCTCACCAGTTTTGTGCTTTGTGCGAAGGAGGCAACACATCCACGCATAGCTCCACTTTTTAGTCAGCAGCAGCTGCTGACTATGTCGGATGGAAGAAAAGAGGACACATATAGTGTCCCCAGCATGCTCCCTTCTCACCCCACTGTATGTCGGAGGTGTTTGTAAGGTTGAGGTACCCATTGCGGGTACGGCGGCAGGAGCCCACATGCTGATTCCTTCCCCATCCCTTTTTACAGGGCTCTGGGTGAAGTGGGATTTACCGGTCTCCAGGCACTGAGACCGTGCTCCATCTACAGCCCCTGGAGAAGATGCTGGATGGAGCGGAGTACATCAGGGACATGGCCCTGCTTCCTCAAGGTACTCTGTGTCCCCGTGCATTTGGCGCTCACACCGCAGCATGCTGGGTGTTGTAGTGCGCCGGGGGACATCAGCGCTGCGGCGCCTGTGCCATAGCCTCATTCAGCTTAGCTGAAGCAGGCACACTTATGGGACTCGGCCGCGCCGGCCGCTGGGACTGCGGCACGGCTGGCACTTGTAGTGCGCCGGGGACTTCAGCGCGGCCTGCGCTTTTACGGCGGCCGCGCTGATAACTACAGTCCCCGGCTTTTGCGGCCTGCTTCCGTTCGTTCCCGCCCCCAGACCTGCCAGTCAGGAGAGGGGCGGGACGCTGCCCACGTCTAGGACTCGGGCGCGCCGGCCGCTGGAACAGCGGCGCGGCTGGCACTTGTAGTGCGCCGGGGACTTCAGCGCGGCCCGCGCTTTTACGGCGGCCGCGCTGTTAACTCGAGTCCCCGGCTTCTGGGCCTAGTCTCCCTTCGTTACCGCCCACAGCCCTGACAGTCAGGGTAGGGGCGTGACGCTGCAAGAGCAGAGCTGAGAGCTGGAGTATGTTTTGCATACTCCACCCCTCTCACTGTGTGCAATTCCCGCACTTTCTCAGGCACGCCCACGGCTTCCTTCTCTACAAGGACACCGGCAGCCATTAGTGTCAGTTTCTGTACGATACAGAGACAAGTGTGGAAGACCCTGGCATTCTGATAGTCACACAATCGCTGTAACAGGCGTTAAGCAGCACCTGTGGTGCTAACCCCACTAGTGCAGAAGTGCACTTATAGATATGCTTGTACTATATACATTGCACTGTTTGGTCGCACGTTGTATATACCCTCCTGGATTATGCGGAGGAGTTATCAGCATATTATCTGTGTAAAACAAAGGTGCAGAACCACATGTTTTTCTATACAGCTGGTACAGCATGTACGGCTATACGGCCGGCAGGTTACATAGACTCCCATTGTATGCACTAATGGCCAGGGGATGAGGACGGTGTCTGCAGTATTTACTGACAGTTTTTCTGAGACTATGGCTATGATACTAGAAGCCTAGCAGTCCGGACATGTCTCTCACAAGATGGGCACTGTTGAATCATTGATCCATGGCCCCCCTCAGTGTGAATAACTAACAGCTCCGGGAATGTCACACGCATCCCAGAGTCACGGCTCTGCACGGACGTCAGTCCCAGACAGCCTAAGTGGGCTCGCTATGAGCGGCCTCGGTTTCATCAGGGTCCTAACAGAAGGACTCGCTGTGTAATGAGGCGGAAGTAGCGGCTCAGGATTCTGATCCTGAGACCGCTCTCAATCTGGATACACCTGATTGTGACGCCATAGTAAATAATCTTATAGCGTCCATCTATAGAATGTGGGTTATTTCTCACAACTCCTCCAGTGGAGGAGTCAGCTTCACGTATTTTTCTGGACCACTCTGCCTTCAGAGAGGCAGTCCAGGAACACCACGCTTATCCAGATATGCGCTTCTCCAAACGGCTTAGGATACACGCTATCCCTGTCCCCTGACTTGGTCAAGGACTGGACCCAATGTCCCGAGCGGCATCCTCCAATCTCCAGGCTTGTAGCTAGATCCATAGTTGCAGTGGGAGATGGAACTGCAAACTCAAAGATGCCACTGACAGACAGATGGATCTCTGGTCGAAAGCCATCTATGAGGCTGTCGGCGCACCGTTGGCTCCGACATTCTCTCCCTTGGGGCACTCCAAGCTATTTCAGCTTGTCTTACACAGATTGACACGGTTACACGTACATCTGTGCCGCAGGTGGCATCCTTAACCTCTCAAATGTCTGCATTTGTTTCTTACGCGATTCAGGTTGTCCTGGACTCTGCGAACCGTGCGGCGGTAGCCTCCGCTACTCCGTGTTTTTAAGCAGAGCCTGGTCTGCTCGTTAAGTGAATGGAAGGCAGATTCTGCTTCCAAAAAAGGTTGCCTAACCAGTTGCCTTTTTTCTGCTGACCGACTGTTTGGTGAGCGATGGATGTAACCATCAAACAGTCCAGGGGTAAGGATTCATCCTTTCCTCAGCCCGGACACAACAAACCCCAACAGAGCAAGAGGCAGTCGGGGTTTTCGGCCTTTTCGAGGCTCGGGCAGGTCCCATTTTTCCTCGTCCAAGGTGGACTCAAAAGGATCAGAGGAGCTAAGATTCTTAGCGGGCTCAGTCTCGCCCAAAAAAGCGACAGTCGGAAAACCCGCTTCCAAGGCGGCTTCCTCATGACTTGCGGCCTCGGTCCGTAGCAGGCTCTCCCGCCTTGGCGATATTTAGCTGCCATAGGTCAATGACCATTGAGTGTGAGACATTCTGTCTCACGGGTACAGGATAGAGCTCACTTCTCGTCCTCCAACTCGATTCTTCAGAATTTCTCCACCTCCCGGCCGGGCCGCTGCTCTTCTGCAAACAGGGTGCACTCTATAGGCAGAAAGAGTGATGACCCCCGTTCCTCTTCAGGAACAAGGTCACGGTTTTTACCCCAAATTCTTTGCGGTACCTATAACAACGGGCCGTTCCGTCCCGTTCTGGATCTAAAAATGCTCAGCAAGCTCGTGGACACCAGGCGGTTCCGGATGGAATCCCTCCGCCATGTCATCGCCTCAAGGTCCCAAGGATATTTCCTAGCATCATTAGGCATCAAGGATGCTTATCCACACGTGCCGATTGATCCAGAGCACTAGCGTTTCTACGCTTCGTTATAGGAGACGAACACCCTCTGTTCGTAGCTCTACCTTCCGGCTAGCGACAGTCCAACTGGTCTTCGCCAAGGTCAGGGCAGCAGTAGTCACAGTCCTGCACTCTCAGGGTCACTCTGTGGTCCCGTATTTAGACGATCTACTTGTCAAGGCACTCTCTTAGGAAACATGCCAACACTGCCCGAACGTTGCGCTGGAGACTCTCTAGAGTTTTGGGTGGATCATCAACTTTTTAAAGTCAGATCCGACCCCGACCCTATCGATAACATATCTAGGCATAGAGTTTCTTACTCTCTCAGCGATAGTGAAGCTGCCGCTAGACAAACAGCATTCACTACGGGCTGCAAGCTCTTCTTTAAGAACCAGTCGCACACATTGACACGCCTCATGCACTTCCTACGTAAGATGGTAGCAATGGAGGCAGTTCCTTTCGCGCAGTTTTACTGCGTCCACTACAATGGGACATTCTCCGCCAATGGGACGAGGAGTCGACGTCCCTCAACAGAGTCGTCGTTCTTCTCAGGCGGCCAAGGAATCTCTACGGTGGTGGCTTCTTCTCACCTCTTGGTCAAAAAGAAGGTCCTTCCTATCCCCGTCCTGGGCGATAGTTACGACAGACGCGAGTCTATCAGGGTGGGGAGCAGTTTTTCTCCACTACAGCGCTCAGGGTACGTGGACTCAGCAAGAGTCCACTCTTCAGATCAATGTTCTTGAACACAGAGCAGTGTATCTTGCCCTACAATCCTTCCAACAGCGGCTGAAAAGCAAGCATATCCGACTTCAGTCGGACAGCTCCACAGCGGTGGCATACATCAACCACCAAGGAAGAACGCGCAACCGGCAAGCCTTCCAGGAAGTCCGGCAGGTTCTGATGTGGGTGGAAGACACGGCATCCACCATATCCACAATTCATCCCAAGTGTGGAAACTAGGAAGCTGACTTCCTAAGTCGCTGAGGTGTGGCCGAAAGAGTATGGTCTCCTCACCCGGACGGGTTTCAGGAGATCTGGCGCCGCTGACAGAGGCCGGACGTCGATCTAATGGCGTCACGGCACAACAACAATGTGCCAGCTTCATGGCACGGTTTCACAATCATCGAGCTCTGGCGGCAAACGCCTTAGTTCAGCATTGGTCGCAGTTCCAGCTACCTTAGGTGCCACCTCTGGCATTGTTGCCCAGAGTACTGCGCTAGATCAAGACCGACTGCGGCCGCACCATCCTCGTCGCTACAAATTGGCCGAGGATGTGTGGTACTCGGTTTTGTGGTGCCTCACGGTAGGCTAACCGGGGGCACTACCAGACCAATCAGACTGGCTGTCTCAAGGGCCATTCTTCCATTTGGATTCTACGGCCCTCAACCGGATGGTGTGGCATTGAGTCCTGGAACCTAGTGTCGTCAGGATTACCTCAGGACGTGGTTGCCACCATGAGACAGGCTAGCATACCAACGTCCGCCAAGATTGACCACAGGACGTGGAAGATGTTCTTATCTCGGTGCTCGGCGCAGGGTGTTTCTCCCTGGCCGGTTGCATCGTCTATGTTTCCTTCCTTCCTGCAATCTAGGTAGGAAAATGGGTTGTCGCTCAGTTCCCTTTAGGGACAAGTCTCAGCGCTATCTGTATTTTTTCAGAAACGACGACTTCCTCAGGTACGCACGTTCCTACGGGGAGTTTGTCTTCTCAGCACTCCGTACAAGCGGCCGTTAGAGCCCTGAGATCTGAACAAGGTTCTAATTGCTCTCCAGATGCCGCCTTTCGAGCCTTTGACGGATGTCTCCCTTCCCGTTTTTCACGGGAAGTGGCCTTCTAGTAACGGTCTCGTCTCTTAGGAGAGTTTCCGAGCTAGCAACGCTCTCATACAAACTCCCTTCCTGGTCCTTCACCAGGACAGGGTAGTTCTGCGTCCGGTTCCGGAATTTCTCCCTAAGGTGGTATCCCATTTTCATATCAATCAGGATATCACCTCACCTTCTTTGTGTCCTCGTCCAGTCCATCAATTTCAGAAAGATTTGCATCTGTTGGTTCTGGTGAGAGCACTCAGGTTCTACTTCCCGCATGGCGCTCCTGCGCCACCCGGATGCACTCTTTGTCCTTGTCGCTGGTCGGCGTAAACAGTCGCAAGCTTCCAGATCCACCCTTGCTCGGGGGCTCGAGGCACCAATTCTTGAAACCTACAGTTCTACTGGGCTTCTGGTTCTCTCAAGGCCGAAGGCCCATTCTACCAGAGCCGTGGGTGCATCCTGGCCATTACGGCACCAGGCTACGGCTCAGCAGGTGTGTCAGGCACCCACCTGGTCGAGTCTACTTACTTTTACCAAGCATTATCAGATGCATACCTACGCTTCGGCAGACGCCAGCCTAGGTAGATAAGTCATTCAAGCGGCGGTTGGCCACCTGTAGGAGAGGGCCGTTTGACGGCCCTATCATGAGGTATTCTTTTACCCACCCAGGGATTGCTTTTGGACATCCCAATTGTCTGGGTCTCCCAATGGAGCGACAAAGAAGAAGGGAATTTTGTTTACTTACCGTAAATTCCTTTTCTTCTAGCTCCAATTGGGAGACCCAGCACCCGCCCTGTTTTCTCGGGGTTTTTCTGTTTTTTCGGGTACACATGTTGTTCATGTGGTATGGTTCAGTTCTCCGATGTTTCCTCGGATTGAATTGGTCTTTAAACCAGTTATTGGCTTTCCTCCTTCTTGCTTTGGCACTAAAACTGGTGAGCCAGTGATCCCACTGGGGGTGTATAGCCAGAAGGGGAGGGGCCTTACACTTTTAAGTGTAATACTTTGTGTGGCCTCCAGAGGCAATAGCTATACACCCAATTGTCTGGGTCTCCCAATTGGAGCTAGAAGAAAAGGAATTTACGGTAAGTAAACAAAATTCCCTTCTTTGCTGCTATGTTTACCGATCATATTAATTCTATATTTTGATAGGGCATTTCTTATTGTGGCAATACCAAATGTGTTTAACCCTTTAATTTTCAATGGAGCAAAAGGGGGTGCTTTGAACTTTAGGATTTATTTTTTTTAACTTTTACTAGTCCCCCTTGGGGACTATAAGGATCAGCAGTCTGATCGCTCTTCCATATCTGCTGATCACAGCTACACAGCTGTCAACACCAGATATGCTCATCTCCTGTCTCACACAGCTCTCAGCCAGGTGAAACAGGAAGTGAGTCATGTGACCTACAGCAGTGATCACATGACCCTATGCTACTGTGACAACCATTAGATTCACGTGATCACGTCATGGGACTTCTGGTTTCGGGTGGTGAGTAAACTTTAACCGCGATTATAAGGCTCTGTCATTTTTTTTTTTTTTTTTTTGACAGCACCATTTAAGGGGTTAACAGGTACTGGCAGATTACCGATCTGCTCATGCCTGCTAGGCACACACATCAGCTGACATGTGCGCGGATCCCTCCTAGCTGCCTGCGGCAGCCAGGTGTGGTTAACACTATAACCGCTGGGATGTAATTTTTACTTTTCGTGGTCGTTAATTGGTTGAGAATGAATGGAGCAGCAAAGCGCATAATCATCCCAGTAGTCAGACCCATAGTACTTGTAACGTTATCCCTTCTCCCATGCTTAGGGGATGGCTTAAACTTGAGAATACCAATTTAAAGTCCTCCTCCTATTGTGTATACCATATGTAAAAGTGAGAAGGGGTGAAAATGTATTATAAACAAAATCACTGGCCGCCTACAGATGGCTTTTGGACAACTATGGCTTTGACAACTTGGCCTAAGATAATTGGCTACAGCGGAAATCTCAAAAATGTGCTTTCCCCTTGTTGCAGTAGTGCAGGGGTTCCCAATCTGTGGCTCGGGAGCCCCCTATGTGGCTCATTGCTGTCTGCTAGACCTGGTGCTAATGCAACAAGCTAACAAACCACTATGAAGACGAGGTCTACAGATGGCTTTTATGAGTAACCCTGCACAGAAGAGAACATCTAGATGGACATATACTAACTTTTAAGGGGTTTCCCATGTACAAATTTCATTTTAAAGTTCATTTTAACTAACAGATTTTGGAAAAATTTACACAGTTGCTGATGTGGTGGTAAACAATTGTGATCCCAGGCTGTAGTGTAAATATACCGAAATGCATACTTCTCAGCATGATGTGGGGTGCACCTGCAAGGGTTAACTATCTCCCCGCACTCAACATCTGTTAGATTATCAAATGAACAGAAATCGCACCCTGATAGTCTACACAAGACTCTTCCACCTCTCCTCAAACACACGGGGTGCAGAGTCCCCGAAATATACTACTGTCTGGCAATCACAGGGTCACTCTAAGGCTATGGATTATTTATGGCATACAAGGATTACATTTATTAGTTTTAAGCTGTAATATAAAAAAAAGTAGTGCTTACAAGAAAGATATACAAAAGATGAAGATAAAAACGCATATGCAAAACGTATATGAAAAATTTTCTGTACTTCTGATTTTTCGCTTATAGGTATATTTTTGAGTAAAATGTAAATTTTTATTCTGTAAACTACTGACACGTCTCTGAATTTCCAAGCAATACCTTTTTTTTTTTTTTTTTTTTTCCTGATGAGTGGTCAAAATAAAAAATACATTGCTTTCAGACCTCAATGCAAACAAAACCAGTTCATAATCATTTAGAAACAATACTAATGTTTTTTTATCTCGGAACAATTCAGAAATCAATATGTTGTGGAATAAGCATAATTTTTTAATTACACCTTTTCGTGCGTCTTGGCATGCTTCCCACCAGTCTTTCACACTCATTTTGGGTGACCTTATGCCACTCCTGGTGCAAAAAATGTAAGCAGTTCTTTTGTTTGATGGCTTGTGACTATCCATCTTCCTCTTGATTACATTCCAGAGGTTTTCTATCGGGTTCAGGTCTGGAGATTGGGCTGGCCATGACAGGGTTTTGATGTGGTGGTCCTTCATCCACACATTGACCTAGCTGTTTGGCATGACGCATTGTCCTGCCTGAAAGAAACAGTCCTAAGAGTTGGCGAACATTGTCTAAGCAGAAGGAAGCAACTGTTTTTCCAGGATAACCTTGTATGTGGCTTGATTCAAACGTCTTTCGCAAAGTTTAATCTGCCCAATTTCTAGAGTAAGAATCTTTTCTGATAAGACTAATTTTCAGCTTTGCACAACACCTGATCGTTTGATGGTTAGACTGAGACCTGGAGAGGCATACAAGCCTGTCTCTTGCACCCACTGTGAGATTTGATCAAGGATCAGTGGTGATCTGGGGATGCTTCAGCAAGGCTGGAATTTGGCCGATTAAACTTTGCGAAGAATGTATGGCTAAAGCTGCATAATTTGTGTGTGTGTGTGTGTGTGTGTAAAATATTGGCACATCCAAAATTATTTTACGTTGGATGTGCCGATATTTTTTCCTCTTCAAGTTATAGTCCACCTGGTGGACTTCACATCGTTGCACTCCATGGATGTTTGGTGACCTATTCCATTGGGCGTGTCAAGTTTTCCTCCACTTCGTCTGTTGATGTATGTGTATTATAAATTTATTTTATAATATTTTTTATTTCTTGTGCCTTACAGAGCAGTGCATAAAGATATCCTATGAATATCAGCTCACAGCCAATGTTCACAGGAGGATTGTAATGATAGGCATGGGGGGGGGGGTCATTGACAACACCCAATCGATGCCTGACAATCGCATCATGAGTGCTCTGATGGGCAGGATGGATAACTTGCTCCCCCCTCCCCACTTCTCTTGGGTTTCTGGTAGAGGCACACCAGCTGACATGCAGGCTGTGTGTGTGAGCCTGCACCAGGGGCAGAGGCTTCACATGATATAAATATGTTGTGAAGGGGGTTAATCACAGGCTGCAGGAAGATGACAATTTGAAAATTATAGTTTGCTTGAATCTATTTCACATCACCCGGTCAATCACACTTGTATCCTGTGACTGCTGGGTGGAAGCTGTGAGCACTACTTCGTACCGTGTGATTGTTCCAAGCATTCATCAATGTGATCTTTATAATTTCAGACTGAAATTCTGGAGTACTTAAACAAGCTGTGTGAGCTGATCATTCCTGACCCTTCAGCTCGTTCCCAATGCAAAGAACTGGTTACGGCATACCTCCCTCTTATCCTGAACATCATTGAACAAGAACTGGTAACTTTTTACATTTTTTTTTTCCTCACCCCTCCCCCTCTCGTTTCCCTTGCTTTCTTTATTCTCAAACCCCTCTTGTAAGCATGATGCTATGCTCTAACAGAATTTTGTATTACTGTTGTGACTTCACATTAACTTGCTGCTAATTGTATTGTAGCATTGTCATGAATGTCTGTCTTCTCTTCCAGGGTAATCCATCAGTAGCCTGCTGTGCACTTCATCTCTGCAGTTCTCTGCAGCAGCATTTAGCAAGTCTAAAACCAGCACAACAGCTCCTCTCCAATGAGATTCCCGACGTAGATATGTCCAAAGTGGTTTACCCGTTTATGGCAAACCTCCCCCTTCTCCTCACTCCCCAGGACAAACCTCAGGAGGCACCGAAGGTAATCACATTTTTGTTGGTTTCAAAAGAGGTTTTTTTTTTCTTCATTTCATGCAAATGCATATACTAGACAATGTTCTAAAGCAAAATGTAATCTGTGTATTTTGTAATCAAGCTATAGGTGCCGTCACACATAACGAGATCGGTAGCGAGATCGCAGTTGAGTCACGGTTTCCGTGACGCAGTAGTGATCCCGTTAGCGATCTTGTTATGTGTGAGATCTACCAGTGATCAGGCCCCTGCTGTGAGATCGCTAGTCGTTGCAGAATGGTCCAGGCCATTTTCTTCAAAGGCTATGTCCTGCTGGGCTGCACACATCGCTGTTTGACACTGTGTGACAGGGTCACAGTGACCGCTGAGATCGTTATACAGGTCGCTACTGCGACCTGTATTGTTCCTGCATCGCTGGTAAGATCTGACTGTGTGACATCTCACCTGCGATCTCCCAGCGACTTACCTGCGATCCCTATCGGGTCGCATCATTTTCGGGATCGCTGGTAAGTCGTTGTGTGTGTGACTGGGCCTTAAGGTGCAATGTCTCAAGTGGTTTTTGTACATTAGAATTTAATATATTGGTACATTCTGCAGTACAAACGTCATTCTTGACTAATGGTCCTACGTCTTGCATTACTTCCCTTTTTAGTTGCTGACACTTATTCAGGGCGTCTGCAGCTGTGAGCTCACATGCTTCATGAGACTTCTGCTTTCAGTTGGTGGATGAAGTGTAAAGTTTTGTTTGTTTTTTTTTTGTTTTTTTTTTGTTTGAGATGTGAAGGATACTTTTCATGTTATACCAGTAAAAGTGAAATTATATAGAATTTTACTTATTGGTTGGTATAAAATTAACTTTTCTATTTTTGATATTTTCCACTTCTAAGCACTAGGGGAGCAGCTGGTGAAAATTGACAAATGAACCTAGTGTAGTGCTGTCATTATAACTACAGCACTTTTGTGCATGTGTCTTGTCACCACCCACCCATCTGGTCATTTGCCAGAGAACAATTAGGATGAAGTTTTCAGATTGCAGTGCAAAGGCTATTTGTTGGTAACTGCAAAGTGATAATGAGAGGTGGATGGTCACTGAGCTATGCGGGCGTGTATCACATGCTTGGGGCTAGATGACCGGCTCTGCTCAGTAACTCCTCATTCAGATCTCTGCAGACTCAGAAGTAAAAGTGTGTGTTATAGGCTTCTTAAAAATACAGATTTTTACAAATCACTAAATTAATTGTAAAAAAAACCCCCAAACATATGTGGGGTCCCATGCAGTTTTGATAGCCAGAAAAGCAGACCGCTCTGAGGTGATATCATTCAGCTGGGAAGGTCCATGGTTACTGGGCTGTTCCCAACCTAAGGCCCCCTTCGCACATCAGTGGAAAAAACACAAATGTTTCACTAACTTGATAAAGGTGCATATATCCCTTCGTGATATTAGCACATAGAGATCACACATGTGCCATCAGTGATAGTACACGGCGATCAGGCACTTATACTCACCTGTCCATGATGCTAAAGACTCCCATGCTGCCGTGGTCCCTCCCTCTGTTTCCAGGTCGGCAGTGCATATTAATGAACCTTATTAGCCGGCCTGGAAGCAGACAGCATTGATGGATCGCTGGAGCTGGGTCAGTATAAAGCTTTTTAGTTTAAATTTATGTGGTATGCTTTTGTGTGATCTGTGGAACATCAGTGATGCTGGAGAAAAATAGACTTGTCTGTGCACATGCAAGTCCATGTGTTCCACATGGAGACAAGTCAGTGAGAAATCAGTGTGTGCGCAGACCCATTGAATTATGTTTTTGTTTGTTTTTTTTTTTTTTTTTTTTTTTTTTGTTTTGTACGTAGGTAGAGTTTCTGGCCTTTTTGCCTTTTTCAAATTGCCAATGCATCTGGGTAATGATTTAAGGGGTTGATGTCAGCTGGCATCAAACCATGGTGTTGGTAATGGAGAGGTGTCTATCAGAGACCCTCATTACTTCATAACTAACCCAGTAAGAGCATGCAAAAATAAATTTCAATAAACCCTTCCAGGAACTCTCACTAGTTTTATTTTATTAAAAAAAAATAATCAATGCAGCTCCACCATAGTTCAGGGAATGTCCCGTGTCTTCGCTACATGTGACAACGCACCACATTACTGGAAGCCGTAGGAAGGGAGCCTGAAATGGTGCGCAACACCTGAGACCTGGACTGGTCAGGAGGGGTGGCAGGCTCACAGCTGAGGCAGCCATAGTGCAGGAGATGAGGTCAGACACCCACCAGTCTATGCGCAATGGCTACTATATTTGCAGTTTAGGGGCACAGTTTGATCTTGGACGAGTCATTTGGCTCTGTGACTTTGACATTAGTGTCCTGCTCAGACACGTATACCAGCATATAAAAAAGGTGTGCGATTATATAATTTTCTCCTTTTTATTTTTTAGAATGGAGATGTCTGTAAAGACTGTCTTCAGCTTGTCAACGATATCCAAGAGTCACTGAAGACCAACTCTTCTTTTGGCAAATCTCTGATTGAAAATGCTCTAAAGGAATGTGAGCAGCTTGGTGGTGTAAGTGAAATGGTAAGTATCCTTCTATGCTTATACACCTTATCACTATAAAATGACTTGTTTGCACGTTCATATACAAAATGTTTTCACAGTATCTTAATCACGCTTTGGTCGTATGTAAGGTCCCTGCTTGGTATTTGAGCTTTCTGTATAAACTTCTTCTAAAATGAAGTTGCCCCATACACCTTAAGGGCTCGTGCGCACACTGCGTCCTGACCAGTGCAGAAATAAATTCACCCTCTGACAGACTTGACGCTGTGTGACAAAAAGAATGCATCCAAAACATATGTATTTTGGATGCATTTTACATGCATTTTTTTAGTGTGGTCCCCCAGCTCTGCTACATGCCTGCTGACTGCAGACAGCTGGTTGATGAGAATAAACTTGGATGAACTTCACCCGACTTCATTGTCATCCCGCACCTGTGTGCTGTCATGAACTCTGATGAACCTCTGAGGTCAGTGCCAGGACACAGAAGTCTGCAGCAGTGACGTCAGAGCTTCACCCGATTTCACTGACATCGCACGGCTGTGTCGCAGCCTGATTTGCGGTCACACGTGAAGGACTCGCCTGTGACCGCAAATCCCCCTGAGTGACTGAAGTGAGCCACGCGATCAGTGATGACGTCACTCAGGTGACCCGCGGCCACAGCTGCAGTCCTCCACCTGAGAGCAGTGGCCGCGAGTAACCTGAGTGACATCATTGCTGATCGCACGGCTCACTTCAGTTGTTGCGTGGAGCTGACAGAGCTGTCGTGGTCTGACCGCTCACTGTCAGCTTCATGTAGCAGAGCTGGATGTGTCGTGGGACATCGTGTGGATTACGCCAGTCCTGGAGGGGTATCTGGGAATTAATAAAGTGGTGCAAGAGGGTCTTTCATTCCAAATAAAGGTGTGTGTGTGTGTGTGTGTGTGTGTTGTTTTTTTTTTTTTTTTGGGATGTTTATTTTCTTTAACTTACAGATTAATCATGGAAGGTATCTCGGGGAGACGCCAGCCATGATTAACCTAGGACTTAGTGGCAGCTATGGGCTGCTGCCATTAACTCCTTATACGCCCACCAGGGCCTATGATTGGTTGCAGTCAGACACGCCCCCACGCTGAGTGACAGCTGTCTCACTGCAACCAATCATAGGCCCTGGTGGGCGTGGGAAGCTGGGAATACGAGATGGAATGAGCGGCCAGCATTTTCAAAAGAGAAGCCGCCAATGTGAACGCCATGCAGCTCTGCGCTGGTGATCGTGGATCGGTGAGTATGAGAGAGGGGGTGGGAGAGAGACCAAAGACTTGCGTTTATGTAAAAAAAAACAAAAACATGCGGATCGCAACAAAAATGCAGTGCAAACGCACTACTTGGCATTTTGGTAGCGTTTTTCTAAAACTCATTGATTTCAATGGGTGTAGAACGCTACCAAAACTGACAAAAGAACTGACATGTTTTTTTAAATGCAGAGATTGTCAAATTTTTGACAACCAAAAGGCTGCGTTTAAAAAAGCATTGTGCGCACGGATTTTGCATGATTTGCATAGACTTTGCTGGGGAAGCAGAACGCATGAATTTTGACAGTGACGCTGCAGCTTAACACGCTGAAGAAAAAAAAACGCAACGTGCGCATGAGCCCCAACACAGTAGGCAGTTGCTTGTTCGGCCGCCATCTCTTCCGTTACTCCCCAATATACACGCTCTGCTTTTTGTGAACAGGGAGAGTATATTAAGGCACTGATACTTCTCTAGCTGATCACCCAAGAAAACCTATCCGATGCATCTCTCCATTGCCTCCTGTTTGGAGAGTGTTCAGTCATATTCTGTGGGGTCGGCCAACATTTATTCTGATGTGATTGGAGGCTTCTTTATCTACAAAGTATTAATGTGCAGAATTGCTTGTAAATGCTATATAATTTTTTTTCCATTTCTTCCAGTGCAAGAATTATATTAATCAATATGGAGAAATTGGTTTACAAATGTTTATCCAATTGGTAAGATAATTATTGCAAATGTTTTCGTTCCTCTTGCTTGTTCTTAGTATATTGGTGGGTGCTGCAGGGAAGAATCTAATACATGCTGGTCCATGTAATGCATGGGTGCGCTGGTTTGGGGTGGGATTGTTGTACAGAGGGGCTCTCCGATTTAGTAGAACACATGGGCTTTTATTGTGTAATCTGTAAAATGAATGCTTACATTATGCATCCTGTATGCTACTGTGACTAAGCTCATAAAGCATATACATTCTAAAGCATATACATTACAGGATCTGTTGCTTCATACGCTGTACTTTAACTCATTGTACGCTGTACTGATATTTCCTTTCTCTTTGGTGCTGGTCCTTTTGGTTTCTATAACTGATCAGGATCAGGTATGTGTATCTTACTGTGCATCATACAAACTGCACATGATAAAGACATTTGCCCCAAAACCTAACCAGCTGGTGTGACTTGTAGTAATCTAACTTGTGTGTGGCTCCCCCACTCCCCCTTTTCCCCAATATATAGCACCAGTGATCAAGCATTTGGTGTGACTGAATTGTGCCAGAATTAACCCATTCTCTGCATTTCTTAATATTGTGTGCTCTTGATGACTTGTATTTTATTGCCATAGCTGTAGAAAACACATGGACTGCACATTCTCATGTATTGGCCAGTTTGCAGCTAAGCAGAAACTTGCAGAACTGAACACTGGGTTCTGAACAGGCTGTATGAAGCCCACTACCACTTCAGTGATCCTTAGCGAGTCCCTAACCTTAAGGCTGTGTCCACGGGAGAATATTGCTGCGGATTTTTCTGCATGAAAATCGTCTTTCCCGCAAAATCCGCACCTTTTCAAAGGTGCGGAATTGGTGCGGATTTTTTTTTTTTTTTTCCCCCAATTCTGAAGCCAAAATCCGGATCAAAATCTGCAACAATAATTGACATGTTGCAGATTTTTCCGGATCAAAATCCGCCGCGGAAAAATCCGCAGCATGGGCACAGCATTTCCAAAAAGCCATAAAAATGGCTGGGAAGTGCCGCTGCTGCAGATTTTCGGAAAATCCGCGGCTTTTCCGCGAGAAATCCGCGACAAAATCCGCATTTTCCGCAGCGTGGGCACATTAGCCTAAAGGGTCTGTCCAGCACCAAAAGCAATTTTCTAAATATCTATCCTTATACCCTAACGACTTTTGTACTTGTCCTTCACTTCTCCCTATCTAGCTGAACCCTAAATTATGTTTTTCTTTGCACTTCCTGTGATGTTTTGAAAGTGATGCACAGGAGGCTGGGGCTGCACTCCACTCCCCGCAGCCGCAATCGCTCCTCCTAGAACAGGATGTCGTCAGGGGTCAGCGCTGAAGATACTACAGTTTCTTGCTTTGCCACCCTTTTATAGATGCTCTGGATCCATGGTGACTTGAGGCAGCGATGATAGTTCTGACAAACACATTGCCCCACAACTTGTAGCACCACCTTCAAATGAATAGTCATCAGGTGGTCATGCTTCAATTACCACCTCCTAATGACTTTTCTGAAATGGACACATGGCCTAAGGGATCAAATAACTGAAGATGTTTGAAGCCATGGACAGAATTGGCTGAAAATGTGTTTCTTCATCGTTCCATATGGGAGACCCAGACCATGGGTGTATAGCTTCTGCCTCTGGAGGACACACAAAGTACTACACTAAGTGTAGCTCCTCCCTCCGAGCATATACACCCCCTGGATGACAAATCTAACCAGTTCAATGCTTTGTGTTCAGGAGGTCACACACACACATGCATTCTCTGAATTTTGATTTTTGATTTCAAAGATTTGGAAGAAAAGCGGGTCCAGTCTGGACTCCCAGCATGTCCCTTCTCACCCCACTGTGTCGGCGGTGCTGTTGATTTTACAAGGCTGGAGCCTTCACATGCCGCGCTCCTTCACCATCCCCTGAGGCTCTGGCTTGAAGTGGGAGCCATCACGGTTCTCACTGCTTTGCAGGAGACCGGTCTCCATCCGCAGCCCTTTCAGGATCCTGCCGGACGGAGCGCTCACCTCCCAGGGACCTGGCACCTGCGTCTCACAAGCTAAGTACTGAGACGTTATTACCACAGAAAGTGGTCTTTCCAGGGGTCCCTTGTACTTTATATATTGGGGAGAGTGTGTTATATGACTGTTAACATTTCCGGCCGGTTCTCCAGTTTTCACTGGAGAACCGCGCCGATGGTGCCTGCACGCTGGCCGCATGTTTAAATCTAGGCCCCGGCTTCCCCTGAGGCCTAGTTTCGATTTCACTGCCCCTGCATGTCAGTCATGCAGAGTGACAGTGCGGCTCCGCCCAGCAGCTGTTCAGCACAGGGAACGGACACTCTTCACTGAGGAAAGATTCCCTCCCCTGTATACCTCTTTTGCCCGCTCTGAGTAGGCCCCGCCCCCTCTCATCGCTCCGGGCGCCATTTTATCAGCGTTCTCAATGTCAGCATAACCACATTGGGACAAATGGGGGCCTGGGCTGGGGGACTGGAGGGCACAGAGATGTATGTTAAATGGTCTGGCAAGCCACAACCTCCGGTTGTGCAGCTGCTTATATACTCTGTTTATATACTCTGCTGGGGGTCATTCTGGACAAAGCCCCCACTTCTGCAGCATGTCTCACATCAGAGCAAGGCTGTTCTTAATATGCACTGCATGTAGACTCGTACTGCCTGTACCGAGCACATAAACACAGTGGTCCCTCAGCCTGGAGGCTCATCAGTGGTCCCTCCAGCTGCTCCGGCTCCGGTGGCTGAACCCCCGGTTTGGGTAGAATCCGCTCTTTCCAGGGGACAGCTGTCCCGGACTCTGCTGAGCATGCATCAGCCCCCTTCTCAGGGTGCTTCTGCTGCTACGGCTCGCTCAGCAAAGCTCACAGAGGACTCTTCATCTGGTCTCAGACCCCGTCCTCCTAAAATGGAGACACAGGGTCCCCTGTCCTTCCCCGTCCCGCAGCTCTGATTCACGAGCTGACTCGCAGGACGAGGAGGATGTCTTTACTAGGGGCTCGGACGCTACTTCATGTACCATTGATCTGTCCGAAGGTGACGCAGATGCTAATGATTTGATTGCGTCCATTAGATTTGTACTGGACCTCAATCCGCCTGTATCAGGGGAGCATCCCCCTCTGGCAAAAAGGCATCAGTATACCTTAAGAGAACAAGGAGTGTGTTCCTTTACCACTCCAGTTTTCAGCCCACTGTGACCACGCCCAGAGCCTGTCCTGACAGACGCTCCCAAAGCGTGGTTCTGATGACTGTTTCCCCCTTCCACCAGAGGTGGTCAAGGAGTGGGCTCATTCACCAAGGGTGGACCCTCCGGTGTCTAGACTTTCAGCCCGGATAGTTGTATCAGTGGCTGACGGCACCTCTCTAAGGATCCCACTGTCCGCCAGGTTGACTTTCTGGCCAAATCTATATATGAGGCGGCAGGGGCCTCGTTCTCCCCATCTTTTGCAGCAGTGCGGGCTCTCAAAGCCATCTCTGCTTCTCTGGAGGAGATGCATTCCCTCACCAGGGACTTTATGCCCGAAATGGTTGCCTTAACTTCCAGGCTTCAGTCTTTTCATCCTATGCCATGTCTGCCATGCTGGAGACTGCCACCGCACTGCGGTGGCCTCGGCTACTTCCCTCGCTATCTGCAGGCTCCTGTGGCTTCGAGAGTGGAAGGCAGATGCTTCTTAAGAAGTTCCTTGCTGGGCTCCCTTTTGCCAGTCTATTCGGTGAACAACTGGATGAAATTATTAAGGAAGCTTTTGGCAGGAAGAGTACTTCCATGCCACAAACCCAGGAAACCTGTCCAGGGCAGGAACCAGTCGAGGTTTCGTTCCTTTCGTTCCTCTAAGCCCTCGGCCTCGTCCACTAACTCAGCCAAGGTCCATAAACCAACTGGCGCATGAAGCCGCGTCCTCAGAAGTCCGCAGGAGCTGCTGCCACCAAGGCAGCCGCCTCTTGATTATCTGGCCGCGCCAGCAACGTCCTTGGTCGGTGGCAGGCTCTCCCACTTGGGCGACGTGTGGTTTCAACAAGTCTCCGATCAGTGGGTGTGGGTTACAATCTCCCACGGCTGCAGAATAGAATTCTATCCAGCCCTGCATTCTTGCAGGCCTGTGGAGTAATTGTACCAGTTCCCGACTGGGAATGGTCCTGAGATTTCTACTCAAATCTCTTTCTAGTCCCCGAAGAGGATGGTGCCTTCCGACCTGGATCTCAAGCTTCTCAACAAGCATGTTCAGGTGCGGCATTTTTGCATGGAATTTCTGCGATCAGTCAATGACCCAAGGAGCTTTCTTTGACATCTCTGATGTCAATGGATGCTATCTGCATGTGCCAATCGCAGTTTCACACCAGCGTTGGCTACGTTTTGTAATCGGAGAGGAGCAGTTCCAATTCGTGGCTCTCCCCTTCGGGTTAGCCACAGCCCTTTGTGTATTCGCCAAGGTCATGGCAGCAGTGGTTGCGGTTCTGCACCTCCAGGGGTTGGCAGTGATTCCTTACCTGGACGACCTTCTAGTCAAGGCTTCATCCAGTGCAGACTGTCAGCGGAGTGTCTCGCTCACTCTCGCCACGCTTGCAAGTCCACTCTGACCCCGACCCAGGAACTTGCGTACCTAGGGATGCAATTCAAGACTCTGCTGGCACTTGTGAAGCTGCCCTTAGTCAAACAGCAGTCCCTTCATCTGGCGGTTCGCTCTCTGCTGAGGCTCCGCCGTCATTCCATCAGGCACCTCATGCAGGTGCTGGGTCAGATGGTGGCGTCAATGGAAGCGGTTCCCTTTGCCAGTTCCATCTGCGTACCCTGCAGCTGGACATTCTCCGCTGTTGGGACAAGCAGACCTCTTCCTTGCACAGGCTTGTGGCTCTGTCACCACAGACCAGGAGCTCTCTTTAGTGGTGGCTTCGGCCCCTCTCCCTGTCCCAGGGACGCTCTTTTCTGGCCCCGTCATGGGTGCTTCTCACCACGGGTGCCAGTCTATCCGGCTGGGGAGCAGTGCTTCTCCACCGAGCACAGGGCACTTGGACTCCGTCCGAATCAGCCCTCTCGATCAATGTGCTGGAAATCAGAGCTGTGCTCCTAGCTCTCGTAGCTTTTCACCACCTGTCGGCGGGCAAGCACATTCGAGTCCAGTCAGACAACGCGACAGCAGTTGCCTACATCAATCACCAGGGCGGGACGCGCAGCGCCTAGCCCTGTTGGAAATTCAACGCATCAGTGGACGGAAGACTCAAAGTCCACCATATCCGCACCCAGGCGTAGAAAACTGGGAGGCAGATTATCTCAGCCGTCAAACCGTGGACAGCGGCGAGTGGGCCCTGCATCTGGCAGTGTTCCGGTCAATCTGCCGCAGGTGGGGACGCCGGAAGTGGATCTAATGACATCCCGGCACAACAACAAGGTCCCGGTTTACGTGGCTCGCTCCCACGATCCTCAGGCCTTGGCGGCGGACGTGCTGGTTCAGGATTGGTCCCAGTTCCGTCTGGCCTACGTGTTTCCCCCTCTAGCTCTCTTGCCCAGAGTCCTGCGCAAGATCTGAATGGAGGGCCGTCGGGTCGTACTCATCGCCCCAGACTGGCCCAGGCGAGCTTGGTTCCCAGACCTGCTCCGTCTGTCCGTAGAGGTGCCGTGGCATCTTCCGGACCGCCCAGACCTTCTCTCACAGGGTCCGTTTTCTGCCAGAATTCTGCGGCTCTGACGGCGTGGCTCTTGAGCCTTGGATCCTTACGGCTTCAGGCATTCCTTCCGAGGTCATCTCCACTATGACTCAGGCTCGGAAGTCTTCCTCGGCCAGGATTTACCACAGGACTTGGAGAATTTTCCTGTCCTGGTGTCGCTCTTCCGGCCATGCTCCTTGGCCGCTTTTTCCTTGCCGACCATCCTGTCCTTTCTACAGTCCGGTCTGCAGCTAGGACTGTCCCTCAATTCCCTCAAGGGACAGGTCTCGGCTCTGTCAGTGTTGTTCCAGCGGCGTATCGCCCGACTGGCCCAGGTGCGCACCTTCATGCAGGGCGCGTCTCACATCATTCCGCCTTACCGGCGGCCTCTGGATCCCTGGGACCTTAATCTGGTCCTCACGGCCTTACAGAAACCCCCCTTTGAGCCTCTTAGGGAGGTTTCGTTGTTTCGTCTTTCACAGAAGGTGGTCTTTCTGGTGGCCATAACTTCTCTCAGGAGAGTCTCTGATTTGACTGTGCTCTCTTCGGAGTCACCCTTTTTGGTTTTTTCACCAAGACAAGGTGGTTCTCCGTCCGACTCCGGGCTTCTCCCTAAGGTGGTGTCTCCTTTCCACCTTAACCAGGACATTTCATTGCCTTCCCTTCGTCCGGCCCCTGTGCATCGCTTTGAGAAAGCGTTGCATACTTTGGATTTGGTGCGGACGCTCCGGATCTATGTGTCACGCACAGCCGCTCTCAGGCGGTGCACCTCTGTTTGTGCTAACCACGGGTCAGCGCAAGGGTCTCTTGGCTTCTAAACTGACCTTAGCTCGTTGAATTAGGTCGGCCATATCCGATGCCTACCAATGTTCTCAGGTGCCCCCACCGCCAGGGATTAAGGCGCATTCGACAAGAGCTGTCAGTGCCTCCTGGGCTTTCAGGCACCAGGCTACGGCTCAGCAGGTTTGTCAGGCTGCCACTTGGTCTAGTCTGCACACCTTTTCGACGCACTACCTAGTGCATGCTCATGCTTCGGCAGATGCGAGCTTGGGCAGACGCATCCTTCAGGCGGCTGTCGCCCATTTGTGAAGTTAGGTTTTACCTACTTCTCAGTTCTGTTTATTTCCCACCCATGGACTGCTTTGAGACGTCCCATGGTCTGGGTCTCCCATAAGGAACGATTAAGAAAGAGAATTTTGTTACCGTAAATTCTTTTTCTTATAGTTCCGACATGGGAGACCCAGCACCCTCCCTGTTGCCTGTTGGCAGTTTCTTGTTCCGTGTGTTTTCACCGGCTGTTGTTGTAGACAGAGGTTCCGGTTATTCCGGGTTTTACTCTATCTCTACTTATGGGTGGATGTCCTCCTTCAGCTTTTGCACTAAACTGGTTAGATTTGTCATCCAGGGGGTGTATATGCTCAGAGGGAGGAGCTACACTTTTAGTGTAGTACTTTGTGTGTCCTCCGGAGGCAGAAGCTATACACCCATGGTCTGGGTCTCCCATGTCGGAACTATAAGAAAAAGAATTTACGGTAAGTAACAAAATTCTCTATCTATGCTATTTAAGGCATGGAGAAAAAAGGCATCTTAATTATATATATTTTTTTTTTTTTTTTATTATTATACCAAAACTCCCCACCAGGTGAAAAAGTGGCGCTGTACACTGAGCACGCCTTGCAACTCTCTGCAAGATGTCTCTTTGCCAGATCGTGCTGTTAGTGCGGTTGTTTTATGAAAATGCCAGGAATGCCACAGCTGCACTGAGAGCCTTTCATTATTTGAAAGATCTTCACACATGTTAGTCCAATTTCTGTCAATTCGATGAGACAGATGACATGTTTTGAGGAAACAGGGTTACTGAGTGTTCAGCCAGGGCGTGGGCAGCGACTGATAAGTAGAGGTTGTGGAGGACACTGCCACTGCCGTCGTGTAACAGGGCACGAACAACCCTGTCAGGAACATCGGTGCACGCAGTGTTTTCAGGCAATTGAGGGCTCCCGTACAGCAGTGTGGAAAGTTCTCCGAAAGGTCTTGTGGGTATACCCGTACAAAATTAGCCATCAACAACCCTTCCTCGTGACAATGATACCTACATGACATGTGAATTCATGTTTCTGGTGAGAGTGGAAATGGCTGGCACTTGGCCATGGATTGTTCTGTGGTGTGACAGCTTTTTTTTTTTTTTTTTTTTTTTTTTTTTTTAACCTGAATGGAACGGTGAACACAGTAAACAGTTGCATATGGGCTACCAAAAATCCACATTCGGTCGAGGGGATTCTGCTGCATTCGCCAAAGCTAACAGTTTGGTGTGGCTTCACCTCATCAATCATACTCAGACCGTTCTTTTACGAAGAAATGAGGCCAACTGGGGTTGCTACCTGTTCCGCGACGCGACAGCAGCGAGATACCAAAACAATGCTGGAAACAGTGGTTCCGCAACGCCTACAACGGCTGTGTCTTCAGACAACCACCTTCATACATGATAGGGCACCTCCTCACATCGCAAATCGTGTGAACATTCTACATGCATATTTTCATCCTTCCTGAATGCATGGCCAACTGTGTTCACCAGATCTCAGTTCTTGTGTTTTCTGGTTGTGGGGACACTTCAAAGAGCGCGTTTATTGGGGGAAATGTCGACACCTTGCATAGGATGAACACTATCACCATGCATGATGGTGGCCATATTGAACAGTTATGCTAGTCTGTGGAACAATTGTGACATCTCCAATTATCAGCACACTGTTTTTGGGCATCTCACTGTACAGTGCCACTTTTTACCTGGTAAGTAGTTTGGTATATGTTTTAAGATGCGTTCCGTTTCCCCATGCCTTTGATACCATAAATGCCTATTCTGTCCACTGTATTAGTCTGCACACAGCTCCAAACACCTTTTAGGTTATTTTATGGCCACTGTGTGTTTTTATCCTTAAGATTTCTTTAAGGATCCTTTTTGATTCCATGGCTTTTTGGGATTTTTTTTTTTTTTTTTTTTTAGAACTTTCCTAATGCATTGACATCCTAGATCATATTTGCTTATGCAAATTTTTATTCACACTTCAGAAATGATCTTATGAAGAAATCCTCATTAACAGCACCAGTGAATAATTCACATTCCCATCATTTTTATATTTCCTTTCATAATCAGAAATCGGAGCCATCTTCAATTTCCTTCATGCTCCATGTAGCTGACAAATTAGTGGAACCTCGGTTTACGAGTAACCCGGTTTGCGAGCGTTTCGCTATGCGAGCAAAGCTCATTGTAAATTTGTAACTTGGTTTACGAGCAATCTTTGCTGTACGAGTAAATATTCACCACAAACTCTTCCGGTTCCGTACTTTTACCTGTGCTCTGACCCGCTCTTGCAGTCCGCACAAACGCACACATTATGCTAACCTTACCTTCTGTTCAATTGCTGGCCTCATGGATCTTGTTGGTCGCCGGTACAGGATGTGTATTGGGTAACCATCATGGCGATGGAGGAACTTCACTGTCAGCCGCTACTCAAAGGCAGCGCGCTGGCGAATCTGAGGCAAGCAGCTCTGCCTTTTTGACGTTTTTGTTCTGCAGCGGAAGTTCCTCAATCGTAGCGTTGGTTACCCGATACACATCCTGTACCGGCGAACTACAAGAACCATGAGGCCGGCGATGGAACGGAAGGTAAGGTGAGCATAATTTGGCCGTGTGAAATGGCATAATAGGGGTCCAGGATGGGACATTGACCAAGTTGTGGGAAATTTTGCTTTGTTAGACGAGTAACTTGGATTACAAGCACACCCCTAGAATGGATTATGCTTGTAAACAAAGGTTCCACTGTACTTGTGACACAGTATATGCACCATCCATTTAGGAAGGTGTTGCATTTTTCTTGTTTCCAGAGCATTCTTTATCATTTACTTTTTATGATTGGCTTAAACTATAGCGCACAGAAATAAATTTGTATTTCTTTTCCTCAGCCAGCCCAAGTGATCTGTTCTGGCTCAGGTTTGTGTGCCCAGAAACAGGCTACACCAATGGTGGAAATGACTCCTGCAAAAGTTCTTGTTCCTGCCGTGAAACTTCAGCCTGCTGTTAAAGTAAGTCCTGTACTAAAGGAATTAATGAAACGTCAAGATCAGGATATGCTTGTAGTGGGTTTTTTTTTTTTTTATTAAATCTTAACTTTCATGTGCTTTTAAGATTGCAGAGAAGCCTGTGCAGTTAGATCCATTTTGTGAAATTTGCGAAATGGTAGTAACAAAACTCGAAGACCTTCTAAAGAAAAACTCTACAGAGGTATGTAATAGAGCTGTACAAATTGTCAGAAGGATAGACTAGTATCTGGCACGCTTTTCTGCCTGGTATCTGCATATCTTTTTGTGAACGCATACATGTTTGATCCGGTCTTTAGCTCTGCATGTAGCTGTGAGATGCTTCCTTAGCAGAGAAACCATTAAATATAATTGATAAATTGTGATTTCTCAATTTTAAGAGTTCATCTTTATAATTCAATAATATTGGAAACTACATGGCTTAAATGGGGAAGAAAAATGCAATTTACTGTCCTCCTTCATAGATTGTTGTCTTCACTGACTAGATTTTACCTTAGAATTGAGTGACGCTTCAGTCCAAAATGAGAAGCAGATTTTTCTGATGAGAAATAACGAACTTTGTAATATTGATTTATGAAATAAATAAAACATACTCAATAAATCAGATAATACATTACACTAGAAGTTGTTTTTTTTTTTTTTTTTTCTGATTGCTCTTCCCACATCTGCCATTCTTTCCACTACAGGAATACATAAAGGAAGCTCTTGAAAAGATCTGCAACATTGTTCCTTCCAAGTATCATGACAAATGCGTAGAGTTTATTGATCAATACAGTGAAGCTGTTATTATCCTGTTGCAGCAAGAGGTTCCCCCAAAAATAATCTGTTCAGCGATTGGATGTTGCAGTTCCCGAGAACGCAAATTGGGTAAAACTTTCTGACTTTTATTCAATTTTTTTTTTTTTCGCTTGGGTTGACAACCAGATTGTTAATGTAATACTATAAATGTATTATGTAACTTGTAGTTTTCCACAGTGATTTCAGGCTCTAGTTTCTTTCTGTAGCTTTAAAATTAAATATCAAGGTGATAAGTTTGTTAGAATAAACAGCTCTTATGGTGTGTGTGGTTGGTGTGTGTGTGTGTGGTTGGTGTGTGTGTGTGGTTGGTGTGTGTGTGTGTGGTTGGTGTGTGTGTGTGTGTGGTTGGTGTGTGTGTGTGTGGTTGGTGTGTGTGTGTGTGGTTGGTGTGTGTGTGTGTGTGGTTGGTGTGTGTGTGTGTGTGGTTGGTGTGTGTGTGTGTGGTTGGTGTGTGTGTGTGTGGTTGGTGTGTGTGTGTGTGTGGTTGGTGTGTGTGTGTGTGGTTGGTGTGTGTGTGTGTGGTTGGTGTGTGTGTGTGTGGTTGGTGTGTGTGTGTGTGTGGTTGGTGTGTGTGTGTGTGGTTGGTGTGTGTGTGTGTGGTTGGTGTGTGTGTGTGTGGTTGGTGTGTGTGTGTGTGTGGTTGGTGTGTGTGTGGTTGGTGTGTGTGTGTGGTTGGTGTGTGTGTGTGTGTGGTTGGTGTGTGTGTGTGTGGTTGGTGTGTGTGTGTGTGGTTGGTGTGTGTGTGTGTGTGGTTGGTGTGTGTGTGTGTGTGTGGTTGGTGTGTGTGTGTGGTTGGTGTGTGTGTGTGGTTGGTGTGTGTGTGTGGTTGGTGTGTGTGTGTGGTTGGTGTGTGTGTGTGGTTGGTGTGTGTGTGTGGTTGGTGTGTGTGTGTGGTTGGTGTGTGTGTGTGGTTGGTGTGTGTGTGTGGTTGGTGTGTGTGTGTGGTTGGTGTGTGTGTGTGTGTGTGTGGTTGGTGTGTGTGTGTGTGTGTGTGGTTGGTGTGTGTGTGTGTGTGTGTGTGGTTGGTGTGTGTGTGTGTGTGTGTGTGGTTGGTGTGTGTGTGTGTGTGGTTGGTGTGTGTGTGTGTGTGTGTGTGTGTGGTTGGTGTGTGTGTGTGTGTGTGTGTGTGGTTGGTGTGTGTGTGTGGTTGGTGTGTGTGTGTGTGTGTGTGTGTGTGTGGTTGGTGTGTGTGTGTGGTTGGTGTGTGTGTGTGTGTGTGTGTGTGGTTGGTGTGTGTGTGTGTGTGTGGTTGGTGTGTGTGTGTGTGTGTGTGTGTGTGGTTGGTGTGTGTGGTTGGTGTGTGTGTGTGTGTGGTTGGTGTGTGTGTGTGTGTGGTTGGTGTGTGTGGTTGGTGTGTGTGTGTGTGTGGTTGGTGTGTGGTTGGTGTGTGTGTGTGTGTGTGGTTGGTGTGTGTGTGTGTGTGGTTGGTGTGTGTGTGTGTGTGGTTGGTGTGTGTGTGTGTGTGGTTGGTGTGTGTGTGTGTGGTTGGTGTGTGTGTGTGTGGTTGGTGTGTGTGTGTGTGGTTGGTGTGTGTGTGTGTGTGTGTGTGGTTGGTGTGTGTGTGTGTGTGTGTGTGGTTGGTGTGTGTGTGTGTGTGTGTGTGGTTGGTGTGTGTGTGTGTGGTTGGTGTGTGTGGTTGGTGTGTGTGTGTGTGTGTGTGTGTGTGTGTGTGGTTGGTGTGTGTGTGTGTGGTTGGTGTGTGTGTGTGTGTGGTTGGTGTGTGTGTGTGTGGTTGGTGTGTGTGTGTGTGTGTGTGTGGTTGGTGTGTGTGTGTGTGTGTGTGTGTGTGGTTGGTGTGTGTGTGTGTGTGTGTGTGTGGTTGGTGTGTGTGTGTGTGTGTGTGTGTGTGTGTGTGGTTGGTGTGTGTGTGTGTGTGTGTGTGGTTGGTGTGTGTGTGTGTGTGTGTGTGGTTGGTGTGTGTGTGTGGTTGGTGTGTGTGTGTGTGTGTGTGTGGTTGGTGTGTGTGTGTGGTTGGTGTGTGTGTGTGTGGTTGGTGTGTGTGTGTGTGGTTGGTGTGTGTGTGTGTGGTTGGTGTGTGTGGTTGGTGTGTGTGGTTGGTGTGTGTGTGTGTGTGTGGTTGGTGTGTGTGTGTGTGTGGTTGGTGTGTGTGTGTGTGTGGTTGGTGTGTGTGTGTGTGTGGTTGGTGTGTGTGTGTGTGGTTGGTGTGTGTGTGTGGTTGGTGTGTGTGTGTGGTTGGTGTGTGTGTGGTTGGTTTTTTTTTTTTTATATACATTTTCCTTCTGTGTTTTACTCGGTGAAGACAACATAGTAGTAGTTTAAACTTTCTTAGCTAAACTTTGTGAAAAACTTTTTAATAGTGAAACTCAGTGCTGAACATATTCAGTCTGGAGGTTGCTGTCCAGTTTGCAAGATGGTTGTGGAGTACATGGACAAGATCCTGAGCAAAAACGTTACTCAGGAGAGAATTAAGACCTTTCTACATGTGGTGTGCAATTACCTGCCAGAAAAAATGACAGACGAGGTAACTACTGCTACACACTTAAGTTTTTATGACCTGTAACATTTTATTTTTTTCTTGTCACATATTTCACTGGGAGGCCGAAGACATACAGCATGAAAATCTGAACGAGTGGAATGCGATAAAACATCGCGTTCCACTCGTACCAATATTAGCCTATTTGCCAGCACCCATGAGCGATTTTATTTTCTCAGCTTTAATCGGACTGAAAAAACAATTGCAGCATGCTGCGACTGTAATGCGATCCTAGATTCTCTCACGCTCATTCAAGTCTATGGGGAGCGAAACATTGCACTGCACTCGTGGTACACTGGTGTACTGCGAGTGCAGAGCGAGAATGACAATAGCCGGCAACTGAAGAGAGGGGGAGATAAATCCGGCCTGCCCCTCCTCAGCACTGGCCCGGCCCGCAGCTGTGGGCCGATCGCATGATCGGACCTCAGTCGCAGTGACACTCGCATGGCACTCGGCTCCCGCTGTGCTGACCCAAGTGTCTCAGGACAACACTTGACTACTTTAGCTGTACAGGCTTGATTTGTGGCCTAGTAGGGAACATCAGT
The DNA here is from genome assembly GCF_048569485.1 of Anomaloglossus baeobatrachus. NCBI lineage: Eukaryota > Metazoa > Chordata > Amphibia > Anura > Aromobatidae > Anomaloglossus > Anomaloglossus baeobatrachus. Next base: position 146,835,824 of record NC_134357.1, read on the forward strand.
GTATCTCAATACCATGAAAGGGGATATCCCCGGGTAAGAAAGGTAATCCACATACCCCAAGGTACCATTACAAGTCTCCACTTGATCACTCGTTAATGTTTGTTAAATGATGATTTTCCTTAGTTTGTTCTGTGCTTTTTCCCTTAGTGCGATGCCCTTGTTGATACCTATGAAGCTATGTTTGTTGAGTTGCTCCTACAAGCAATGGACCCAACATTTGTTTGTGAGGTGAGATTTAGACATGATTTGCAAGTAATGTTTCAAAGTTGGTTGTCCTTTTTTAAATTTTTTTTTTTTTTTTTGTTCCTCCCCCCCCCCCCCCCCCCCCCCCTTCCCCACCCAACAGAAAATGAATCTCTGTTCGAATAATGCGAAACCACTTTTAGGAAGTGAAAAATGTATGTGGGGGCCAAGTTACTGGTGTAAGGACATGGAGACCGCAGGAAGCTGCAATGTAAGTGACTTGTTCTTGCTAATCTACTTGCGGAAGTGTCATGTCTGGCATCTCCTCTGTTTGTATGTTTGTAATTGCACATGACTTATTAAACTCTTTACTTTCAGGCTATTGAGCATTGCAAGCGTCACGTGTGGAACTAAAGTGCAGTGTCCAAATCAACAAGAACAATAGACTGCATCAAGGAAAATATTTTTTTTTTTGAACCCCCCCCCCCCCTTTGTCCAGAGCTTGTGCTTGCAATGCAGGGAAAAATGTGTGGAGAAGTAGTAATGACTTGATGTACATATTTGTTCTTTAGAGACCATGGAAAATAACTTCTTCTGATGGCTTACATTAAATTTAAGCTTGCCATGCATCATGTAATATATAAGCAAATCGCATACTTAACTTCTCGCTATATCATCTAAACTGATGTGTTCTTCCACTATGTAAATTTCAATCTCATGTTTTGGGTGATTGCTTGAGGTTCGGTAGAAAGTGGAAACGTGCCTGCGGTTTATGATCATTCAAAGTTGCAAATTTGCTTTTTTTTTTTTTTTTTTTTTGGAGATTATACAATTACAAAATGCAATACGTTTAGGAAGAATTTTGATTACCTAGCAAAAATGTAATATAAATTTACTATTGGTTTATTAAGCATTAGTTGTGTAGTACTGCCTCCTTTCTCCCCTCTTGGCCATTCATGTACGGACGGTTTCAGTACCACTTTCTATTACAGCTTTTAAAATTTTATTGTTATGTAACATGCTAAATCTGAGACTTGAATTCATTCAACTTTTTTTGAACTACTGTCAAACTTTAGATACAAGTATAGAGTGACTTGTTTATTGCACTAAAGGATAATAAAAGCTAATATTCTATCTTTGTCTTGATTCTGAATTGAGTATGTATGATCACTTGTGCAATAAAAATTATACTGGTACACATGGGGGTGGCCAGGTTAGTGGTTTTCAGGGTCTGACAAATTTTATAATTATCCCAGTTATCCTAGGTTATGACTTTTGATATTTACAGTGGGTACGGAAAGTATTCAGACACCTTGTAAATTTCACTTTTTATTGCAGCCATTTGGTAAATTCAAAAATTCATTTTTTTTTCATGAACGTACACTCTGCACCCCATCTTGACAGAAAAAAAGATGTAGAAATTTTGGCAAATTTATTATTAAACAAGAAAAATTAAAATATCACATGGTTATAAGTATTCAGACCCTTCACTCAGTATGTAATAGAAGCACCCTTTTGAGCTAGTACAGCCATGAGTCTTGGGAATGCTGCAACAAGTTTTTCACACCTGGATTTGGGGATACTCTGCATTCTTCCTTGCAGATCCTCTCCAGTTAAGTCAGGTTGGATGGTGAATGTTGGTAGACAGCCTTTTTCAAGTCTCTCCAGAGATGCTTAATTGGGTTTAGGTCAGGGCTCTGGCTGGGCCAGTCAAGAATGGTCACAGAGTTGTTCTGAAGCCACTCCTTTTGTTTTAGCTGTATGCTTAGGATCATTGCCTTGCTGGAAGGTGAAGTCTGAGGTCCAGAGCACTCAGGAAGAGGTTTTCTTCCAGTATATCTTTGCACTTGGCCGCATTAATCTTTCGTTCAATTGCAACCAGTTGTCCTGTCCCTGCAGCTGAAAAACACCCCCATAGCATGATGTTGCCACCACCATATTTCACTGATGGGATTGTATTGGGCAGGTGATGAGCAGTGCCTTTTTTTTTTTTTTTTTTTTTTTTTTTTTTTGCAAACTCTATACGACTTTCATATGTCTTCCACTGGGGAGAGGCTTCCATCGGACCACTCTGCCATACAGGTCCGACAGGTGGAGGGCTGCAGTGATATTTGACTTTCTGGAACTTTTCTCCCATCTCAGCCACAGTGATCTTGGGGTTCTTTTTTACCTCTGTCACCAAGGCTCTTCTCCCACGATTGCTCAGTTTGGCTGGACGGCCAGGTCTAGGAAGAGTTCTGGTGGTCCCAAACTTCTTCCATTTAAGGATCATGGAGGCTACTGTGCTCTTAGGAACCTTGAGTACTGCAGAAATTCTTTTGTAACCTTGACCAGATCTGTGCCTTGCCACACTGCTGTCTATGAGCTCCTTGGGCAGTTCCTTTGACCTCATGATTCTCATTTTGTCTGACATGCACTGTGATCTGTAAGGTCTTATATAAGCAGGGGTGTGCCTTTCCAAATAAAGTCCTATTAGTTTAAACACTGCTAGACGCCAATGGAGTAGAACCATCTCAAGGAGGATCACAAGGAAATTAAAAGCATGTGACATTATTCTTGTTTAATAATTTTGCAAACATTTCTACATGGTTTTTTTTCTGCCAAGATTGTTTGTTTTTTTTTCTCATTAATGTACACTGCACACAAACATTTTTTTAATTTACCAAATGGCTGCAATGAAACAGTGAAACATTTATAAGGGTCTGAATATTTTCCCTATCCACTGTAGGTAGAATGACTGAGGAAAATGCTTAATAAGCAGCTGCAGTATTAGACCATCAGTATCAAACCTTTTCCTTTGACCAGAAACAGTGATAGTCTGAAAATAACTCATTAACAAGTGCCTTATTCCTTCTCTAGTTTTAGATATCTATGTATAAGGGAAATATACTGGATCTGCTGCACAAAAGTTGTCTGGGAACAAAGTTAAATGCATTATGCTTACAGCCCATTGAGGACACTCAAACTATTAGATCAGTCAGGCTTCCCAGCACTAAGTGCACCCCCATTAAGGCAGACACCCAAATTCACCCCACAAACACTAAAAGGTTGAGATGGTTCTACTCCATTGGCGTCTAGCAGTGTTTAAACTAATAGGACTATATTTGGAAAGGCACACCCCTGCTTATATAAGACCCTACAGATCACAGTGCATGTCAGACAAAATGAGAATCATGAGGTCAAAGGAACTGCCCAAGGAGCTCATAGACAGCAGTGTGGCAAGGCACAGATCTGGTCAAGGTTACAAAAGAATTTCTGCAGTACTCAAGGTTCCTAAGAGCACAGTGGCCTCCACAATCCTTAAATGGAAGAAGTTTGGGACCACCAGAACTCTTCCTAGACCTGGCTGTCCAGCCAAACTGAGCAATCATGGGAGACTAGCCTTGGGGGGGGGGGGTGTGTGTGTGTGTGTGTGTGTGTGTGTGTGTGTGTGTGTGTCCAGTCAGGCCTTTACACCAGTGGCCCGACAGAAGCCTCTCCTCAGTGCGAGACATATGAAAGCCTGCTTAGTTGACAAAAACAAACAAACATACAAAGGGCTCAGACTGAGAAATAAGATTCTCTGTTCTTATAAGACAAACTCTTTGATAATTCTAACCGGTATGTGTGGTTGGCTGGGGATTCACGACCTACGATGTTAACGTTTGTCATGGTGCTCACGTGGGTAAAGCTGTGCCTGCATGATCGCTGCCGAGAGATCAGCACCTGTTATAGCTGAGCTCCAGCTGTCACAACCAGCAACAGTCCACCTGCCATCCCTAGCCCTAAATGCTGCAATCAATGGCGATTGCAGTGTTTAAGGACTGGGAAGAGTGCACTCCATCTCCTATTTGATCACAGGTACCCAATTTTTGCCATTGTGACTGAGGTACTCATGTCCTCCAGTAGATCGGCTACAGCAAGAATCTTATTAAATCATACCATTAGCATTGTCTAAAACACATGTGTCAATGTATAACTGACAGGTTTACTGTATTGCAATAGTTCTGCATTTTGCAATACATTATACTAGCCATCAGAGTAATAAGTTAATGTCCCATATAGCGACTAAGTAAGGTGAAAAAATTGTGTTTTTTAAATCAGAAATTGATGAGAAATTGTCCATAAACATGTGTGTTTATGTTATAAAACACACATTTGGCATCACCAAGTAAAAACTAAGTACTGTATTTTTCGTTTTATAATATGCACCCCAAATTTAGAGGTGAAAAAGGTTAACATTTTTTTTTTTAAAGTCCATCTTATACTCCAGTGGTGTCTTACCGGAGGGGAGCGACTTTGGTGGAGCGGGGGTGGTGCTGGAGCAGGGCGATGTTGTAGGTGCTCCGGTGGGGGGCTGTGCTGGTTACGTGGAGCAGGGCGGTGTGGTGAGTGTCACAGATGCTCTGTTGGCGGTGCAGGCTTCAAAGAAATGGTGCCCAGATTTAGCAAGTGTGCAGATCGAGGTTTTAACTCAATTACAAGCCGAGAGCGCCATCTGCGCACGTGCCGACTCTGTGTGCTATTATTTGAAGCCAGAGCATCTGGGACACCCCCCGCCCTACTCCAGACAGCCGCTCTAACTGCAGCCAGCACAGTGATCATTCTCAACCTCCTGGGAAGCTACATTTGGATTTTAAGACGTACCACTCTTTTTTCCTCCAAAGGTTTTGGGCGGAAAAGTGTTTATCTGAATAATATGGTAACTTTTTTTTTATTTATTTAATGTACAGCTGACCAAATGGAATAGAACACAATCAAAAAGTCATATGTAATCTTACCGGTAATGGGATTTTCAGTAGCCCATGACAGCACCACCTGAGAGAGAGGTTCCGCCCACATCAGGACAGGAAACCCACTGATAAAAAGGCGGTACCTCTCCACATCAGTAGGTTTACAGAGCCAGAGAGCACAAACAAACACAAACAAAAATGTTAATCACATCACCACCAAAGGAATACACCATTAACTCGAACACTCCCCGAAGGGTGCCCACAACCAGTGAATAGGGAGGGAACTAAAGGTGCTGTCATAGGCTACTGAAAATCCCATTACCGATAAGTAATCAAGATTTTTCACTTCCGCCCATGACCGCATCACCTGAGAGATTTATAGAGAACTACCACCTTAGGGAGGGACCACTGCTTGTAATACCAGTCTCCCAAAGGATAGGTCAGTTGTGGAGGAGAAGTCCAGCCTATAGTGGCGAAAGAAGGTACAAGGAGACGACCAAGTAGCTGCCCTGCAGATCTGGTCAACAGAAGCATCTGCCCATGATGTATCTATCGCTCTAGTGGAGTGTACCTTAATGCCCTGAGGAGGTGTGTGGCCTTAAGCTGAGTATGCCAGAGTTATAGCATCCATGATCCATCTGGCCAAGGTCGCTTTAGTAGTACCATTACCCCTAGATTTCTCTTGAAATGTGACAAATGAGACCTGAGACTTTATCCATTCTTTTGTCCTTTCCACATACGTGAGCAGGGCCCTCTTGACATCTAAGGTGTGTTAAATAGGCTCTTTCTCGTTATGAGGGGGATCACAAAGGGAAGGGAGCACGATTTCTTGCGAGCGATGAAAGGTGTTAGCTACTTTCGGGAGATAGAATGGGTCAGTCCTCAACACTACCCTATCCTCCATAATTTGGGTGTAAGGCTGCACTATGAACCATGCCTGGAGATCCCCCACCCGTCTGGCCGAGGTAAGTGCAACATGAAGCAAAACCTTAAGGGACTTAAATTTTAGTGGAATATCCCCCAATGGTTCAAATGGCGGCTCTGTAAGGGCGTCCAACACTAGATTGAGGTCCCACGGGAAAACCCGGGCAGTATGAACCGGTACGGACCTAGACTTTGAGCTAATAAACCAGCTAACCTATTCATTCTATGCAAGACTACAATTAAATAGTTCCCCCAAGGCTGAGACCTACACCTTGAGTGTGCTGGTTGAGAGACCTAATTCCAATATAGCCGAGATAGGTGGGGGGCCCTCAGCCCGAGTTCCTGACTGAAGGAGAGAATGCTTCCAGACCCTCCCATAAATGGCCGTGGTGACCGCCTTCCTACTTCTAAGAAGGGTATCTACCAACCCTGGTGAAAAGCCACGTTTAGCTAATAGTTGCCGTTCAAACGCCATGCCGTCAAATAGAGGGCTGGATCGTGAGGGTAATGAACTGGTCCCTGGGAGAGAAGATGTTGGTCATCTGGGTGAATTCAAGGATCCACCTGAGACATCCTCTGAAGCCAGTAAAACCATGCTATTCTCAGCCAGAAGGGGGCAATGAGAATGATATTGGCTCGGTCGTCCCTTTTTTTCCTGAGTGCCGAAGGCAGCAGTATTAGGGGAGGATATGCATAAAGGAGACCTGTCGACCAGGATATCTGGAAAGCATCGATTGCAAATGGACTGACTCTGGGGTTGAGTGAGCAGAACTAGTCCACGTTCTCATTCGCTTTGGTGGCGAACAGGTCCAGTACAGGTACACCCCGCAGACGCATGATCTGGTGAAAGATTTCTGGGTTCAGGGACCATTCCCCCTGACTGAGACAGTGTCTGCTGAGAGTCTGCTTCCTCGTTGTCTGCTCCTTTGATATGAAGAGCTGTTAAGGAGGAGAGATGTTGTTCGGCTTGCTGAAAAATCCGCAGAGACAGAGTCAGAAGCGACTGGGACCTGGTGCCTCCCTGATGGTTGACATATGCCACTGTCACCTTGTTGTCCGAAAAGATCCGTACATGGCGTCCCCATAAGGATGGTAAGAACTCTTCTAGTGCTTTTAGTACTGCCAGGAGTTCTCTGTAGTTGGAGGATTGGGTGATTATCTGATCGTCCCAGGGTTCCTGAAGCACCTGTTGTCGCAGATGGGCCCCCCACCCCCAACGACTGGCATCTGTGACTATCATGTCCGTGACTTGGGAAAGCCAAGGAACCCCTCTCTGTAGGTGAGAAGTGTCCTGCCACGAGCCAAGGGAGTTCAAAGTGTCTTTTGACAGGGTCATCTTCCCTTCCAAACAGCTTCCAAACTGTCTTTGAAACCTCAGGACTTCCATCTGTAGGAATCTTGAATGTAGTTGGGCCCACCATACTCCCGGAATGCAATAGGTTAGAGTTCCGACTAAGGACATAGCCTGTCATAAGGTCATGCATGGGTGACTCCTTACTGAAGAGAGTAAAGTCAGTATCCTGGTGATTTTTTTTCCTCGGGTAGGTGGCACAACTGCCTGGTTGAATCCAGGATGAGACCCAGGAAGACTTGACACTGGAGAGGCTGAAGTCTGGACTTCTCCCGATTCACAACCCATCCCAAGCCCTCCAGGATCGAGATTACCCTGGATAACTGATCTGTACATTGCTTCTCCAACTGACCCACTATTAGGAAGGGATGATTAAAACGTCCTTTTCTCTGACATGCACCATGACCTCTGCGATTACCTTGGTGAAGATTCTTGGGGCCATAGAAAGCCCGAATGGCAGCTCTGTGAACTGGAAGTGTCTTAGCCTCCCTGACATGGGCAGTGCGAATCTGAGAAACTGCCGGTGAGTCGGCTAAATAGGGATGTGATAATAGGCATCCCTTAGGTCGAGAAGTGTCATAAAACACTCTGGATATAATAGCCGAATAGTCGACTTCATGGTCTCCATTTTGAAGGCTCGCTGCATCAGGAGGCAATTCAACTTCTTTAAGTTGATGATGGTACGGAAAGAGGAGTCCGGTTTCTGAATAAGGAACAAAGGGGAGTAAAAACCTTCCCCCTCCTGTCCCTTGGGGACTTCTTGGATGACCTTCTTTGAAAGAAGAGTCATCACTTCTGTTTCCAAGGCTTGCTGCCTCACTGTTGACCGCAAGGATGTTATAATTAGAAACCCCCGAGGGGGCGAATTGAACTCCAACTTCAGACTTTACGCCACTATCTGAAGGAGCCATTTGTTGGATGAAATTGTCTTCCAGGCTTGTAGGAAGTGGGACAGCCTGCCCCCCACCTGATGCCTGGCGTCATTGTGCTGGTTTGCTCTTATTGTCAGAGTGCTTGCCAAAGAGAAAACCTGATGTACCCTTTCTACGGTCTTTCCAATGGTCTTGCGTTTTTTGGGCCTTTCTACTGAAAAACTGGCATCTCCGAAAGGGTCGGCTTCGGGAGGATGGCACAGGGAAAACTGGAAATCCCTTCTTGTCCGACGCCTCCTTTCCAATTCTTCAGTCAGAGAACTCTTCTAGCGGAATTAGATAACAAAGAATCCACTGAGGCATCCGCCATAAAGGCTGCAGCGCCTTGTATCAATGGTAGTGACGAGATGATATCCTTCCTTGGTGTATCAGTTTTCAACTGGTCTTCCAATTGTTGCAGCCATACCATCAGTGACCGGGCTACGCAGGCACTTGTCACTGCAGGACGTAATCCACCCGCTGCCGACTCCCAAGTCCCTCTCAGAAAACCATCTGCTTTTCTGTCCAGCTGGTCCTTAAGGGATCCCATGTCTTCAAACGGCAACATAGTGGAGCATGAGACCTTTGCAATGATGACATCAATCTTTGGGGTTGTATCCCAAGACGTCGATGCCTCTCCGTCCACCGGGTATTTTCTTTTAAGGGATGAAGAAAGATTCATCCTCCTATCCATCTTTCCCCATTGGTCATTAATTAGACATTGTACATTTTGGGGAATTGGAAAACCTTTCATTTTTTTTTAATCCAATCCCCCAAACATAACATCCTGTGTTGATTCAGGTCCCTTGGGGTCCACCATTCCCATAGTTGATCTCACTGCCTTTACTAAGGGGCCCACATCAGCAGTTGGGAAACAGGGTCTACCTCCTTCGCCCGTAGAAGAGGAGGAGGAGGAGGTGGAGGTGTGTGAGTCAGACAAGGAGCCTGATGAGAGTGACGACCTAGAGTCGTGTGCAGAACCCGCCGAGGTATCAGTTGTGAATGGGTGTATGGTATGTCTCTTACCCCCCTTGAGGGATTTCAAAGAGTCCTGTACTTCTGCTCTGATAATCTTCCTCAACTCCGAGGAAAAACTGGGGCCTTCTTTGAGCAGGGTCTGCTGAATACAGTCCGCACAAAGGACTTAAGATTAGTCAGGTGATAGAGTGGAGTGGCATATTGCACATTCTTTATGACGCTGCTTGGAGGTACATTTCTTGTGCTGCTCCTGACAAGAAAGGGGGACATGGAATGGGGCCTTAGTAATCATGCTGACCACGAGGTTCACTCACCACCCTTGACTCCTGGATCAATAGCGGATCTGGAGGTGGCAAATTTTCCCCCGACTTGTTCCTCCTGGAACCAATGGACCGACAGCTCCTCAGACTGAAAATGGTGGATTTGGTCTGCTCCTCCAAGCCCCGTTGGGAGCCACGTTGCGGTGGTCCTTATGCTGGTCCTTGCTTTGGGTTGAATCTCCTGCCATACTGAATGGGAGAAGTAATACTCACATGTCCCGCTCGTTGTCACGGCTTTTAAAGAACTCCGATTTCCATGGGCACCGCCATATTGGATCCGTGTGCGCATGCGTCGCCCAGTCACTTCCTGGCCGCCCTGCGCACATCACCAGGAATGCCGTGTCACTTCTGGTCTTCACTCCGGCGTGCTGCACAGCAGGGACAAGCCTTCCAGCGGCCGCCGTGAGTGCGCACAGTTCCGGAGCGACGCTGGGCCGAGCTCCAGCTCCAGGCCCGCGCCTCACCACCGCAAAGGCCCGAGACCGTGGAGGGGGGGGGGGAATACAGGCCCGAACACCAGCTTCTGGTGAATACCAGGCTTCCACACCGGGTCGTACCTGGGACAGCAATGGGTTGTCCATACCAGGGCAGGAAACCAAACTGAGGTGGAGGAGAGGTACTGCCTTTTTATCAGTTTGTTTCGTGTCCTGATGTGGGTGGAACCTATCTCTCAGGTGGTGCGGTCATGGGCGGAAGGGAAAAATGGTATAGCTAAAAATGTCATCTTGTCCTGCAAAAAAAAAAAAGGCTGCTGTACAACTCCTTCAGCAGAGAAATACAAAAGTTATAGCTCTCATCATACAGCAATGCAAAAACATTTTTTTTTCACAAAAATTGTTTTTATGATGTAAAAGTGGCAAAACAATATAAATGTGATATTGCTGTATTCATAGTGACCTGCAGAATAAAGATGTCAACACTTTTACCACATAATGAATCGTGTTAAAAAAATAAAATCATTTCCTTAACTGCAGTTTCTTCTATTTGTAAAAATGTAAAGTCTTCGACAAAGATGCAATTTTTTGTAATAAAAATGTAATTTTTATTTCTTCACTCAATAGTATAAAATTATGTGACACATCTCTAGTGTCAATATAACCACCACATACAAAACAAAATGAAAAAATAGGGGCACAAAATGAGAAGCACCAGTGGGATTAGTGAAATTTTCCTTATTATATTGCTCATCTTAAAGGGTTGTGCGCCCCTGCACAACCCCAGTATTAGGCTGGATATTAGTAGCGGAGTTCCTCCTCGGACTGCATGTTAGTATTATATCTGTAGTGTGTTAACATCCAGACTCCATGTAACCAAGCGCAGTGTGATCCTCTGGTCTCATAGTAAACGTCCGGTGTCTGACGTGTATAGTGCTGGTTAGATTTACGATCTCCCTTAATCTAAGCTGCTCCTGCCAGGCTTCCCACATGCGAATAGTTATATGCAAGGAAAAAAGACGCTGGTCTGATGGAGCGCTATATCTGATTACAGGAAACCAGGGAATGTATTTTTAGAGATATTTTGAAAAAAACAATCCTTTTCTTTATCGTTCCTATGGGAGACCCAGACCATGGGTGTATAGCTACTGCCTTCGGAGGACACACAAAGTACTACACTCAAAACGTGTAGCTCCTCCCTCCTAGCATATACACCCCCTGCTAGCCAGTCCTAGCCAGTTCAATGCTTTGTGTTTCAGGAGGATCACACACACATGCATTCTCTGATTTTGATTTTTGATTTTTCCTTCTGGATCAAAGATTTGGAAGAAAAGCGGGTCCAGCTGGACTCCCGGCATGTCCCTTCTCACCCCACTTTGTCGGCGGTGCTGTTAAGGTTGATTTCCAAGGCTGGAGCCTTCTCATGCCGCGCTCCTTCACCATCCCATGCTGGGGCTCTGGCTTGAAGTGGGAGCCAACACGGTTCTCACTGCTTTGCAGGAGACCGGTCTCCATCCGCAGCCCTTTTGCAGGATCCTGCTGGACGGAGCTATCACCCCCCAGGAACCTGGCAACCTGCGTCTCACAAGCTAAGTATATGAGACGTTATTACCACAGAAAGTGGTCTTTCCAGGGGTCCTTTATGTTTATTTATTGGGGGAGTGTGTTTTATGTTTGGTGTAAACGTTTCCGGCCGGTTCTCCAGTTTTCACTGGAGAACCGCGCCGAGGGTGCCTGCACGCCGGCCGCATGTTTTACTCTAGGCCCCGGCTTCGCCTGAGGCCTAGTTTCGGTTTCCACTGTCTCTGCATGTCAGTCAGGCAGAGGGACAGTGTGGCTCCGCCCAGCGGCTGTGCAGCACAGAGAAGGGACACTCCTCACTGAGGAAGGATTCCCTCCCCTGGCTACCTCATTTGCCGCTCTCAGAGTAGGCCTCGCCCCCTCTCCTCGCTCCGGTCGCCATTTTCTCAGCGTTCTCTGTGCCTGCATAGGCACAGAGATTCCACATTGTGACAGGTGGGGACCTGGGCTGAGGGACTAGAGGTCACAGACATGTCTGTTTAAACGATTTGGCAGCCACAACCTCTGGTTTGTGCAGCTGCTTATTTTATCTGTTTATATATGCTGGGGGCCATTCTAGACAGAGCCCCCACCTCTGCAGCATGTCTCACAGGCATGTCTCACAGGCTGTTTTTATTATTCACTGCAGGTAGTCTCGTACGGCTGTACCGAGCTCATAACCACTGTGGCCCCTCAGCTTGGAGGCTCATTAGTGGTCCCTCCAGCTGCTCCGGTTTCGGTGGCTGACCCCTGGGGGAATCCTATTTCCAGGGGTCGGCTGTCCCGGCATCTGCTGAGCATGCAGCCCCCTTCTCAGGGCGTTTTCTGCTTTAGCTCGCTCAGCAAAGCTCACAAAGGACTCTCCTTCTGGGCTCAGACCCCGTCCTCCTGACAGGGAGACGCAGGGTCCCCTGTCCTCCCCGTCCCGCAGCTCCGATTACGAGCTAATTCACTGGACGAGGAGGATGTCTCTACCAGGGGCTCGGACGCTACTTTATGTACATTGATCCGTCCGTAGGTGACGCAGATGCGAATGATTGGATTGCGTCCATTATACTTGTACTGGACCTCCATCCGCCTGTATCAGGGGAGTATTCCCCGCTGGCAGAAAGGCATCAGTATACCTTTAACAGGACGAGGAGTGTGTTCCTTAACCACTCCAGTTTTCAGCCCGCTGCGTACAAGCCCACAGCCTGTCCTGCAGACCCCAAAGCGGAGTTCTGCTGCCTGTTTCCCCCTCCCATCAGAGGTGGTCAAGGAGTGTACTCATTCGCCAAGGGTGGCCCCTCCGGTCTCTAGACTTTCAGCCCGGATAGTTGTATCAGTGGCTGACGGCACCTCTATAAGGATCCCACGGTACATTAATTTTGTACTGGACCTCAATCCGCCGGAGTTACCTTACCTAGGAGAACACAACGTGTGTTCCTTAATCACTCCAGTTTTCAGGCCCCTGTGACCAAGCCCAGGGTCCGCTCTGACAGTCGCTTCCCATGAAGCGTGATTCTGAGGACTGTGTTTCCCCTGTCCACCAATGGTGGTCAAAAAGTGGGCTCATTCACCTCAGGTGGCTCAGCCCGGACCGTTATGTCAGTGGCTGATGGCTCCTCATTTAAGGTTTTGCGGTCCGCCCGGTTGTCCTTTTGGCCAAGTCGGTATGGGGGCGGCAGGAGCTTCGTTCTCCTCAGCTTTACAGCAGTGCGGTTTTTTGTGCCTTCTCTGCTTCTCTGGAGGAGATGCATTCCCTCACAGGGACTCTATGCCCAAAACGGTTGCCTGAACTTCCAGACTTCAGTCTTTTCATCCTAGGCCAGGTCTGCCATGCTGGACACCGCACGGCGGTGGTCTTGGCTACTTTCCTCGCTATCCGCAGGCTCCTGTGGCTTCGGAAATGGAAGGCAGATGCCTCTATAGAGGTTCCTTGCTGGGCTCCCCTTTGGTGGGACCAGTCTCTTCGGAACCAACTGGATGAAATTAAGGAAGCTCTTGGCGGGGAGAGTTCTTCCTTGCCACAAACCTAAACCAGGGAACCTGTCCAGGGCAGGAATCAGTTGAGGTTTCGGTCGTTTCCGTTCCTCCATCTGATCGTCCTCTAGCTCGGCCTAGGTTCATAGAACCAAATGGCTCGAAGCTGCGTCTTCAGAAGACCGCAGGAGATGCTGCCACTGAGTCAGCTTCCTCCGAGCTATCTAGCCACGCCAACAACCTCCTTGGTCGGTGGCAGGCTCTCTCCACTTGGCGACGTATGGTTCTAACACGTCTCCGTTCAGTGGGGGCGGGATTATATCTCCCATGGCTACAGGATGGAATTCTGTCCACCCGCCAAACAGATTTTTTCTGTCAACTCCTCCCGGCTCCAAGGCCGCCGCCTTCTCACAGGCCGTGGCATTTCTTGCAGGCCAATGGAGTAATTGTACCGGTTCCCGACTGGGAACGGTTCTGAGATTTTTGCTTAAATCTATTCCTAGTCCCCGAAGAGGGCGGTGCCTTCCGACCTGGATCTTTAGCTTTTCAAGCATGGTCAGGTGTGGTGTTTTCACATGGAGTCTCGGTCTTGTTCCGTGTGTTTTTCACCGGATCAATCAAGAACCCAAGGAGATTCCCTAGCAGCCATCGGCATCAGAGATGCCTATCTGCAGGGGTCAATCGCAGTTTCACACCAGCGTTGACTACGTTCTGCAATCGGAGTGGTCCAATTCGTGGCTCTTCCCTTGGGGTTAGCCACGGCCCCTCGAGTATTCTCATTGGGGCAGCCGTGATTAGGGTCCTGCACCCCTCGGGATTGGCAGTGATCTTTTGCCCTGGACGGCCTTCTTGTCGGGGCTTCATCCAGTGCAGACTCTTAGCACAGTGCTTCGCTCACTCTCGCCACTCTAACCTATTCGGGTGGCTTGTCATCCTGTCCAAGTCCACTCTGACTTCGAACCAGAGGTTCTCAGGGACGCAATTCGAGACTCTGTCGGCACTTGTGAAGCTGCTCTTAGTCGATCAGTAGTTCCTCCGCTGGCGGTCGACGTCGTTCTATCAGACACCAAATACAGGTGCTGGTCAGACGGTGGCGTCAATGGAAGCGATTCCTTGCCCAGTTTCTCCTGCGTCCTCTGAGACTGGATGTTTTCCGCTGTACACGCGAACTCCCTCCTTCCACGGGGTGGTGGCTTCGCCACTGACCAGGGGCTCGTTTCAGTGGTGGCTTCGGCCACTCTGTCTCAGGGACGCTCCTTCCTGGCCCCGTCCCGGGTGATCCTCACCAGGATGCTGGTCTTTCCGCCTTGGGAGCAGTATATCTCCACCGTGGAGCGCAGGGCGCTTGGACTCTGTCCGAATCAGCCCTCTGGATCAATGTGCTGGAAATCAGAGCTGTATTTCTAGCTCTCTAAGCCTTCACCATCTGTTGACGGCTAGGCACATTCGAGTCCAGTCGGACAACGTGACAGCGTTTTCCTACATCAACTTCCAGGGCGGGACACTCAGCCGCCTGGCAATCTTGGCGGCTCAACATTCTTCAGTGGACAAGGGACTCCTAGTCCACCGTATCCGCAGCCCACATCCTAGATGTGAAAACTGCGAGGCAGACTATTTCAGCTGTCCAACCGTGGTCCGCAATCCTCAGGTTTTGCGGTAGACACACTGGTTCATGTTTGATCCCAGCTTCGTCTCTTTACGTATTTCACCCTCTTCCTCTTGTCCAGAGTCCTGCGCAAGATCAGTAAAGGGGGCCGTCGGGTCATTCTCATACTCCAGACGGACCCAGGCAGGCTTGGTATTCTGACCTGCTCCTTCTGTCCGTTGGGTTGCCATGGCATCTTCCGGACCGTCCAGACCTTTTCTCAAAAGGTCCGTTTATTCCTTCAGAATTCTGGATTCTCAGATTGACGGCGTAGCTCTTGAGTCCTGGATCTTGGCGACTTCTGGTATCCTTCCTGAAGTCATCTCCGCTATGACTCGAGCTCCAAAGTGTCCTTTGACCTTTTTGGCCTTGCCGACCCTCCTGTCCCTTCCACAGTCCGGTCTACAGCTAGGACTATCCCTCATTAAGGGACAGGTCTCGGCTCTGTCAGTATGTGCCAGCGGCGTATCGTCCGGCTGGCTCCGGTGCGCTCCTTTAAGGGCGCATCTCACATCATTCCGCCTTTCCGGCGGCCTATGGAGCCCTGGGACCTTAATCCGGTCCTCACGGTTCCCGGAAACCCCCCTTTGCGCCTCTTAGGGAGGTTTTTTTGTTTCATCTTTCACAGAAAGTAGTCTTTCTAGTGGCTATAATTTCCCGCCAGAGAGTTCTGGCTGCACTCTCTCGGAGTCACCCCCTTTTTTGGTCTTTTGCATCAAGACAAGGTGGTCTCCTTCCGACTCCGGACTTTTTTCCCTAAGGTGGTTACTGCTTCCACCTTATCCGGGGCAATTTTCCTGCCTTCCTTTTGTCCGGCTCCTGTTCATCGCTTTGAGGAAGCGTTGCATATCCTGGATCTGGTGCGGGCGCTCCGGATCTATGTGTCTCACACCGCCGTTATTAGGCGGTGCACCTCTCTCTGGTGCTGACTGCTAGTCAGCGTAGCGGTCTCTCGGCATCTAAGCCGACCCTGGTTCGTTGGCCTAGGTCGGCCATTTCCGAGGCCTACAAGTGTACTCAAGTGCCTTCCCCGCCGGGGATCAGAGCACATTTGATCAGACCTGTCGGTGCTTTTTGGGCTTTCAGGCACCAGGCTACGGCTCAGTAGGTCTGTCAGACTGCAGCTCGAATTAGTCTGCATACTTTTTCGAAGCACTACCCAAGGCATGCTCATGCTTTGGCAGACGCGGGCTTGGGCAGACGCATCTTTCCGGCGTCTGTCGCCCATTTGTGAAGTTAGGTTTTGCCTGCTTCTCAGTTGTCTGTTTATTCCCACCCATGGACTGCTTTAGAACGTCCCATGGTCTGGGTCTCCCATAGGAACGATAAAGAAAAAGAATTGTTTGTTACTTACCGTAAATTCTTTTTCTTATAGTTCCGTCATGGGAGACCCAGCACCCTCCCTATTGCCTGTTGGCAGGTTTTCTTGTTCCGTGTGTCTTCACCGGCTGTTATTGTTGTAGACAGAGGTTCCGGTTCTTCCGGGTTTTACTCTGTCTCTTCTTGTGGGTGGATGTCCTCCTTCAGCTTTTGCACTAAACTGGCTAGGACTGGCTAGCAGGGGGTGTATATGCTAGGAGGGAGGAGCTACACGTTTTGAGTGTAGTACTTTGTGTGTCCTCCGGAGGCAGTAGCTATACACCCATGGTCTGGGTCTCCCATGACGGAACTATAAGAAAAAGAATTTACGGTAAGTAACAAAATTCTCTTTTTATTAGTAGTCCCTTATAGTCACAACGCGTTTCAACAACAATGTTGTCTTCCACAGGTGAATAAGGAGACTTTAAAGGTAACAACACATATATAAAATATTATTTTATATATTTTTTATATATATGTTATTACCTTTAGGCTATGTGTCCACGGTAGAATGTACCTGCGGACTTTTCTGCCTGAAAATCCGCGACTTTCGCGGCAAATCCGCGGATTTTACCGCGGATTTTCCGCGGATTTTGATGCAGATTTTTTTTTTTTCCCATTCTATACCCAAATCCGCACCAAAATCCGCAACAAACAATTGACATGCTGCAGATTTTTCCGGATCAAAATCCGCGGCAAATCCGCAGCGGAAAAATCCGCAGCATGAACACAGCATTTCCAAAATGCCATTGAAATGGCTTGGAAGTGCCGCTGCTGCAGATTTTTGGCAAATCCGCGGTAAATCCGCGGCAAATCCGCGGCAAAATCCGCGGTAAGTCCGCAGCGTGGGCACATAGCCTTAAAGTCTCCTTATTCACCTGAGGAAGACAACATTGTTGTTGAAACGCGTTGTGACTATAAGGGACTACTAATAAAAGGATTGTTTTTTCAAAATATCGCTAAAAAACATTCCCTGGTTTCCTTTAATCAGATATAGCGCTCCATCAGACCGGCGTCTTTTTTCCTTGAATATAACCACCACAGCACTTCCATTTCTTGTAGTAGTCTAGTTGTCCACCTTTGAACTGACTGTAATATTCTCAATGTCCTTTTTAAAATGCGGAGCCCAAAACTGGATCCCATATTCTAGATGTTGCCTTAGAAGTGATTTATAGAGGGGTAACAATACGTTGGGATCACGGAAACTAATCTATTTTTTATACACTCTTTTTTTGCCTTTGCAACTACTGTTTGATATTGAGTACTGTGGCTCACCACACATCTAGATAAGTGCTATGAGGGGTCTAATTTCAAAATGGGGTCACTCGTGGAAGGATTCCACTGTTAAAGCATATTACAGGCTCTGCAAACGCGTCATGGTGTCCGCTATCAATTCCAGACAATTGCAGACAAACTTCAAATAGCGCTCCTTCCCGCCAAGCTCTGCTGTGTATCAAAACTGTAGATTTCCATCACTTATGGGATATCTCTGTACTCAGGAGAAATTGCACAACAAATGGTAATGTGCATTTTCTCTTGTTACCCTTCCAAAAATGCAAAATTTAGTGCTAAAGTTCAATTTTTGTGGGAAAAATGTGTACATTTTAATTTTTCCTTCCACATTGCTTTAGTTCCTGAGAAGCACCTGAAGGGTTAATAAACTTATTGGATGTGGTTTTGAGCAGTTTGTGTATTGTAGGTTTTAGATTGCTGTCGCTTTTGGGTATTTTCTGTCACCTAGGCTTGTTATTCACTTCAATTGTAATATGGTCCCTAAAAAAATGGTATTATAAATTTTGTTGGAAAAATGAGAAATTACTGAAAACCATAACTGTTCTAACAAAAAATTGTTTAAAAAATGGTGTTGGTGTAAAGTAGACATGTCGTACATGTTATGTTAACTATTTTGTGTGACATAACTCCCTGGTTTAAAAGGAAAAAAATAAGTGTTTAAAAATTGGGAAATTTTAAACATTTTGGCCAAATTTTTGATGTTTTCACAAATACAAAAAATATCTACATAAATTTGCCACTAACATGAAGTCCAATATGACATAAAAAAAAGTTTCAGATCCACTAGGACCAGTTGAAGCATACTAGTGAGAAATTTATACAGTGTGTCCACCCATATCCTGTCCACCGCCATTAACTTAAGAATGGCGGCAGCTATAGGCATAGAAGTAGTGTCTAGGTATAGTAAAGTAGCCAAGTGCTACGCAATGAAACCACCTATAGCGCCACTTGGTGGAAAACAACGGAGTTAGCATTTTTATCTCAAAAACAGAACGAGATAGAGAAAAAAAGTGAATTACAAAGTTGTATGGCATCATCAATTCAATGCGAATCGGCACCTTGCATTTTGTCCCTGATCTGCATCTCCTGGTTTGACCCTGCCTGACTACTACTCTCCTCTTGCTGCAGCCTTCCACAGGTAGCGATCTCCAGCCCCCTGCAGTAATTCCAAATCCCTGTATAGGGATTAAAGGAGTTCAGGGTTCTCGGGGTCCTGCTTTGTGAGCAGCTTTCCTCTAGCCTGGCCGTAACAGCAAGTCTGAGTCTTTGGTTCCAGGTAGGCGTTACAATAGTAAGCATTTGTGAAAGGAAATGATATGTAGTTTCCTAAATATATTAAAAATATAAATCTGAAAATTGTGATGTGCATTTGTATTCACACACTGTAGTCTAATACTCCTAAATAGAACCCTGAGTGACCAATTGTCCCCAGAAGTCACATAACTAGTAAATTAATTCCACCGGAGTATAATTTCTCTATAACCACAACTGTACTGCCAAGGCCTCAGAGGTTTGTTTCTGAACATTTGAGATCAAACTGCATCATGAAAACTAAAGCTGGTGTCACACTAAGCGACAGCGACAACGACGTCGCTGTTACGTCACCATTTTCGGTGACGTAACAGCGACCTTGTAAGTCGCTGTTATGATCGCTGCTTAGCTGTCAAACACAGCAGAAGCAGCGATCATAACGTCGCTGTGCTACATGTGCAGAGAGCAGGGAGCCGCGCTTAGCGCTGGCTCCTTGCTCTCCTAAGTACAGTACACATCGGGTTAATTAACCCGATGTGTGCTGCAGCTACATGTCACAGTGCAGAGAGCAAGGAGCCGCGCGCACTGCTTAGCGCTGGCTCCTTGCTCTCCTTGCTACAGTATACATCGGGTTAATTACCCGATGTGTACTGCAGCCACATGTCACAGTGCAGGAGCCGGCACTGGCAGCAAGAGCGGAGGCTGGTAACCAGCGTAAACATCGGGTAACCAGGGAAAGGTCTTCCCTTGGTTACCCGATGTTTACGCTGGTTACAGCTTACCGCAGCTGCCAGTGCCGGCTCCTGATCGCTTCATTTCGTCGCTCTCTCGCTGTCACACACAGCGATGTGTGTGTCACAGCGGGAGAGTGACGACCAAAAAATGAAGCTGGACATTCAGCAACGACCGGCGACCTCACAGCAGGGGCCAGGTCGTTGCTGGATGTCACACACAGCGACAGCGACGGGACGTCGCTGCAACGTCACAGAAAATGGTGACGTAGCAGCGACGTCGTTGTCGTCGTCGTTATGTGTGACACCAGCTTAAGGAACACCCCATACAGGTCAGTGATAAAGTTATGGAGAAAAGCAAAGCAGGGTAAGGCTGTGAAAAGACACCTGGTGCAGATAGCAACTAAACCACCAAGTGTTGCTAAAGTAAAACCAACAGGATATACTAACAGAACCCTAGGAGGAGAAGAATCCAGGGGAGAGTAATCAAAACACGACGAGGTCGATGAACACAGAGGTAAGTCAGGACAAAAGGGGGAAAACCGGGACAGTGTTAGAACAAGCCGAGATCAGTAAACCGAGAAAGTCCGTCAGAGGGCAGGGAAGAGAACAGACAATAGAGATTGGAAAGTAGCAGGGTAAGTCAGCTGGGGGTCTATGGAGGGGGTTGTGCAATACACCGGGGAGGGCAGAGACCAGAAGGAGAGATGAGAGGGTCACAGGGAGGTCGGGGAGAGCAAACACGGGCGGAGGAAGGCAATCAGGAGGGCTGGAGGAGGGGAGCAATAGCTGTACAGGATCAATGAAGACACAAGCAAAGCACTAGCTGAGAACTAACCTAAGCCGAAAATATCACTGGCAGCGTGACAGCAGGGTCGGCTCAGCTATAAAGTGGAGGAAGGTTCAAACTGAGGCTAGAAGGACCCCTCCCACATAGTCAGGGAGAGGCTGAAAACCCGGATGGGATCACACCGGGTAAGCCGGCTCTGCAGGGGGCCGGCCAGCAGAGCAAGGCGAGAACCTGACTCTGCAGGATGACGGGCCTGCATAGCATGGTCATGACAAAGGCTTCATAAAAAAAAGCCAAGCTCTGAACAGCTCATGTAGCAATGTTAAATCCATATTATCAAAATTAAAGGAGTATGGCACAACTCCAAAGCTACAAAAACATAACCGAGATTCCAAACAAAGAAAGTTTAAATTAGAGAGGCAGCCAAGAGGTCCATGGTCATGCTAAAGGAGCTGCAGAGATCCACAGCTCAGGTGGGAGAATCTGTCCACAGGAAACTATTAGTCTTATTCTCTACAAATCTAGCCTTTATGCAGAAGTGGCAAGAAAAAAAAATCAATATTTGAAAGCAAGCCATAATAAATCCAATTTTTAGTTTGCAAAAAGCCATGTAGGAGACACAGCTAGCATGTGTAAGAAAGTGTTCTGCTAAGATGAGAAAAAGTACTTATCAGGCTAAATGCAATACACTATATGTAGCAGAAAACTAAAGGGGGCTTTACACGGTAGCGATATCGCTAGCAATTTGTAGCGATAGCGAGCGTGTAAGTACCCGCCCCCGTCGTGCATGTGATTGTTTGTGATCGCTGCCGTAGCGAACATTATCACTACGGCAGCGTCACACATACTTACCTGGTCGGCGGCGTCGCTGTGACTGCTGAACAATCCCTCCTTCAAGGGGGAGGGACGTTCGGCATCACAGCGACGTCACCGCAACGTCACTAAGCGGTCGGCCAATGAAAGCGGAGGGGCGGAGATGAGCAGGATGTAACATCCCGCCCACCTCCTTCCTTCCGCATTGTGGCCGGCGGCAGGTAAGGAGACGTTCATCGCTCCTGCGGTGTCACACATAGCGATGTGTGCTGCCGCATGAGCGATGAACCACCTGGATAAACAACCCTTACCGATTTTTGAGTTTGGGACGACCTCTCCATGGTGAACGATTTTCACCATTTTTGAGGTCGCTTAAGGTCGCTGGTCAGTGTCACACGCTGCGATATCGTTAATGACGCCGGATGTGCGTCACTAACAACTTGACCCCGACGACAAAACATTAACGATATCGTAGCGTGTAAAGCCCCCTTTACACTGCACATCACCCTCAAAAAACACCCTCCCCACCGTCAAACATGATGGTGGCAGCATCATGCTGTGGGGAGGCTTTTCTTCAGCAGGGCCAGGGAAGTTAGTCAGACTTGATAAGAAGATGAATGGAACTAAATACAGGGCGATCATGGAGGAAAACCTATTGGAGTCTGCAAAAGACTTGAGACTGAAGTGTAGGTTCACTTTCCAACAGGACAATTAGACTAAACATACTGCCAGAGCTACAATGGAAAGGTTTAGATCAAACCATATTCATGTTTGTGAATGGCCCAGTCAATATCAAGAACTAAATACAATTGAAATATTGTATGTTAGCATGTTAGTGCTGAACGCACCATGTTTATTTTGTTGCTCCAATGCTAACATAGATGGTTGCCGCTTCTCTGCTGGACCTAAGAGAACATCCGGCAATAAGGAAAAACTAATCCTGCACATACAGTAGATTTAAAATATATTTTTCTTTATTGATTCCTCCATTAAAAAGCTACTTGTGTTGTTTCCTTATGAATGATTTTTTAGGTTTCCCATAGTCATAAAGATTGTATGTTGTGATTAAGAGCAGGTAAGCCATTCAAAACGAGTAGCCTCTCATTTCTATCCTTTAAAGGCCCCGTTACACGCAACAACATCGCTAACGAGATGTCGCTGGGGTCACGGAATTCGTGATGCACAACCAGCGTCGTTAGCGACCGCTAACGATCCGAAAAACGGGAAAGATCGTTGATTGTTGACACATCGTTCCTTTCTCAAATATCGTTGCTTATTTGCGGCGCAGGTTGTTCGTCGTTCCTGAGGCAGCACACATCGCTACGTGTGACACCCCGGGAACGACGAACAACAGCGTTCCTGCGTCCTCCGGCAACGAGGTGGGAGTGACGTTCATGCGGCTGCTCTCCGCCCCTCCGCTTCTATTGGTGGCCTGCTGTGTGACGTCGCTGTGACGCCGCATGAACCACCCCCTTAAAATAGAGTTTGTTCGGCGGCCACAGCAACGTTGTTAGGAAGGTATGTTGGTGTGACGTGTACCTGCAATATTGTTCTCCACGGGCAGCGTCACGGACGACGGGGGCGGGTGCTATCGTTAGCGATGTTGCTGCGTGTAAAGCACCCTTTACTCTGTCACAATATGTTTTTATTCAGCTTTCAATATAGAACATTATATTCCTGTGGCCTGACTAAAAATGTATTTTTGAACTTTTGTTGGAATGCTACACAGGACCAAACTAAACTGCCACACTTTGCCTGCCCCATCTTAACTCTCTACTCTCTACAATGCTGGTCCTGCCACAGCCACTCCACAGCCACACATCTTCTGGCTACTCACTATATTTCATATTGCTAGACAAGATTACTGATGCTGGGAAATTATGATACACAAACACGAAACAGCTGTTTTGTGTCCCTGAAAAGGGGATAATTTTTGGACAGCTTGATAAAAAGACTTTAGACAATTACAATAATTTGCCAAGCAATTGGCAAAAAATTTGCAGAGCCCCAAGAAATGATATTTTTTTTAATTCCAGTTGAGAAATAATTTCTTTGGGTTCAAACAGTATAATTGTTTTATCTATTGAATGAAATGGATCATTTTTGGATGGATTTTGAGCTTTGAAAAAGCAATGACTTCTTAATTTAGCAAAATAAAATAAATTCTTATACTATATAGTATATACCATCTGAACCGCATGATGACATGGACAATTTACACACGGGGGCCCAAGGAGTAAGGGTCCCATTTCTACCTCTAAAACAAGAGAAATTATGCATTATGAGGAGCTTTTGGACTGCTAAAGAGGGCTGTGACTAGTCGCAAGGGCTTTGTTTTGCCCCGACTAGTCTGCCCTCTTTCTGTTTTATTGTGCACCTGTCGGCATGATAACATGATTTCTATGAGTGTCACTGCTAGCTCATGGAGATTGCACACATGCGCATGTCACTTGACCTCGGTAGCCGGGGGTACGCTTGTTGGCTTCACAAGTGCACTGCACAAGATGCAAAGTCTCCTGTACTTCTGACCATGTGCAGTGCACCTCTGAACTGGGATGGTTAGTCAGGGATTTTTGACCCACAAATGTCCCTGCTGCTAGGTTAGAGGGCATATGGGATCTGACAAGTTCCTTTTAAAGCACTTCTTCAGTCTTTTTTTTTTATTACTTTGCTGGAGTTGTGCTTTAAATCTAAGTCCCTTGACCCTTGTCTGATACTCACCTTCCAGTGGCTTCATCTTCTATTGCTGCTGCTCTGGTCAATATCTTGTGATTTGTGACCTGCTGGCACCTCTAGTGTTTCCTTGAGCGCGCGTCGAAGGTCACAACACAATACATCTCTGTGAGATCATTGTTCTGGGTCTCATAGAGATATATTGAGAGCTTGTTATGTGACTTCTAATTTCCATCCAGTCAGAAGTCGCAGTCAGAATATGGCGCCGTGGGACCGGAGCGGTGTAGATGAAAGATGATGCTACCAGAACATGAGTATAAGACAGGGGCAGGAAACTTAGATTTAAAGTGCCACTCCAGCGCTGAAACACTATGTCTCCCCCAGTGGCGTACCATCAATAGAGGCAGGCCACACCACTGCTATGGGGCCCATGAGCTGAGGGGGCCCGCGTGGATGCCCGCTGTGTGTGATTTCACTATCATTCAGAGCAGGGGCGGGCTGCCCCGGGACGGTCACCAAGCAGCTGATTAAGGTAGCTGGGAGCCTGCACTGTTTGAATAGCTGTAGGCTGGCCGGCAGCCGCAACACATAGATGCAGACACGCCCACACTGCACACCCTCTGCTAAAGAGAAGGGAGTGGCCAGGGCAGCATTTTCTTCCAGTCAGAGAGCTGTGAGAGATGCCAGGAGAAAAACAGCCAATCAGGAGAGGGGGCAGAGCTTGTGCAGTACAGCGCAGGAGAAAGAAAAGATGGAAAGCAAAACAGTGCAGGAGAAACAGCAAAGAGGGAGAAGGAGCAAAATAACCACCGCAAACAGCTAAGCAAATAAGAAAAAGCGGAGAGCAGAATGACCAGAAAGAAAAAGCAGAGGGCAGGATCTGAACACAGCCAGGAGGACCCACAAGAAGTGCTTCTGGGAGGCCAGAACTACTAACGATCTCTCACATCACAGGAGCAGGTGACTATTATAATGTACAAATGTCTGTCTGTAACACTACCAAAAGAAACTGCCATGTACTGTGACATCCCTGTGTGTATTACCCCTGTGCTGTGACATCACTGTGTGTATTATCCCTGTACTGTGACATCACTATGTATTACCCCTGTACTGTGACATCACTGTGTATTACCCCTATACTGTGAGATCCCTGTGTATTACCCCTGTACTTTGAGATCACTGTGTGTTATCCCTGTGCTGTGACATCAATGTGTATTATACCTGTACTGTGACATCACTGTGTATTATCCCTGTACTGTGACATCACTGTGTATTATCCCTGTACTGTGAGATCACTGTGTATTACCCCTGGACTGTGACATACTGTGTGTATTATCCCTGTACTGTGACACTACTATGTTTATTATCCCTGTACAGTGACATCACTGTGTGTATTATCCCTGTACTGTAACATTACTGTGTTTATTATCCCTGTACTGTGACATCACTGTGTATTACCCCTGTACTGTGACATCACTGTGTGTATTATTCCTGTACTGTGACATCACTGTGTGTATTATCCCTGTACTGTGACATCACTGTGTATTACCCCTGTACTGTGACATCACTGTGTGTATTATCTCTGTACTGTGACACCATTTTGTGTAATATCCCTGTACTGTGACATCACTGTGTGTATATTATCTCTGTACTGTGACATCACTGTGTATTATCCCTGTACTGTGACATTACTGTTATCCCTGTACTGTGACATCAGTGTGTATTATCCCTGTACTGTGCAGAGTTTTACTATAGTTCCTAAGTTTATAAAGGGGGTAATAATTGTTACCATTATACTGTATGGGGGAGGCAGATGTGAAAACTTATATTGTGTGTGGGGAGGAGCATGAAGGAAGATATCGCTACTTTAGGCCAAGTTTACATAATGCAAATTTTGGGGGGATTTGCAATGTGAACCCACTGGTCTTTGTGCAGTTGACTTTGCTCAGTAACAGGTTGGTGCTTATATTCAGACTATGTGGTGATAATGTTTGCCCATGGTGTGACAGCATTATTTTGCAATGTGTAGTAGTATTATTGCTCTTGGTATGGATATTGTTCAGTAACACTATATAGTGTGTGTTATTTGTTAATTGTATGCCTATTTTGTCTATGCGTTGCTAAAAAGATATGTAGATACAGTCATTTGAAAAAGTTTGGGCACCCCTATTAATGTTAACCTTTTTTCTTTATAACAATTTGGGTTTTGCAACAGCTATTTCAGTTTCATATATCTAATAACTGATGGACTCAGTAATATTTCTGGATAGAAATGAGGTTTATTGTACTAACAGAAAATGTGCAATCCGCATTTAAACAACATTTGACCGGTGCAAAAGTATGGGCACCCTTATCAATTTCTTGATTTGAACACTCCTAACTATTTTTTACTGACTTACTAAAGCACTAAATTGGTTTTGTAACCTCATTGAGCTTTGAACTTCATACGCAGGTGCATCCAATCATGAGAAAAGGTATTTAAGGTGGCCACTTGCAAATTGTTCTTTTATTTAAATCTTCTATGAAGAGTTGCATCATGGGCTCCTCAAAACAACTCTCAAATGATCTGAAAACAAAGATTATTCAACATAGTTGTTCAGGGGAATGATACAAAAAATTGTCTCAGAGATTTAAACTGTCAGTTTCCACTGTGAGGAACATAGTAAGGAAATGGAAGAACACAGGTACAGTTCTTGTTAAGCCCAGAAGTGGCAGGCCAAGAAAAATATCAGAAAGGCAGAGAAGAAGAAGGGTGAGAACAGTCAAGGACAATCCACAGACCACCTCCAAAGACCTGCAGCTTCATCTTGCTGCAGATGGTGTCAATGTGCATCGCTCAACAATACAGCACATGTTGCACAAGGAGAAGCTGTATGGGAGAGTGATGCGAAAGAAGCAGTTTCTGCAAGCACGCCACAAACAGTCGCATGAGGTATGCAAAAGCACATTTGGACAAGCCAGTTACATTTTGGCAGAAGGTCCTGTGGACTGATGAAACAAAGATTAAGTTGTTTGGTCATACAAAAAGGCGTTATGCATGGATGCAAAAAAACACGGCATTACAAGAAAAGCACTGGCTACCCACAGTAAAGTTTGGTGGAGGTTCCATCATGCTTTGGGGCTGTGTGGCCAATGCTGGCACCGGGAATCTTGTTAAAGTTGAGGGTCGCATGGATTCAACTCAGTATCAGCAGATTCTTGACAATAATGTGCAAGAATCAGTGACGAAGTTGAAGTTACGCAGGGGATGGATATTTCAGCAAGACAATGATCCAAAACACCGCTCCAAATCTACTCAGGCATTCATGCAGAGGAACAATTACAATGTTCTGGAATGGCCATCCCAGTCCCCAGACCTGAATATCATTGAACATCTGTGGGATGATGTGAAGCGTGCTGTCCATGCTCGGTGACCATCAAACTTAACTGAACTGGAATTGTTTTGTAAACAGGATTGGTCAAATATACCTTCATCCAGGATCCAGGAACTCATTAAAAGCTACAGGAAGCGACTAGAGGCTGTTATTTTTGCAAAAGGAGGATCTACAAAATATTAATGTCACTTTTATGTTGAGGTGCCCATACTTTTGCACCGGTCAAATTTTGTTTAAATACGGATTGCACATTTTCTGTTAGTACAATAAACCTCATTTCAATCCAGAAATATTACTCAGTCCATCAGTTATTAGATATATGAAACTGAAATAGCTGTTGCAAAAACCCAAATTGTTATAAAGAAAAAAGGTTAACATTAATAGGGGTGCCCAAACTTTTTCATATGACTGTATTTATATACCTGTATAATTTAATTATTTTTATGGTGGCAGTAAATGTATCACTAATTTCTGTGAATTGTCTCTCCAGGAAAGGAGACAAAGTCTAGCGCCACCTATTGGAAGCAGCAATCCTAAAAGTCAAAAGTGGCCTTATAACGAGCCTTTTCATATGACCTAGGATATATGCCAGATCAGAATCCCAATTTGCAGACACAGTGTTTCGGGGTGATTGCCCCTCGTCAGTGCAAAGTGTGGGTATCTGATCTAGCTGTATGAGAAGCTATGTGGGGACCACGGGGAAAGACTATTCTCCTTTAATTTCTGTGAGGCACTTTGGTGGGACTATTTTTTAGTACTGTTTACTCTGGAGTTCTTTGGTTTGTTGGCTGAGGCTTATTCCACTGTTTGCAGGCACTGCAGTGCTCAGCGAACATTGGGCAATGTGTTGCTCAGCAAGCGTCGTGCGGTGCTCAGTGAGCGATGAGCACTGTTACTTTGGCTGCCGCTGGTTTTCACTTTTTTAAGAGGTTCTTGAAGGTATTACAGCGTTGTTCTATTCACATCAATGATACAATGCTGTAATACTGCTATACAGTCGGCCAATAGATGATCTTCAGATGTGATAATGGCCTGTCGTAAGGACAACACCTGAAACTGTAAAGGTTGGAAAATGTACTTGATGTTGTGCAGTGGATCAGACCGAAATTAAATTTTATTTTACTCCTAAATCTCTGGCTATCTAAATTCGCAATTAAATATTTTGCTGATCTACAGTACTGTAATTAAAAATTCCGTATCCCTCTCTCACCTCTCTAAATGCTTTATTTTTTATATTTCCTCTTTGATATCAATTTGTTTGAAAATTCCAGTGCATCCCGGGAGGTTCAAACAATTCATCATCAGAGGGCAGTGGCTGCGGTCACTGACGCAGCCTCTGCCCCCTCCCTGAAATCAATTGTCCTCAGTGACGTCCATTTCAGGGGCTGAGCTCCTCCCTGCTCTATTGAGTATATGCCGGCTGTCAATTACCACAGATACTCAGTAGAATTTTGAACTGTGTAAAATTCTTCTCAGTGCACAATGGCAGCGCACTCCCTCTCCGGCTCTGTTTAGAAGTGATAGTCTGGCAGCAAACTGCACTGTCAGTGCACATGATAAATAAAGAACAAGCAACCAGAGACTAGCGCTGCCCTGCAAGTGACAACACTTCTGAGAAGAATAGTGCACAGTGACAAGATTCTACTGAGCATCTTTTGGAAATGACAGCTGGTGCATGCTAAGTAGAAGAGGAATTAGCATGCTATGGTGGTGTCGTGTCAGTGGGGCACTGCGACCTGGAGCCTTGGGGGCTTTGCCTTGCAGCATGGGTGCTGTGAAGCACCAGGTCTCCTGCCCTGCTGGTGCTTTGTCGCTGCAGCAGTGGTTGGTGCACGGTGCCGCACTATAAGGTTTAGGATAGGGACCCACTCAAGAGGTTTGCCGTGAAGTGGCAGTGGGCTTAATACAATCTGATCAGAATGGTAACAAAAGAACCTCATGTTCTATTTAATTAATTTTTTGCCTAGCGGCTTTAGATCATTGTATTTTTGTGGGATGTGCGATCCATGTCTTTTTCTTAGCATGTTATACATCATTCTATCCCCCTCTTTTTTTGCTTGGATCTGCACTCCCCCCATTTGGCACAGGTGATTTTAATTAGCAGGAGACTGCAAGAGGGGTCAGCCTTTTTTTTGCTCCCAGGCCACATATGGGAGCCAGTGGGAGGTGAGTGCGCAGCTCCTCTCACTGAGTGCTGGTACTGTGTAGTGGCCGCTGTTGTGGTGGTATCGTGTCAGTGGGGCACTGCGACCTGGAGCCTTGGGGGCTTTGCCTTGCAGCATGGGTGCTGTGAGGCACCAGGTCGCCTGCCCTGCTGGCGCTTTGTCGCTGCAGCAGTGGTTGGTGCACGGTGCCGCACTATAAGGTTCAGGATAGGGACCCACTCAAGAGGTTTGCCGTGAAGTGGCAGTGGGCTTAATACAATCTGATCAGAATGGTAACAAAAGAACCTCATGTTCTATTTAATTAATTTTTTGCCTAGCGGCTTTAGATCATTGTATTTTTGTGGGATGTGCAATCCATGTCTTTTTCTTAGCATGTTAGAAGAGGAATTAGCCCTGCCTCTGAAATGAAGGTCACTGATTATGCTTTGTTTCAGCAAGAGGGTGGACGCTGCAGATTGACCAGAGTCTCTACGCCCTAACAATGTTTAAGTATTCCAGGGAGCATTGGGGATTTTCAAACAAAGTGTCATCAGAGAAGAAGTAATAAAAAAATAAATAAAGCAGAGTAGTGAGGAAAGGAGAGAGAATTTTTCATTAACGTGTATTAGAAAAAAATTGGATTATAACAGAGATTTAGGAGTAATGTAAAATTTAGTTTTGGACCACCTCTTTAATGAATCAGAGCCAATAAGTATAGGCCGCTTATCAGATGCCACTGCTTTGTGCTTGCCCCGTAGGCCAAAATTTGCTAGCCAGCCTCTGATTCCCAGTCAGGATGACTGTCAGATTGTCAACATCTGCAGCTCAGCACCGACGCGCCATGTACACTGCAATGTCCTAGAAGCTCCTCCTGCACTGTTGCTCCTCTTTATGGCTAAACTTCCATGTCCCCTTGGCTGAAGTAGCTTTACAGCAAGAGAGAGAAGCTTTGGAGGCAGGCAGGCGGACGGCAGCCATTGGTGGTTGTACTGCTCACGGGTTACTCAGCACGGCATTGGCACAAGGCGGAGTCTCAGACAGGTGAATTTTACACAGTCACAAAACAGGCACACAGCACTGCCTAGACTGGTCCTCTGCAGACGGAGCCGTCCCTGGTAATAGTCTACTTACTGGACTGGTAGATGTATAGCCTGGCTATGATAAATATTAATTCATAATGGGTATATACGCCCCTAGTAACTTGTATGACAGCCCTCAGTAACTTATATGTCCCCCCCAGCAACTTGTATGTCCCCCCTAGTAACATGTATGCTGTTTATTATGTTAATATTTTTATTGTATTGTTTTTATCGGGTGGGTGGGCCCCATTCAGACTTTTGCTACAGGGCCCCATGAGTTCTATGTACGCCCCTGAGACCCCCCCTCCCCCGGAGTAGTGCTTTAATAAAAATATTTAAACAGAAAATACATACAGTACATGCATTACTGTCCATTAACTAGAATTGAAAAGACGGACCTCACTGGTATTAAAACGTCCTTTATTGAATGCACAACATTAAGACCTGTGGGGGGAAGGATGCAGGAGATATCCAGATAACAGCCATTTATCACGCAATCACACTTCCACAGGTTCATACAGGTCCCGTGGAAGTACGATTGCATCCAAACTGTCTCTGTTGTCTGGACGTCTCCTGCATCCTTCCCCCACTGGCTTTAATTTTGTGCATTTAGTGAAGGACAATTTAATTCGAGTGAGTTCCACCTTTTCATTTCTTGTTCATGGACTTTCTGCACATGACTATGTAAGGTTGAGCAACACTGTATTGCCCAAATGATCTACATTGTGGAGCTTTACATTATACAGATACCTGCCACTGGTGCCAGACGTTTCTTTGTTTGGACACATGCATTACTGTACAAACCAGACAAATGAGACCTGAATCTGATCATGCAAAGGCAGAGGCATTATACAGTGTGTCCACCCATATCCTGTCCACCGTCATTAAAGTGAGAATGGTGGCAGCTATAGACATAGAAGTGGTGTCTAGGTATACAGTAGTAAAGTAGCCATGCGCTACGCAATTAAACCACCTATTGCGCCACCTGGTGGAAAACAATGGAGTTAGCATTTTTATCTCGAAAAAAGAACGAAATAGAGAAAAAAAGTGAATTACAAAGTTGTAGGGCATCATCAATTCAATACGAATCGACTCCTTGCATACAGAAATGCTATGATTAGAACGTGTAAAACTCACAAGGCTGCGGACGTGAAGCGATACCTCATGGAGAACTTTCTACCAGTCATTGGGTATGGTGGCTGCGTGGAGTGGCCTCCGCGCTCACCTGACTGACCCCATTGGACTTCTTTCTGTGAGGTCACATCAAACAGCAGGTGTATGCAACCCCTCCACCAACATTGCAGGACCTACGACGACGTATCACAGATGCTTGTGCAAACGTGTCACCTACCATATTGCACAACGTGCAGCAAGATACAGTATGCTGTCCAGAGTCCAGATGTGCATTGCAGCTGACGGTGGCCACTTTGAGCGTCAAAGTTAAATGAGCGCCATATGCATGACCAGCATTCAATACTTTGGGGGGGTCATGGATTTCATATCATAGCATTGCTGTATGCAAGGTGTCAATTTGTATTGAATTGATGATGCCCTACAATTTTTTAATTCACTTTTTTTCTCTAACTCATTCCGTTTTTGAGATAAAAATGCTAACTCTGTTGTTTTCCACCAGGTGGCGCTATAGGTGGTTTCATTGCGTAGCGCACGGCTGCTTTACTATACCTAGACACCACTTCTATGCCTATAGCTGCCGCCGTTCTCAAGTTAATGGCGGTGGATAGGTTATGGGTGGACACACTGTATGCTACAATAAAATCCAGTGACTCACAGTTGATTGGATTGAATTTTCCCTTTTCTGCCAGGTACAGACCAACATGAAGACTTCTTCTAAGGGTACGCTCACACGAGCGACAAAAACGGACGAGAGCAATGCGAGAAATTCTCGCATTGTACTCGGACCAATACTAGTCAATGAGGGAGAGCTGTTGGTCAGCTTTTCTTGCATCCAGATTCTGGATGCGAGAAAAGCGGCAGCATGCTGCGATTTGATCCAGAATACGTCCGAGGCTCGCCAATACAAGTCAATGGGTGCGAGGAAAAATCGGATGTCACATGGACGGCACACGGACCATCCTAGTGACATCCGTTTTTCTAAATACAATCCTATCATGTAGCACAGAACACTGTAAATTCTCCTGTACAGGACTGTAAATGAGTAACAGCTGCTGTGCAAAAAAACGGATTGTATACTGACAGCATACTGACAGCACACTGAGTGCACACTTATGACAAGTGAAAAACATTCGTCCGACTCTCGCAAACGAGAATGGGACCGTTTTTTAATACGTTCGTGTGAGTCCAGCCTAACAATGACTTGCCTCCCAGACATCTTTGTTTTCAGATTTTAGCTGGTAGGTATTACCCCTAAAGTAGTCACTGCCCTACCATTACTATTGTTAAGTATTCAGTGATTATAATAATGACACCAATTATATTCAAAGGAATAAGCGAGACACATTTATCCACTTGAGCCTTTACTTTCAGCTATTGAAAATTCTAATATAATGTGGATAAGACCAACAAAATTTAATGATTTCAAATGATTAACTCAGAGTATAAAAGTGCAATGAATAACCAAACACAACTAATAGTGTGGACATCAAGTATGGAGATTTGCTAAAACATAAAATCCTAGTAAAGTACATCCACTTTAGAAATAAATACTTTAGCACTTTAGTATTGCCAAAATTATGCTTTTTTATTGGCACCATTTCCCATATAAGGCAACCATATCTGATCAGGGTTGTACATGAAACAAAACATTATACTTGCTTAAGAATGGGAACACAATGGTGGCTCAATGGTTAATGCTAACAGTTTTGAAACCAACAGATTTATTTATGTATATTTCTATTTTTCAGTGCATGTTCTGCAAAAGCACAACAAAAAAATGTAGTAGTTAGTCTTGTGCTTATCAAGCCATGCTTGGTTGTCTCCATCATGGAACAGTATTCCAACAGGCCATCAAATATTATAATGTATATTTTACCCTTTTATGACATGGCATGTTTTGGGCCTTGCTAATAGACCCGGACTGGCCATTTGCTTGACCGGTCAGATTACTGGTAGGCCATGTTTCCCAAGTCCACAGTGGGCCCTCACCTAGTCTTTACATGCCCAACTCTGGCAGTACGCATAAGCTTTACTTTATAGCCTGACACTGTCTGACAGGATTTTCTGTAGGGATGGAGATTGGCTTCTTCAGTGTCAAATTCCATGTCTCCTCTCTGTTTGAAGATTCTAGCTTTCATTTTTTCATTAAGAGCTTTGGTTCATTAATTACCATTGAACATCTACTGTAGCTGCCCAGGGGTCCAGAGGGGAGGGAGGGACAGAAGGCCCTCAAAAACATAGTTTAAGAAGAAAAATCTTGGAGTTTGCCAGAATGGGAGCAGGGCTTATTGTTGTTAGGGGGTAGAGCCTAACAGTTAGGTCAGAGCTTTATAATTTGGTTTGTGCAGTAATAATTGTATGTTTCTGCTGAGTATATTCTGACCTTCTGTGATGCTTGCATTGTGTTTGTGTGACAATTTCATACATCTTGTGTGATGTGTGCCCTGTGCTCATGAGCTGTGCCATGTCCTTGTGCTCATAAGATGCTTGCCTTGTGCACTGTGATAACGTATATCCTGTACTTAGCCTAAGTATTGTTGTCTTACAAACATCTAAAAAAAACCATCTTTTCTATTACAATTTTTTTTTCATCTTTGTGGTGGCCACAATGATACACATTTTTAGTCCAAAAAAACCGCACCCTCGTCATGCATTTTTTGCTGCATTTTCCTGCGATTTTTAACACGTTTTTGCCCAGTGCGTTTTAAGTCAAATCTATTGACTGGAAGAGCTAAAAAAGGCTGGCAAAAACGCAGAAAGAATTGACATGCTGCATCTTTGTGGTCACCACGAAGACGCAGCCAAAAAAAAGCTGCGACATGCGGACAGAAAAAATGAAATCTCATAGACTTTGCTGGGGAAGAAAATGCATGCACTTTTGGGACCAAAACTGCACCCAAGAAACGTTCAAAACCACGTAAAAAAATGCAGTGTGCGCACAAGGCCTTATAGTGTTTTTGCTTTTCTAACAATGCTACAAGCAGATTTTCTAGGTGAAAATTATTTTAGTCCAACAGCAAATAAAAAAAATCCCCACTCCATCACTAGTTCTCTAAAACTGATCTTGTTTTTGTTGTCCGTCTTCACAGTTGCCAGCAATGATGGCTACACTACATCTGACCAACAGTGATCATGTAAATGAGTACAGCCCAACTGACTTGTCCGAAAACCTTTTGTTTCCTTTAAGAATCAGCATTTTGTATGGGATACTGTGCTGCAAAATACTCCTACAAATGCGGGCTATTGATTGCAAAGATTTGTTACTTTGCACATATGTATAGCTCTGTCGCAAAAGTGAGCACTCCCCCTCCCATTTTTTTTCAATATTTTAATATATCTTTTCATGGGATAACACTGAAGATATGATACTTTGATACAGTGTAGAGTAGTCAGTGTACAGAACAGGCCTCACCATGTTCAACCAATGAAATTGAGTGCACCTGCTCAGCGTCATATCCAGAGGTTGTTTTTTTTCTCTTCAAAATAGATGTATATATGCTGCCAACATTGCTGCAGAAATTAAAGGGTTGGGGAGTCAGCCTGTCAGTGCTCAGACCATGTGCTGCACACTGCATCTAATTGGTCTAAATGATTGTCATCCCAGAAAAAACCCTCTTCTAAAGATGATGATTAAGAGCCTGCAAACAGTTTGCTGAAGACAAGCAGACTAAGTACATGGATTACTGGAACCATGTCCTGTTGCCTGATGCGATCAAGATAAACGTATTTGGTTCAGATGGTGTCAAGTGTGTGTGGCAGCAACCAAGTGAGGAGTACAAAGACAAATGTGTCTTGTCTACAGTCAAGCATGTTGCTGGGAGTGTGATGGTTTTGGGGCTACATAAGTGATGCTGGCTGTGGGGAACTATAGTTCATTGAGAGAATCATGAATGCCAACATGTACTGTGACATAATGAAGCAGAGCATGATCCCCTTCCTTTGGAAACTGGGCCGCAGGGCAGTATTCCAACATGATAATGACCCCAAACACACCTCAACATGACCACTGCCTTGCTAAAGAAACTGAAGGTAAAGGTGCTGGACTTACTAAGCATGTCTCTAGACCTAGACCTTATTGAGCAATTGTTGGGCATCCTCAAACAGAAGGTGAAGGAGCGCAAGGGCTCTAACGTCCCCAGCTCCGTAATGTCATCATGAAGGAGTGGAAGAGGATTCCAGTGCCTCCTCTAGTGAACTCCACATCCAAGATAGTCAACTCAAGACTAGGAAATAGTGATGGACACACAAAATATTGATACTTTGGCCTATAAAGGCTCATTCAGATGTCCATTTTTCCATGTGTAAGTAAATCAAACCGAGTTTCGGCTATGATTTAGATCAGAGTTTCATCTGAGTTTCTGGCATTAATATAGTGAAGGATCCTAGGGCTGGTGCCTATTTGTTAGGGTTTACATAGGATAGGATACTTAAAATACTCAAAAAAAATAACCCCAAATCAAACCATGATTATGCACGAAAAGTTTGTTTTGATGTTTCCATGTACCGGTACATAAAAAAAAAGTTATGTATCGAATTTAATAACTAGACAAAAGACATTTTAAAGTATCAGATTTTTTTCCCCTCTTCATAACAAACATTAAAAAAACTCACAAAACTCACATACATTTAAAAATGAATTAATTACACACTAAAATGTTTTCAGTCTTCTTGTTGTGCTCTGGAATTTATGGATTTGGTAGGGCAGCACAACTAAAAAGACAATTGTCTAAAGTTCAATCCATGTTATGACCTCACAGGCCTTGAGGCAGTGTTATTGCCCAGTGTTTTTCCCAACAACACCAGAAAAGTATTTCACTGCCGGCAGGAAAGAATTCTTTGTACCAAGCCATTCTCAGCATTTGTTTCTTCTCTTCACTGCCATGATTTTTATTTCTTATGTCCTAGTACTATGTGGAGCACCATAATTTGGTATATGTTCTTTAGATCACAAACTTTACAGTCATACTGGAAAGATATCCTCAAGATGGCTCTTTTGAATTATAGTAATTATTTGTTGCATAGCCTACAAGTCCACCAAGAAATGTGGCCATTTATGCTTTTAGCTTACTCATCTAAACTATGCTGGCTCAAACCAGCCCCTGTCCATTTTGTGCTGCAATGCTTAATTGACTCAGTACATACTTCTTAACTGCTAGACCAATGAGGCCACCTCTAGTCATAATTCTGTTATTTCCAAAGGACTTTCCATTATGGTGTCTCTCAGCTTGTGCATTGGTGTGGATTTTGCAGATTCAGTGCGAGCATTTCTGTCAATGAAAGCACAGTTGTCTGTGTTTAGTGTCTCTAGAGATCGTCCGATGCCCTTTTGGTCATCCTCTGGTAAACTATTGATGTCAGAAGTCAAAAGAGTTCCAGTACTCCCATGCACCACATGAATTCCATCTGATCCCTTTATTTCCACTGGATGTTTGTGCTTGAAACGCAAAGAACCATGTCTTGGACTTTGATCATCATCTTCATCTAGATCATTCTGGATCAACTATAATAAATAATGATACAAAATTATTATTGAATAATACTATTATTAAACTATTAAAGGCACTTGTGGATTCATCTGAATATGAAATGAATGCTTAGGCAAATGTAAACTCATCACAGAAGCCACATACAGTGTGATCCCCGCAAAATCATTGGTCTGTCTATTAAATTATCTCATTCGATTATCTTAGGGGTATCACACTAAGTACAGGAAAATCTGTAGTAGGATACCTTTGGCTATGTTTGAGAGCCGCACTTCCAAAGATAATCAGGACTTACGTTTGTCATTTTAGTCTGACCCATGAAATTATGATCATCTTGAAAATGCATTTCTCCCTGTGGCTAACTTAATAAGAAAAGAGGAAATGGAAATTTTCCTGTGTGCCGTAAAGCCAAAATTACTGATATCAGTCTGAGCAATTTTTCACAGTACATTGTAATGTGATAAACTAAAGAAATAATTAGAGCTGAGTGTAACAGAAATAGGTGGCACTCATCGATCCATAAAGTTCTTAATTTTTTAACTTCAACAAGACCTAACCAGTAGAACCTGTTGAAGTACAGTGTGGCTTGAAATGGCCATCGTCCAGAGCGTTGCCCGCATCCTCCTGCATCCATGTTTTTTATCAAACAAAATAAAGGACTTTTAATGGATCAGTGAGTGCCACTCATTTCTTGTACACTTGACTCTTCTACATCATCTATTTGAAGGCTGAACACCACTTTCTCCAGGTGATCATTTAATGCTCATTGTGCGCCTGTTTTTGATAAATAGTGCCAAACCTGTTTGACTGTTTTTTGCGGTTAAAGAAACAAATAGGTCCCTGTCTAAAAGATAGTAATTATAGTGTAACTGTACTTTTAGAATACTTTTGAGACATGCCAGAAGTTTTTAATGGTAGAGGTGATGAGACTCCAAACATTCATTGAAACAACTCAATGGACTGCTTTCCTCTAAAACTGAAGAAAGCCCATGAGGCTCTCATCAGTCTCACACGAGGGCTGTAGGAAAGAACTCCGGCACTCTTAGTAACCCCAATAAGAGACTTTAAGCAGTAGTGATGTTCAAATAGAGTTTTTTTATTCAGAGAAAAAGTCCATAAATAAATAAACGTTTTCGACCTAATTCGGTCTTCCTCAGAAAGGACTTATCTATGGAGATGCAGGGTAAAATTATGATCTTCCTTTGTAAGATCCTCCTTTATGTATCCACCGCTTCAGAACAGACCTGTTATAATGAAAAAGCGTTCTTTGAATAAGGGTTTTTTTTAATATTTCTATCTAACGTCTTAATAGTTTCACGGGGAAATGACCTTACCACGTGTTTAGGCCGATCAGTTCATCTTAAATGAGGTTGAATTGGACAATACTGAACAAAAGAGGAAAGCCCTCACGATTATGTTACAAAGTGGACATATGTGTGTGGGGAACCGCTCCGTGGACTTCACTGTCAGTGACAGTGAAGTCCACGGAGCGGTTCCCCACACACATATGTCCACTTTGTAACATAATCGTGAGGGCTTTCCTCTTTTGTTCAGTATTGTCCAATTCAACCTCATTTAAGATGAACTGATCGGCCTAAACACGTGGTAAGGTCATTTCCCCGTGAAACTATTAAGACGTTAGATAGAAATATTAAAAAAAACCCTTATTCAAAGAACGCTTTTTCATTATAACAGGTCTGTTCTGAAGCGGTGGATCCATAAAGGAGGATCTTACAAAGGAAGATCATAATTTTACCCTGCATCTCCATAGATAAGTCCTTTCTGAGGAAGACCGAATTAGGTCGAAAACGTTTATTTATTTATGGACTTTTTCTCTGAATAAAAAAACTCTATTTGAACATCACTACTGCTTAAAGTCTCTTATTGGGGTTACTAAGAGTGCCGGAGTTCTTTCCTACATATATATATATTTTTCTCCAGAGCACCTAATTGGTGAAGCAGGGTCCTAACCTACTTCACACGAGGGCTGAGCCCTTCTTTTCCCATTTGTTCTTCTCATGAGATCAAGATAAACGTATTTGGTTCAGATGATGTCAAGTGTGTGGGGCAAC
The DNA here is from genome assembly GCF_048569485.1 of Anomaloglossus baeobatrachus. Lineage (NCBI taxonomy): Eukaryota > Metazoa > Chordata > Amphibia > Anura > Aromobatidae > Anomaloglossus > Anomaloglossus baeobatrachus. Next base: position 146,875,000 of record NC_134357.1, read on the forward strand.
AAACAGGTGAGGAGTACAAAGACAAGAGTGTCTTTCCTACAGTGAAGCATGGTGGTGTCATGTTTTGGGGCTCCATGAGTGCTGCCAGCTGGGGGCAGCTGCAGATCATCGAGGGAACCATGAATGTACTTACTTTTGTGATATACTGTATGTGTTAACTATAATTTGACTTTTCCTTTTAAAACATTTTAACAATAAGAAATACAGATTTGTCTCCTAAAAAGTTGAGCTATATTTTGGACACAAGCATCAATCGTATGTGATGAAGAAGTGGTTTGTACTTATTTACTACTGATGCAACCATATCACAATGTTATGCAGTAGTTGTTAAGCGCACATACTTCAAAGAGAAACTATAAAAGGTGGAACTAGATGGACTTCCCCCATTAGTTTATATTCAATGTAGTTTTCTCAGTTTCGAGAAGTAGTAAGAATAATAAAGGAACCATTTTATTTATGGTAAAGTTAATTTGTTCAACTACTTTTGAGCCCCTGAAATGAGAAGGTCTTATATAAAAATGGTTACACTTCATAAATGTTTCATAGGATATTTTTGTTCAACCCTTTTAACCCCTTAACGACCGCGGGCCGTAAAATTACGTCCTAAATGACATAATCTTACTGCCCGCGGTCCTCCGGCGGCAGCATGCCGCGATCGGCACACATCTCAGCTGATTTTCACAGCTGAGATGTGTGCCTGCTAGGCACGAGCAGAATCTTTATCTGCTCGTGCCGATTAACCCCTTATAATGGCGCTGTCAATACATGACAGCGCCATTATAAGCGCAATCGCGGTAAAGTTTTACTTACCGCCGAAACCGGAAGTCACGTGACGCGATCACGTGACTCCCGATAGTTGCCATGGTAGTACAGGGTCATGTGATGACTCCTGTACTACACATGAATTGGTTTCACTTTCGCTGTGCCCGGAGCACAGCAAAAGAGAAAGACAGCGTATCTGCTGTTTACAGCCTTCCAGCTGTGATCAGCAGATACTGCAAAGCGATCGGAATGCTGATCGCAATAGCCCCCTAGGGGGACTAGTAAAATAAAAAAAAAAAGTAAAAAAATAAGTTTTAAAAAATTAAAAAAAAACAAAAAAACCTAAAAGTTCAAATCACCCCCCATTCGCCCCATTAAAAATTAAAGGGTTAAAAAAATAAAAAATATACACACATTTGGTATCGCCGCGTTCAGAAACGCCCGATCTATCAAAATATAAAATCAATTAATCTGATCAGTAAACGGCGTAGCGGCAAAAAAATTCCAAACGCCAAAACGACGTTTTTTTGTCGCCACAACTTTTGCGCAAAATGCAATAAGAGGCGATCAAAACGTAGCATCTGCGCAAAAATGGTACCGTTAAAAACGTCAGCTCGAGACGGAAAAAATAAGCCGTCATTGAGCCTAAGATCCCGAAAAATGAGAACACTACGGGTCACGGAATATGGCGTAAAACGTGCGCCACTTTTTTCGGACAAACTTCCGATTTTTTTTTAACCCTTTATATAAAAGTAAACCTATACATGTTTGGTGTCTACGAACTCGCACTGACCTGAGGCATCACACCCACACATCAGTTTTACCATATAGTGAACACAGTGAATAAAATATCTCAAAAACCATAGTGCTATCGCACTTTTTTTGCAATTTTTCAGCATTTGGAATTTTTTTGCCATTTTCTAGTACATAATATGGTAAAACTGATGGTTTCATTTAAAAGTACAGCTCGTTCCGCAAAAAATGAGCCCTCACATGACCATATTGACTGAAAAATAAAAAAGTTACGTCTCTCAGAAAAAGAATGGCGAAAAAAAAAAACGGAAAGCGAAAAATCGGCCGGTCGTGAAAGGGTTAAAGGGAACCTGTTACCGGATGTTTATAGTACTTACCTAACGGTCGGTGAAGAGCAGGCTGGTTGAATGGGTGTCTCCGTTCTTCAGGTCCCGTGTCTCGTCGGCCTAGTGGAGATGACGTAGAACGCATCATCCACTCTAGCTTCAGAAGGAGGACAAAGATGGCCAAAAGAGGAGACGCGGGACCCAGAGTACGAAGACCCCTATCCGACCAGTCTGCTCCACATCAATCGTTAGGTAAGTATTACGAACATCCGGTGACAAGTTCCCTTTAATTATACTATTAATTAATGAATTGAAATATTGGCCTGCAGAGGACAAGTCATGAAGAGTATGTTACTGTCTAAATATTTCTGAACCTAAATATATAGAAAATATGTATTTGATGCATTGTCGATTTTGCAAGTTTTCCCACCTATAAAGAATGGAGAGGTCTGTAATTTTTATCATAGGTACACTTCAACAGTGAGACAGAATAAAAAATATACAGAAATCCCATTGTATGATTTTTAAATAATGAATGTGCATTTAATTACATGCATTAACTGTGTTATACAATAGAAAAACAGAACTTAATACTTGGTATAGAAAGCTTTGTTTGCAATTACAGAGGTCAGACGTTTCCTGTAGTTCTGACCAAGTTTACACACACTGCAGCAGGGATTTGGCCCACTCCTCTATACGGATGTTCTCCAGATCTTTCAGGTTTTGGGGCTATCCCTGGGCAACATTGAGTTTCAGCTACCATCAAAGATCTTCTATTGGGTTCAGGTCTGGAGACTGGCTAGGCCACTCCAGGACCTTGAAATGCTTCTTACAGATCCACTCCTTAGTTGCCCTAGCTGTGTATTTCGGGTCATTGTCATGCTGGAAAACCCAGCCATGACCCATATTAAATGCTCTTACTGAGGGAAGGAGGTTGTTGGCCACAATCTAGTAATACATGACCCCATCCATCCCCCTTCAATACAGTGCAGTGGTCCTGTCCCCTTTGCAGAAAATCACCCTCAAGGTAAGATGTTTTCATCCCTATGCTTCACAGTTGGGATGGTGTTCTTGCAGATGTACTCATCCTTCTTCTTCCTCCAAACACACCAAGTGGAGTTGATAACAAAAAGTTCTATTTTGGTCTCATCAAATCACATGAGCTTCTCCCATGTCTCCCAGATCCACATTGACAAACTTTAAGTGGGCCTTGACATGTGCTAGCATAAGTAGGTCTCCCAGATCTAAAATACAAGATTAAAATCCTGAAGAACACACAAGGTCCTCCTACCTTGCGTGCTCTTCAGGGTTTTAATCTATGATGATATAGTATGTTACTATTGCTAATCTTTGAGACTTTTTTCCTAGCTTTCTTCAGGTCATTTATCAGTCCTCCCATGAAGTCCTAGGCTGATTCCTGACTTTTCTCAGAATCATCCTTACCCCAAGAGGTGAGATCTTGCATGAAGCCCCAGATTAAGATTGACAGTCATCTTGTGTTTCTTAAATTTTTTAATAATAGTGCCAACACTTGTTGCCTTCTCTCCAAGCTATTTGCCTATTACACATTTAGACAGTGTGTATATATATATATATATATATATATATACACACCAATTTTCTAAGTAAATATATTTCTAAAGGTACTATTGACATGAATTTCTCACCAGATGTTGGCAACAACCCATTTAATTCACACGGGCAAATGAATCAAACCATAGATGTCCATAAATTTTGTTATGTGTAGTAATGAGAAATGACACAGGGGAAAAAGTATTGAACACGCTTACTGGAATTTATTTAATACTTCCTACTAAAGTTTTGCTAGTGATAACAGCTTCAAAATGCCTTCTGTATGGAGAAACTTGTCGCATAAATTGCTCGGGTGTAATTTTGGGCCATTTTTCTACATAAACATTTTTCAAATCCTGAAGGTTCCATGGGCCCCTTCCATGAACTCTGAGCTATATTTCTATTGGAATTAGGTCAGATGATTGGCTGGGGCATTGTAGCTTCTTTAATTCTTGCTCTGAGTTTGTGTTCAATGTGGACATCTGGACATCTCATGTATGGTTGATTTCTATTCATGTGTGGATTGGATGGGTTGTTACTGGCATTTGTTGAGAAATTCATGTATGTTGATAGCACCTTTAGAAAAATATTTACTTGGAAAATTGGTGGTGTCCAATACTTCACTCTCTGTGTATATGTAATACATATATATATATATATATATATATATATATATATATATACACACATACACACACATAAATTCCTAAGCTAACTGAGAATGAACATCCACCTCAGGCAGCCAGACGTTTTAGTGCAGTGCAGGTAGTATGTGTGTCTCGCTCTTCACGCATCCCATCCTAGTATGGCTGCACACTGCTAGATGGAAGTTGTCATGTTTAAAGTCCTGACAGAGTGTATTAGATAAAGTATTTATTTTTTATGTTTCTCGGAGACTCCTTTTAAACTGAACTTGTCACCATTAAAAAGCCATCCAAACTGCAATACCCTGTTATAGAGCAGGGGGAGCTGAGCAGACTCATATATAGTTTTGTGAAAAAAAGATTCAATATAACCTGTGATTTAGTCATTTAATCCTCTGCTCTATCTGGGACTTTTGGTCCAGTGTATGGTCCTATTAGTAACTGACAGCTTTCTTTGCGTAAGAGTGGATACAGAGGTAACTCTCAGTCACTGACCGCCCACTAGACAGAGAAATCAGAAAAGGAGCAAAGGTTGAAATGACTTGAAAATAGTCTATAGTTTACTACTGTTTACAGGCACTCCTGCAAGAGCAGAACACTGCTGCTTGTAGAAGTGAGTGCAACAAAGAATTGGTGTTGGAGGGGCCTTAGGATCCACAACCCCACCGATTGGCAGCAGGTTATAGCTATGAAAACATTTAAAATAATGTAACCATTAATTGTATCAATATATTTTGTGCTCTAACTGCCATTTGACTAAGTGAAATTCTTAAAAAGTCAATTTTTCTTAGTATTTATTATACATGATACATGTATATAAGAGTTGGAGCGTGGAAAAATAATCAGGTGGAAGTTTGACTTACCTACTCCGCAGTCCTGCTTTTACAGAGTCATGCAACTATGCTAATAATTATTACTCAAAGGTTATTAAAAGATGGAAGCAAACATCAAATTATAGTACAGAGCATGACCAAGGCAATATCAGGATATAGGACAGGAAACACACCATGCATGCCCAGCTCCCACCAAAGATAGAACCAGGCCATACAGCCTGCACACCACTGCAAGACAATCTACCTCTGTGACCGATGACTGGTCTCCAGTGCTGGTGGTGGCTTTATGAACCATTCTCTGTGCTAATAACTTTTTCAGCCTCATATAATCATCCAGCACTACTTTCAGTACGGATCCCTGTGTGAGGATGTTGGTTAGTATTGTCATATATTATGCATGCTGAGACGATCAATATACTGTCATAATGGAGACTTTGAAGAAATGCAGCTATTGACAGAATAATAAATTATTCTTAAAAGGTAATCTATTAAAAAAAAATTAGAGAAGGAATACTCACTTTCACCAATCCACCACTGTCCTTTTTCCAACAGCTATCTGTTCTCCGCTAGTCTTTTGTTTCTGGTCCATTCTCAGCAAAGGAAGGTAAGCCAACTATTTGCTGAGGTGGGTCAGTGCTGCATTTAGTCATGGACTGAGCATTGTTTGGGTTCAAACAGTTTTGTGGCTCCAGTTGAGTCCAGTTTAGGCAATGCTCTGTGTTCTGAATAGCCTGAACTCTGCAATAATCTAGCAGAGAGACTTCTGCGGGTGTATTTAACTCACAGAGTATTGCCTACACTGGATAAAGGACTAGCTACGGACAGATTTGATTGTTCTGTATTTACACAAGAGTGTTCACATTCACTAACATCAAACTATTATCTTTCCATTCCTATAACAGCACTAAAGAGTAAATTGACCAATTAGGATTTTGCCCTAGGCAAACCCACCTAGAAAAAAACTGAATTAATGAACATAAGCAATACTACCAATCAATTTATACAAGGCTGATGTACTTGTTATTTCTTCTTTGCCCATGTAGAGGCAGGTACAGTGGTGCCATCCTATAAAATCAACTTTCATCAAGATTCAGTGGGTATCTATCTTAATTGGCCTAGTGACCTTTTATTTCATCAGAAGGGTGCTCCATTACCTTATTGTTTTATATGGGTGACATCGCTGCTACAGAGCCCCGTTTCTTATTCAATGCTCAGTAAGTGTACAGGGGTGTAATCCTGTAAATTCCTATGGCATATTGTTCATCCTTTTATCAAGAACAAGGTTATCCCTTGATGTATTGTTTTTGTCAAATTATGTTGTAGACATTTCCGCCTACTTAAGTTACGTGCACAGTATTACGATTAGTATCGTTTTGGATGCAGTGCATTTTTGCTGCTTCCAAAATGCTGTGTTGTACAGTACAAGAACAGTGGATTGGTTTAAAGGGGTTTTCCACTACTTGGACAACCACTTCTCATTCCCTTTATTCATCAACATAAAAATAACTAAGTCTATACTCACCTCCGGTGCGGCTGCGGTTCTAGTGATGTCTGAAGCTGCGTTCCTAGGGCGAAAATTACATTGTTATGACATGCAGACCCCGCGACCAATCACCACCAGTTTCCGTCTTCCTGCCTTCGGACATTTAAGCAGGAAGTCAGCACAGCACTCACATCCTGCTCAAATGTCTGAAGGTGAGTAGCCAGACGCCGGCGCTGATTTTTCAAGGAGTCTCGGGTGTTATATTCTCATGTGGGCCCCAGGAATGCGGCTTCAGACATTGCTGGAACCGCGGCCTCACCAGAGGTGTGTGTAGGCTTATTATAGTGTGGATTACATAGGCTTATACAGTGGGATTACATCGCCAAACATGTCAAGAATGTATTTGCTATTATCATTGAGAAGTAACTTTAAACCAGAAGCACCTCTATAAAAACATCAAAATATAAATATCCAAAAAGTCAGATCACCACAAATATACACAGAGCAGTTCTCGCCTTCCAGCTGTTTCTTTGGTTATTCCAGAGAGCGTGCAGAAGTGTGTTAGTGTGGTTATCCTCAAACTACGCTATTTACAACCATTACTTCTCCTTCCTTTTGCCGTGTCTTGCCTTAGGTTTCTAAGGTGCCTGTTTTTCTTTTACAGCTATGTTCTGTATACAATATTGTTCAAGGTTTTGAGAAAACAAAACTTTTCTTTTAGTTGTCAAGCCAGCACAGAAAAAAAACTCTAAGGCGGGCTTTGCACGTTGCGACATCGGTAACAATGTGTTACCGATGCTGCAGCGATAGTCCCGCCCCCGTCGCACGTGCGATATCTAGTAAAAGCTGCCGTAGCGATTATTATCGCTACGGAAGCTTCACACGCACTTACCTGCCGTGCGACGTCCCTCTGGCCGACGACCCGCCTCCTTCCTTAAGGGGGCGGGTCGTGCGGCGTCACAGTGACGTCACACGGCAGGCGGCCAATTGAAGCGGAGGGGCAGAGATGAGCAGGATGTAAACATCCCGCCCACCTCCTTCCTTCTCATCACAGCCGGCGGCAGGTAAGGTGAAGTTCCTCGCTCCTGTGGCTTCACACACAGCGATGTGTGCTGCCGCAGGAGCGAGGAACAACATCGTACCTGTCACTGCACCGGCATTATGGAAATGTCGGAGGCTGCAGCGATGATACGATAACAATGCTTTTGCGCTCGTTCATCGTATCAAAAAGGTTTTACACGTTGCGATATCGACTGCGATGCCGGATGTGCGTCACTTTCGATTTGACCCCATCGACATCGCACGTGCAATGTCGCAACGTGCAAAGCCGCCCTAAGAGAAAAAGTAAAATCAAAGCACCAAGTTTTGTCTGTGATACCAACAGCAGATGCCAAAGAAATGTTGGTAGGTTACTGTGACGCTTGCATATTTGATAGAAGAAAAGGGAAGAAAAATAGAGAAGTCCAAACAGAAATTAAGTATTTCCCGTTTTAAACATTTCCATATGACTGTATGTCAGATATTTGTCAATTCTGTAATCTTCCTCCAGACCAAAGCCATCATCGTTAAGAAAGGAGGTCAAAGATTTCTCCATCTGGTTAGGATAACAGTTGATGACATCCATAAAGGAGTAAAGATCTAAAAGTAATTTAAGCAAAGCAAAAAGTCGACTAGATTTCTTAGTTTCCTCTGACCAAGATTTTTCAAAGGGAGAAATTGAATCAGAAGCATGAATATCAGAAGACAATTTCTTTTAAGACATTATACAGTGCCTACAAGTAGTATTCAACCCCCTGCAGATTTAGCAGGTTTACACATTCGGAATTAACTTGGCATTGTGACATTTGGACTGTAGATCAGCCTGGAAGTGTGAAATGCACTGCAGCAAAAAAGAATGTTATTTCTTTTTTTTTTTTTTATTAAATTGTGAAAAGTTTATTCAGAGGGTTATTTATTATTCAACCCCTCAAACCACCAGAATTCTGTTTGGTTCCCCTAAAGTATTAAGAAGTATTTCAGGCACAAAGAACAATGAGCTTCACATGTTTGGATTAATTATCTCTTTTTCCAGCCTTTTCTGACTAATTAAGACCCTCCCCAAACTTGTGAATAGCACTCATACTTGGTCAACATGGGAAAGACAAAGGAACATTCCAAGGCCATCAGAGACAAGATCGTGGAGGTCACAAGGCTGGCAAGGGGTACAAAACCCTTTCCAAGGAGTTGGGCCTACCTGTCTCCACTGTTGGGAGCATCATCCGGAAGTGGAAGGCTTATGGAACTACTGTTAGCCTTCCACGGCCTGGACAGCCTTTGAAAGTTTCCACCCGTGCCAAGGCCAGGCTTGTCCGAAGAGTCAAGGATAACCCAAGGACAACAAGGAAGGAGCTCCGGGAAGATCTCATGGCAGTGGGGACATTGGTTTCAGTCAATACCATAAGTAACGTACTCCACCGCAATGGTCTCCGTTCCAGACGAGCCCGTAAGGTACCTTTACTTTCAAAGCGTCATGTCAAGGCTCATCTACAGTTTGCTCATGATCACTTGAAGGACTCTGAGACAGACTGGTTCAAGGTTCTCTGGTCTGATGAGACTGCGATCGAGATCTTTGGTGCCAACCACACACGTGACGTTTGGAGACTGGATGGCACTGCATACGACCCCAAGAATACCATCCCTACAGTCAAGCATGGTGGTGGCAGCATCATGCTGTGGGGCTGTTTCTCAGCCAAGGGGCCTGGCCATCTGGTCCGCATCCATGGGAAGATGGATAGCACGGCCTACCTGGAGATTTTGGCCAAGAACCTCCACTCCTCCATCAAGGATCTTAAGATGGGTCGTCATTTCATCTTCCGACAAGACAACGACCCAAAGCACACAGCCAAGAAAACCAAGGCCTGGTTCAAGAGGGAAAAAATCAAGGTGTTGCAGTGGCCTAGTCAGTCTCCTGACCCTAACCCAATAGAAAACTTGTGGAAGGAGCTCAAGATTAAAGTCCACATGAGACACCCAAAGAACCTAGATAACTTGGAGAAGATCTGCATGGAGGAGTGGGCCAAGATAACTCCAGAGACCTGTGCCGGCCTGATCAGGTCTTATAAAAGACGATTATTAGCTGCAATTGCAAACAAGGGTTATTCCACAAAATATTAAACCTAGGGGTTGAATAATAATTGACCCACACTTTTATGTTGAAAATTTATTAAAATTTAACTGAGCAACATAACTTGTTGGTTTGTAAGATTTATGCATCTGTTAATAAATCCTGCTCTTGTTTGAAGTTTGCAGGCTCTAACTTATTTGCATCTTATCAAACCTGCTAAATCTGCAGGGGGTTGAATACTACTTGTAGGCACTGTACTTCTGATCAGCTTATCAAGCCAGTCAAAAACTATTACTATTATTACTACACTAAGGATACTGATTTTCATGAAAACAGGGAAAGACATTTTTTATTTTTCAAAGACAGAAAGCTATGATTCTTCTAGGTCATTCAGTGTGAAATTAAATCTTTGTAATAATATGGAAAATACCACATAAAGGAATGGATGAGTGGGAATGAGTTAAGATGGTCCATAAAACTGATCCTACTGAGTCTGATTAGGACATGCCAGGAAAAAAATGATCCAGTAATTCTCAAATGATCCAGCCACTTTTTTTTCCAGCTGGTGACTCTAATTAGTCAGTTCCATCAACCTCACTAAAGCGTCTATTGAGCTGATTCAATGGCCTGAGCTATATGGATTTGGTTGAGTCAGTTGGAAAAATTGAAGATAGTAAGACTAGCCCGACAGAACTGCTGGTTGGCTGTGGAAATAGGGATTTTTTTTTCTATAATCATAAATAAATTACCTTATACTAGCTCAAGAAAACTGGAATCAAAATATTTTTTTATTTTTTTTTTTTTTATCTTAACTGGCATCTACATAATAAATTATATCTGCTTGATTTTGATCAAGTCATTTGAAATCCAACTATTAGATACCATGAAAACATAACCCATTGGTTTTAATAAGAGAAGGTGTTTGAGAAACATTTTAAAATGTAATTCTCCAGTATTAGGAATACAAAAGTGGAAAAAAAATGGCTAAAATTTCCCTTGCCAGATATACAGTGATGAGCAAAAGGGTAACAATATTTTGAACTTTTGAATTTCGGGTTCCATATCTCACAATCGACAACTTCGACCATGAGACTATCTTCATTTTATAGACAATGTTCTTGGCTATCTCATACATAAATTTGACTTGCAACTATTTAGCATATGATTAGTTATGCAGAATCTTATCATGCCACTTGCATTTTTACTGTTTTGCTTGCAAAAATCTAAATTTTATTTTTTATTATTTTGTTAGTATTTTGTAAATCCACCTTTGGCTTTCAACACTACCTGAACTCAAGCATGTTAACCGAAATCTGATCACAGGTCTCTTCTACATGTTCTCACTGTTTTTGCATACTAGTCGACTCACTTGGGTATGTATACAGCTTTTTCTTCAACTCTACTCACAAGTGTTCGATTGGGTTGAGGTGTATGGACTCGGGGGCCAATCCAGCTCCTCTACTCTACTGACATTGAACCATTTCTGCGCCAATCTCAACGTATGCTTTGGATAATTGTCGTGCTGGGGCACTATGTCATCCTCTTTATACTCATAGTACTTGAGTGTATGAAGTAACTCATCTTATAGGATATTCACATTTAGCTCAGCATTGAGACCACCATCAATCCAGTATTAAGTATCCAACGCCTTTGGCTGTGAAACAACCCCTAATCATCAGGCGTCCCCACCAAACTTGACAGTTTATTCAATTTCTCAATCCATTACAACCTTTTTCTCTTGTTTCATCCAGACACCTTTGCACTTATCAAAGCCTTGTCTATTGACTTTCAACTCACTGTACCAAATCAACCGTTTCCAATCATTTACTGTCCACTGTTCATGCTTTTTGCAAACGTGAGCCGATGCTTATTATGACAATAATGAAGTTGAGGCTTCTGCACCATTTTTGGGCCAAGTTTCCAGACTTGTTTAATGTGCATCACATTGGTGCTTGCATAGAAATTTGTGATCTTACTATTACAAAGCATACGAGCCACCTTCACTGCTGTGTTTGCCTCACCAGAATTGATAGACCTTGTGATGAGCCACCTTGTTGACTCCAATATCTCCAATATTACCTCTTTATTTATGAATGGATGTATGGACTTTATTTCGTACTCTTCCAACTGTCATGGTACTCACAATTTGTCAATTATCTTGGCCGAGCAACTGCTCTTGATGAGCTGGTTAATACTGTTTCTCTTTTCTTCAGAAATCTTCTTCATGGCTACTTCTTAATTTAAACCAGTGACCTTTACCTTGGGAATAGGCCTAATACCACACTGAGCTATTAGGGAATGTGAAAAAAGGTTGTAATGTGAAGTATATAAGAAGAAAAAGATTTTTCCACCAGGAGCAAAACAGTAACAATGCAGTGATATGAGAAGAATCTGCAAACAAGTCATATGCTAAATAGCTGCAAGTCAAATTTATGTATGAGATAGCCAAGATTATTGTCTAGAAAATGATGTATGTATGACTATGTAACTATGTAATTAATGAGCGAGCATACTCGCCACTGCTTGATACACGATAGAGCATCTGGGTGCTCTGGTACGTTTGTTACTCGATAGTACCTGTGATCATACTCGTCACCACCCAACATATTTCATGGCTGATAGACAGCCAATCAACATGAGGGGATTACCTGCCACACAGTGCTGCTTACCATTATTGGCACCCCTTCATTTTTTTCATAGACTGTACAATATCTTCAGAAATAAATGAAAATGTACCAAAGATATATCCTAAGGATTTTTAATTAGTGGTCTAACTTAATACAACAAATACAACAATAAAACATTGTTAACTTACATGTGGAAATTTCAAAGAAGAAACCAAATAAACAGCAAGTGCAGCAATAAAGGCATCAATAATTAATATTTGGTTGCACACCCTTTGGCATTGATGACAGCCTCCAAACATTTCTTGTAGCTATCTATAAGCTTCTTGCACTTCTCAGCTGGTATTTTCTCCCACTCTCCCTTTGCAGTTTCATCAAGCTCTGGAATGTTTGCAGAGCTGTTTTTTCCAATGGCAGATTTCAGCTCACTCCACAGATTTTCAATGGGATTTGCAGCCAAGACTCATTGCTGACCATTTTAAAAGAGTCCATTTTTTCTTTTTCAATCATTCCTGTGTACGTTTGGATGTGTGCTTTGGGTCATTGTCTTGTTGGATGACCCATGATCTTTGATTGAAACCAAGTTTCCTTACACTGGGTAGGACATTTTGCTCTTAAATCTCTTGATAATTCTCTGATTTCATAATTCATGGGAAATGGTTAAGGCCACCAGTAACAGACGCAGCAAAGCAACACCACAGCATTATGGATCCTTTACCATGCTTAACTGTTGGTAGGGTGTTCTTTTCTTTATAAGCTTCATTGTGCCATCTGTACACTAACTCTTGCTTTGCATTGCCAAAACGGTCTATTTTTGTTTCATCTGTCCACAGAACATTTTCCCAGAAGGATTGTGGTTTGTCAAGGTACTCTGTAACAAGATCAGTTGTTACTTTTTATGTCTTTTCTTCAGCAATAGTTACTTCCGTGGCCTTTGCCCATAAAGCTCTGCTTGATTTAGTATGCAGTGAATGGAACTTGTTGAAGCCACGAACCTAGACTGTCCCAGGTTGGTCTTCATGTCTTTGGATGTTTGATGTGGTGTTTTTCCACCATTCGCACCAACCTTCGAAGACATCTCTTGTCAATTTCCCTCTTTCCTGCACGTCCAAGGAGATTCTTAGGGGTTTCATGCTTGGAAGAGGTTTTAATAACATTGCACACTGTTTAAACTGGGATACCATGGCCTTTGGAGATGGCCTTATACCCTTTGGAAGTCTTGTCTTTACTAAACATAGCAGTTCTAATATTCTCAGACAGCTCTTTTGTCTTCACCATTAAATCTTTAAATAAATCTTTATTTTTATATAGCGTTAACATATTCGATATGAGACGCGGCTCCACTGAAAAGCGATGACATCAGTAACGTTACTGCTGTTCAGGATCACCAGGTCATCAGGTCACTCCGGATGCACACTGCGCTGTGGGAGACACAGTGCCTCTGAACAGCGGTGACATCACCGCTCATCGGAGATGCCAGTTCTCGTGCAGCACAGTGTGACCCAGAGTGGTCTGGTGACTTGGCAACCCTGAACAGCGGTAAGATTACTGATGTTATCGCTAATCACGGTCACCAGGTCCTAGGTCACGCCAGATCACGCTGCACTGTGCGTGAGACCCGACGCCTCTGATGCAGCGGTAATTTTACTGATGTCACTGCTCTTCAGAGGTGACAGGTCTTATGCAGCGCATCGTGACCCAGAATTGCCTTTAAGCAAAGTCTATGGAGTGTTAGAACGATGCTCCATAGAATTTGTGGAATTCTCTCTGGATTATGTCAGATTAGCTGTGAATTTTTTTTCTTTTGAATAAAGTGATGAGCAAGGGTAGGTGTCTTGTTTGTATGCTTGTGGGTTTCTTCAGATATCCTTTTTTGGACTACAGCAGAGCTGCATGTTTTTTTTTATATAATGGTAAATGAGGGAAAGTTTCGGAGAGTGTTTATTGAAATGAATTATATTTGTGTGTTTGTCTTTTTTTAAGATTACCATTACTAACATCAGGGCTTGATGCCAGCTGACACTACACAGCTAACATCGCACCCAAGTACTATTAACTTAATTGCCATGACACCAGGGCAATTGGGAAGAGCCAAGGCGATGTTCCAGAATTGGTACATCTATTGTGATGTGCCAATTCGGGGGCTGCTGTGGGCTGCGATTTTTAGGCTGGGACAGGCCCAATAACCATGGACCTTTCCAGCCTGACAATATCAGCCCACTGCTGTCTGCTTTACCTTGCTGGGAACCCTCATTGTTTTTTTCTTTTAGTTATTTATTTATCTGGTTAATAGCTGTAATCTATCTGTCTGTCTATCTATCTATCTCTCTGTCTATCCATCTATCTATCTTTGCACATCTTTAACACATAAAAAAGTTAATTTCAGTGTCATGTATTTTCTCCCTGTACATGTTACTCGGACAGCACATGTACCAGAGATACGTACACACGGATGGCACACGCATAGCACACGGGTGATACACATGTCCCACTACCTAACAATTTTAACAGAATGTGTATGAGGATCTCCTTTATGCCTAATACAGGATATATCGGAGTCCCTTTTCCTTCTAATATTTGGTAGTTCTTGCATTGTCCACATAGGCTTTGTGAGGTTTAGCGTCCCTCCTTCATAAATTAAACAGGATGTGTCTGACCTTGTCACACACACACAACATGGCCAGATAATGTAGTAAAATGTTAAAATTTCAATTACCGGTGACTACCAGTGGGTGTAGTTTTATTTTCCCCATACTGTAGTCATATGCGATGGGTAAATACGGAGAGAGATGTCTCAGCTATTAAGATGTGCAGGAGGCGTTTTTGTTTTCTCTTTTTAAATTTGCCTTATATACAAGTCTTATACAGAAAATAATGTTTCCTCACACTTTTTCCAGTAAAATATATTTTATTGTCAGTCCTTAAAAGTGGTGTAATACTGTGACAACATTGTTCCCAGCAGCGACAAATGCATCCAGGCATCTTCCCCATGCTATTCTTATTCCATTTGAGCACTGTTAACATCTATATCAGCAGTTTTCCTGCAACCCAGGTCTCCTGTTAGGGCCTTATGGAAAAATGCTTGAGTTTCCCATTGACTTTCATTGTACTCTTTGGAGCCCATCCGAGCATCCGACCTGGTCGATTTGAGTACTGAGCACTTGAGCATTTTAGTGCTCGCTTATCACTAATTGTTTCCAGTATAAAGTCTGTGATTCCCTATTCTTATCTATTAAAGGTTTGTGTCCTTTCCCCTTTCTGAGAACACACTTAGCACGATCATTTTCAATTTCTTGAGAGTGCAACACATCTTTATAAGAGATCCATAACAAGCTTCCTGGTCTTCACTTCTATGTCTATTCATCATTACAGGCATTTGGCACTGATGTGGTTAAAGCATCCATTATTACTAGGGATGATCGAATACTTCTATTATTCAGCTTCGCGAATATTTTCCGAATACCTCGCCGCTATTCTACTATTCGATTCGCAATGTAAGTCTATGGGAATAGTACCGAATAGTTGTTATTCGGGTTTCTTATAGACTTACATTGCGCATCGAATACTCACGAATAGTCGAATAGCGGCGAAGTATTCGGAAAATATTTGCGAAGCCGAATAATCGAAGTATTCGATCATCCCTAATTACTGTATTACATAATTTCCACCACTTTATTTTGCTAGTTATGTCCCTTGATACCGTGGGATGAAAAGGAAGGCTAAAATTTGTCTTAACGGTTGTTTTCTTTATTTAGCATCTAAAGGTGGCACTATATACCTTCCCAAGGAAATGTTTTTTATTTCAATTTGAGCTATGTTATTTCATGTGTGCACACTGTGTAGCCTTGAGGCAGCGGGGTCCGTATTGATTGGTGGTTATTAGTGATGAGCGAGTACTAAAAAGCTTGGGTGCTCGAAGCTCGGGCCGAGCCTCCCAAGATACTCGTGTACTCGGGCCGAGCAACGAGCCCAATGTTATCCTATGGGAGACCCGAGTATTTTTGTGAAATGACCCCCCGGCAGCATGGAGAAACCCTAAAAATGTCACAAAAGTCTCAGAAGAGTGCTCAAATGACATGGCAACAGCATGGGGAAGACCCCTTGAAGCATTTATCACTGAAAAGTCACAGCTGTGAACAATTTTGTCCGCGTTTTACGCCATTTTTACGGACTCACCAGAAAACCTTCCAAAATGACCCCAAAATGATTTTTCATGGCGGAAATGTTAAGGGCACATACCCAATAGTGAGATAGAGCTGGTGTTTGTTACTTTTTGAGATTAATACATGAAAGATTTTACGTGAAAACATTGTGTGGCACTCCGATGTCCCTGAGAAGAGACGTACATGAAGGCCTCTTGAGTCTAATGTGCCCATTTTGAGGAAGTGAGTCTTTGTAGTATTTTCCTTTGCCAGGGCAGTCCAAAATTGTGAGGTTCACCAATGCCCCTGCATACAGACGTGCATGAGGGCCTCAAAACATTAAGTGTCCATTGTCAGGAAGTGGGTGTATTATAGTATAGCCCTTAGGCAGGGCAGCCAAAAATTGGGAGGCTCCACATTGTCCCTGGATAGAGACGTGCATGATGGCCTGTAAACCTGAAGTGCCCATTGTAAGGAAGTGGGTCTATTGTAGTATAGCCCTTAGGCAGGGCAGCCAAAAATTGGGAGGCTCCACGTTGTCCCTGGATAGAGACGTGCATGAGGGCCTGTAAACCTGAAGGGTGCCCATTGTAAGGAAGTGGGTGTATTATAGTATAGCCCTTAGGCAGGGCAGCCAAAAATTGGGAGGCTCCACATTGTCCCTGGATAGAGACGTGCATGATGGCCTGTAAACCTGAAGTGCCCATTGTAAGGAAGTGGGTCTATTGTAGTATAGCCCTTAGGCAGGGCAGCCAAAAATTGGGAGGCTCCACGTTGTCCCTGGATAGAGACGTGCATGAGGGCCTGTAAACCTGAAGTGCCCATTGTAAGGAAGTGGGTGTATTATAGTATAGCCCTTAGGCAGGGCAGCCAAAAATTGGGAGGCTCCACATTGTCCCTGGATAGAGACGTGCATGATGGCCTGTAAACCTGAAGTGCCCATTGTAAGGAAGTGGGTCTATTGTAGTATAGCCCTTAGGCAGGGCAGCCAAAAATTGGGAGGCTCCACGTTGTCCCTGGATAGAGACGTGCATGAGGGCCTGTAAACCTGAAGTGCCCATTGTAAGGAAGTGGGTCTATTGTAGTATAGCCCTTAGGCAGGGCAGCCAAAAATTGGGAGGCTCCACGTTGTCCCTGGATAGAGACGTGCATGAGGGCCTGTAAACCTGAAGTGCCCATTGTAAGGAAGTGGGTGTATTATAGTATAGCCCTTAGGCAGGGCAGCCAAAAATTGGGAGGCTCCACATTGTCCCTGGATAGAGACGTGCATGATGGCCTGTAAACCTGAAGTGCCCATTGTAAGGAAGTGGGTCTATTGTAGTATAGCCCTTAGGCAGGGCAGCCAAAAATTGGGAGGCTCCACGTTGTCCCTGGATAGAGACGTGCATGAGGGCCTGTAAACCTGAAGTGCCCATTGTAAGTAAGTGGGTGTATTATAGTATAGCCCTTAGGCAGGGCAGCCAAAAATTGGGAGGCTCCACATTGTCCCTGGATAGAGACGTGCATGATGGCCTGTAAACCTGAAGTGCCCATTGTAAGGAAGTGGGTCTATTGTAGTATAGCCCTTAGGCAGGGCAGCCAAAAATTGGGAGGCTCCACGTTGTCCCTGGATAGAGACGTGCATGAGGGCCTGTAAACCTGAAGTGCCCATTGTAAGGAAGTGGGTGTATTATAGTATAGCCCTTAGGCAGGGCAGCCAAAAATTGGGAGGCTCCACATTGTCCCTGGATAGAGACGTGCATGATGGCCTGTAAACCTGAAGTGCCCATTGTAAGGAAGTGGGTCTATTGTAGTATAGCCCTTAGGCAGGGCAGCCAAAAATTGGGAGGCTCCACGTTGTCCCTGGATAGAGACGTGCATGAGGGCCTGTAAACCTGAAGTGCCCATTGTAAGGAAGTGGGTCTATTGTAGTATAGCCCTTAGGCAGGGCAGCCAAAAATTGGGAGGCTCTACGTTGTCCCTGGATAGAGACGTGCATGAGGGCCTGTAAACCTGAAGTGCCCATTGTAAGGAAGTGGGTCTATTGTAGTATAGCCCTTAGGCAGGGCAGCCAAAAATTGGGAGGCTCCACGTTGTCCCTGGATAGAGACGTGCATGAGGGCCTGTAAACCTGAAGTGCCCATTGTAAGGAAGTGGGTGTATTGTAGTATAGCCCTTAGGCAGGGCAGCCAAAAATTGGGAGGCTCCACGTTGTCCCTGGATAGAGACGTGCATGAGGGCCTGTAAACCTGAAGTGCCCATTGTAAGGAAGTGGGTGTATTATAGTATAGCCCTTAGGCAGGGCAGCCAAAAATTGGGAGGTTCCACATTGTCCCTGGATAGAGACGTGCATGATGGCCTGTAAACCTGAAGTGCCCATTGTAAGGAAGTGGGTCTATTGTAGTATAGCCCTTAGGCAGGGCAGCCAAAAATTGGGAGGCTCCACGTTGTCCCTGGATAGAGACGTGCATGAGGGCCTGTAAACCTGAAGTGCCCATTGTAAGGAAGTGGGTCTATTGTAGTATAGCCCTTAGGCAGGGCAGCCAAAAATTGGGAGGCTCCACGTTGTCCCTGGATAGAGACGTGCATGAGGGCCTGTAAACCTGAAGTGCCCATTGTAAGGAAGTGGGTGTATTATAGTATAGCCCTTAGGCAGGGCAGCCAAAAATTGGGAGGCTCCACATTGTCCCTGGATAGAGACGTGCATGATGGCCTGTAAACCTGAAGTGCCCATTGTAAGGAAGTGGGTGTATTGTAGTATAGCCCTTAGGCAGGGCAGCCAAAAATTGGGAGGCTCCACGTTGTCCCTGGATAGAGACGTGCATGAGGGCCTGTAAACCTGAAGTGCCCATTGTAAGGAAGTGGGTCTATTGTAGTATAGCCCTTAGGCAGGGCAGCCAAAAATTGGGAGGCTCCACGTTGTCCCTGGATAGAGACGTGCATGAGGGCCTGTAAACCTGAAGTGCCCATTGTAAGGAAGTGGGTGTATTATAGTATAGCCCTTAGGCAGGGCAGCCAAAAATTGGGAGGCTCCACATTGTCCCTGGATAGAGACGTGCATGATGGCCTGTAAACCTGAAGTGCCCATTGTAAGGAAGTGGGTCTATTGTAGTATAGCCCTTAGGCAGGGCAGCCAAAAATTGGGAGGCTCCACGTTGTCCCTGGATAGAGACGTGCATGAGGGCCTGTAAACCTGAAGTGCCCATTGTAAGGAAGTGGGTGTATTATAGTATAGCCCTTAGGCAGGGCAGCCAAAAATTGGGAGGCTCCACGTTGTCCCTGGATAGAGACCTGTTAGGTTCTTAGTGCCTCCGTGCTTGCATTTAAAAACTGCACGTGTGTGCCTGTTGGTGGCAGCTTTCCGCTGCATTTGTGTGAGTTTTGCAAAAACTTGGATATAACGCACAAGTCTAGTGAATACACATCAGCACAGCATTGCAAAATGCGCAAGGGCGTTGTCAACGAACAAGGAAGTGGACGTGATGGTGGTGCAGGCAGAGACCGAGGTTGTGTGCAAGCTCTAATTTCGCCACAACAAAGGGCCACATCTAGTCGCTCGCACGTCCTGTCCCAAATTCTTGGGGACCGCAGCAGTACACCGCTCTTGAACCAAGACCAGTGTCAACAGGTTGTTAGTTGGATAGCGGATAATGCTTCCAGTCAGATTGGCACCACCACAAACACTCTGTCTTCCACACGGTCAAGTGTCAGTAGCCGTGATACTGCACCGCACATTTCAGAACCTGATCCTCCTTCCTACCACCAGGCCGAGTACACGTCCACGGACATTACTGATCCCACACTTGGACACTCGGAAGAGCTGTTCGTTCACGTTTCCATTCACAAATTCTGGCCTCTCGCCAGCTCCTGTTGAAGTGGGCCATGACGAGATTGTATGTACAGATGCCCAAATATTTGAGCAGCCACGTTCTCACGAAGTTGGCAACGTATCTCAACAAGGGGTGGACGATGATGAGACACAATTGTCAGGAAGTCAGGAGGAGGAGCAGGGTGCGGAAGAGGAAGACGACGTGGTGGATGATCCAGTAACTGACCCAACCTGGCACGAGGATATGAAGAGCGAGGACAGCAGTGCACAGGGGGAGGGAGGCGTAGCATCACAACAGGCAGTAAGAAGCAGAGTGGTGGCCCCAGGCAGACGTCAGGCAACTGTTCCCCGGAACAACACGACACAAGGTGCCTGTACAAATGTTAGGTCTTCCCGAGTCTGGCTGTAATACTATTGTATGTATTGAGGATTTCGATTGCGTTAGGGCAATGACAACCAGAGACGAGTTCTTGGTGCAAGACGTTTATAATATGCAACCAGCAAATATGTACATAAACGGAACAAAAACACAGTAGAACATAAATACAGGAAATACCTTCCAGGGACGGAGCGAAAGGGAATTCCCGGGACCGCGCACCGGACTCCCCCAGGGAGACCACCAAGAGCGAACCCCTATACAGGGACTGTCTGGCAATCACCCCCGAAGCCCTAAATGCGCAGCAGCCGGGACACAAAAGGGCAATAGGTAAGTCCAAAAATGTCCGTACGTGATGTGAGTCCAGAGTGGTATTAAACGGAAGGAACCGGGCAGAAGTGCCGACCAAAGACGGCAAACGGAGTCCGGGCACAGCTAGATGATACCAGATGAAGTCCAGAGTCGGTGTCGGTTGTTTTCCAAGAGGATCCGAATAACAATCAGGAACCAAAAGCAGCAGGGCAGGAGCACACAGGAAGCAGTATACTCAGGCACTGGACTAAGCTTTAGGGGCGGCTTTTAAACAGATGGACAGGAAGTAGGGCAACAGAACAGAAAACTCCATGTTAACAAAGGGCAAGCTCTTTCAAAAGAAAACTGGAAAACCCGGAACTCTGACACTGGCAGTTTTTTATGTTGGCTCCAGATGATTCTAAAAAGGCCATTTGCAACACCTGCCATGCCAGCATCAGCAGGGGTACCAAAACTAGCAGCCTGACCACCACCAGCATGATCAGGCACATGTCAGCCAAGCACCCGACTTTGTGGGAAGTACAACAGAGTCGAGGAGCAGTGCTTGCTGATGTCACTGCTACGTCTTCGCTGGTTGTGCATGCGAGCCAATCCCCTGTCCATGCTGCCTGCGAACAAGCCTCCTCCACTCCTGCACCTGCAGTTGCCTACGCAGAAAGAACACCATCATCAAGCACGTCCTTGTCCCAGCGCAACGTTCAGTTATCCATTCAGCAAACCTTTGAACGCAGGCGCAAATACACTGCCAACACCCCACATGCCACAGTTCTAAATGCTAACATTTCGCGACTGCTTGCGCTGGAAATGTTGCCTTTTAGGCTGGTTGAGACAGAAGCATTCCGCGACCTGATGGTGGCAGCTGTCCCACGTTACTCGGTCCACAGCCGCCACTATTTCTCCCGGTGTGTCGTCCCCGCATTGCATAACCACGTGTCACAAAACATCACACGTGCCCTGAACAACGCTGTTTCAGCCAAAGTCCACCTAACCACAGACACGTGGACAAGTGCATGTGGGCAAGGCCGCTACATCTCGTTGACGTCACACTGGGTTAATATTGTGCAAGCTGGGACCCAGTCTGAGCGAGGGACGGAACACGTCCTTCACACACCAAGTTTTGCAGGCCCTACCTCAGTCAGGGTTTCACACACACTCTACAGCTCCGGAATGTCATGCTCCTCAGCCTCCTCCTCCTCCTGCGCATCCTGATCCACTTTACCCTCCACACCAGTCCCAAGCTGGAAGTGTCGCGGGCGGAGGAGGGGACGGTGCGCTCTCCCACTGCTCGGGTCCGGCTGACGCTGCTCTACGGCTGCTGCTGCTCGTTGGCTCTAGCGATGGCCGGATCCCGGGGACTCGAGCGGCGCTACTCGCCCGTGAGTGAAAAGGGGTGGTTTGGGTTTTGGGGATATTGTCCGTGACGCCACCCACGGTTGTGGTGATTGTGTGGACACCACCGCTGCTCTGGACGGGGATCCCGGGAGCCTGTGACAGGGAGCAGCTTTGTTGTTATTTCTCCCCTCCGTGGGTAGGGGGGTTGGTTGTCCCGGGGCCTGGTGATGGGGTAGACATGGATGACAGGCGGGTTGCGGGGCCTGATGAGGTGCAGGGTCGCAGGGGCAGCGCTGTGCCGCACGGCACGGAGGTACTCACTCAGCCCAATGATGATGACACAGTTCACGGTAAAACAAGTGGCTGGATGGACGGGTCACTCGGACGGCTGCGGTTGTTCCTCCCTGCAGGTTAGTGATGACTGTCTCTCCCTGCACCTAAGTTAAGTGTTGGTAGTGATGGTTTCCCAACGGTAACCCGCTCCCCGACCTGGATATGGGCCGGAGGAGCCCCTTTTGCCCACAGGCGCTGGCCCTGGGAGACGGTTGCCCTTGGCGGTGGCTGTGTCTCCCCTTCACGGTTGTACGGTTGCCTTCTATCTGGACTTGGCTGTTTGGAAACCCTGAGGTTCCCTTCACTAACGGATTTGGCAAATTCACGGCGACACCAAGCCTTGCCGGGATCCGAAAGTCCTCTGCCAATGGTGCTGGCTTCTCTTTGTATACCGGTCCGGTACGGCCGGGTCACCACCCGTCCACGGTCCTTACGGCAGACTCCAATCGGCCTCCACTGCAGACGGTCACCACATCCTGCCAACCTTGCTGTCCTGTCCGGGCCACACACCCGGACCAACTTCAGGCTCTTTGCTGTCACTTTTCTCCTCTCTACTACTTTCCTCCTTCCACTTCCTTAGCTTAACTCTCACTGCCTGTGTTTTCCCTCCTCCTCGGTGGGTGGAGACCAACCGCCTGGCTCCACACCCTGGTGTGGACAACAGCCCCTGGGGAAGGCAACAAGGATTTTGTGTTTTGACTATGATATGCCTGCAGGGAGTGTGGGGTGTTTAAGTGTTGTGCTCTGTGGCCCCTGGCTTGTCCAGGGCGACACAGAAGCACTGCAGCACTGCCTCGGCGAAGCGGCAACAGGCAGTGCTGAAGCTAATCTGCATAGGTGACAAACCCCACAATGCAGAAGAGGTGTGGACAGCTCTGAAACAGCAGGCAGATCACTGGCTCACAACTCTGAACCTAAAGCCAGGAAAGGTCGTGTGTGACAATGGCCGGAACCTGGTGGCGGCTTTGAGGCGAGGCCAGCTGACACATGTTCCATGCGTGGCCCATGTGCTCAACCTCGTGGTTCAGCGGTTTCTAAAGTCATACTCAGAGCTGTCTGATCTGCTGGTAAAAGTTCGCCGCCTGTCTGCACATTTTCGAAAGTCACCTACTGCTTCAGCCGGCCTTGCCGGCTTAAGACGCCGTTTGCATCTTCCGGCACACAGACTGGTGTGTGATGTCCCCACGCGTTGGAATTCAACTCTGCACAAGTTGGTCAGGATATGTGAGCAGAAGAGGGCAGTTGTTGAGTACCTGCATCACCTAAGCCGTCGGGAAATGGGTCAAACTCCACACATAACACCTGAGGAGTGGAGATGGATGTCCGACCTATGCACCATCCGCCAAAACTTTGAGGACTCCACCAAGATGGTGAGCGGCGATGACGACATTATTAGCGTCACCATACCGCTTCTCTGCCTTCTAAAATGGTCTCTGCTCAAAAAACAACCATGATGCATTGCAGGCGGAGCGCGATGAGTTTGAGCAAGAAACAGTAGTGGGTGTGGGTGATGATAACACACAGCCCAGCCTCGTCTCATCACAACGTGCAGTGGAGGACTATGACGAGGAGGAGGATGAAGACATGGAGCAACTCTCTGGCCAAATTGAGGATATGACATGCAGTCATATCCTCGGTTCAGCGTGGCTGGCCAGAGGACAGGGTAGATGATGAGGAGGAGGAGGAGGAGGACAGCATGTTCAGTCATCGTGTTGGTCAGGATACTGAAGTGATGGCTGTTAAGAGTCTGGCACACATGGCTGACTTTATGGTAAGCTGCCTGTCTCGTGACCCTCGCGTTAAGAACATCTTGGCCGACAATCATTACTGGTTGGTAACACTGTTAGACCCACGCTAAAAGGAGAACTTTATGTCTCTTATTCCCGAGGCGGAGAGGTCAGGCAAAATGCATCAGTTCCAGAAGGCCATAGTCACGGAAGTAGGCAAAGCATTCCCCTCACAAAACGCTAGCGGCATAGGTCAGGAATCAGTGGACAACCAAGGCGTACAGCCGAGAGGGGCACAAGTCCAATCCGCCAGAGGTAGGGGAACAGTCTTTAAGATGTGGTACAGTTTTCTCAGCCCCTCACATACCACAGCCCCTGAGGTGAGGGGTAGTGCCACAAGAAATCCTAAGTTTGCCCAGATGCTCAAGGAGTACCTTGCAGATCAAACAACTGTACTCCGACATTCCTCTGTGCCTTACAATTAATGTGTATCCAAGCTGGACACGTGGCATGAATTGGCTCTCTACGCCTTGGAAGTCCTGGCCTGCCCTGCCGCTAGCGTTTTGTCAGAGCGTGTTTTTAGTGCCGCAGGTGGAATCATTACAGATAAACGCACCCGCCTGTCAACTGTAAATGCTGACAGGCTGACTCTGATCAAGATGAACAAGGGTTGGATTTGGCCAGACTTCACCACACACACCAACAGCAAATTACAGCGGAATTTAAAGTTTGTAACGGGAATTTGCCATGTACCTCCACTCACCCATGGTAACACACTTCTGGACTTTGGCTACTCGCTGGACTGCTCCTCCTTCTCCTCATGCGCCATCATGGTGACCGTTACAATAGTTAAGCCGTTGTTTCAGGTATACCCCCAGTGGTAAATTTTTTCACCCATTCTTTCTGAATGGGCATTACAACGACAGGAGACCCGCTCCTTTGCAATGGGAACAATGTTTTGAGGCCCTCATGCACATCTCTATCCAGGGACAATGTGGAGCCTCCCAATTTTTGGCTGCCCTGCCTAAGGGCTATACTACAATAGACCCACTTCCTTACAATGGGCACTTCATGTTTACAGGCCATCATGCACGTCTCTATCCAGGGACAATATGGAGCCTGACGCTGCCACCGACTGCCACACACATGCTGTTTTTAAATGCAAGCACGGACGCAATAAGAACCTAACTGGTTTTTAGGAGCGACAATTACTGAGAAGTCTGACACTATCAGACACTGCTGACTGACGTGTATTATTATACACTAGACTTGTGCGTTATATAATAGTTTGTGCAAAACGCGCACCTGTACGCTGCCACCGACTGCCACACACGTGCTGTTTTTAAATGCAAGCACGGACGCAATAAGAACCTAACTGGTTTTTAGGAGCGACAATTACTGAGAAGTCTGACACTATCAGACACTGCTGACTGACGTGTATTATACACTAGACTTGTGCGTTATATAATAGTTTGTGCAAAACGCGCACCTGTACCCTGCCACCGACTGCCACACACGTGCTGTTTTTAAATGCAAGCACGGACGCAATAAGAACCTAACTGGTTTTTCGGAGCGACAATTACTGAGAAGTCTGACACTATCAGACACTGCTGACTGACGTGTATTATACACTAGACTTGTGCGTTATATAATAGTTTGTGCAAAACGCGCACCTGTACCCTGCCACCGACTGCCACACACGTGCTGTTTTTAAATGCAAGCACGGACGCAATAAGAACCTAACTGGTTTTAGGAGCGACAATTACTGAGAAGTCTGACACTATCAGACACTGCTGACTGACGTGTATTATTATACACTAGACTTGTGCGTTATATAATAGTTTGTGCAAAACGCGCACCTGTACCCTGCCACCGACTGCCACACACGTGCTGTTTTTAAATGCAAGCACGGACGCAATAAGAACCTAACTGGTTTTTAGGAGCGACAATTACTGAGAAGTCTGACACTATCAGACACTGCTGACTGACGTGTATTATACACTAGACTTGTGCGTTATATAATAGTTTGTGCAAAACGCGCACCTGTACGCTGCCACTGACTGCCACACACGTGCTGTTTTTAAATACACGCACGGACGCAATAAGAACCTAACTGGTTTTTAGGAGCGACAATTACTGAGAAGTCTGACACTATCAGACACTGCTGACTGACGTGTATTATACACTAGACTTGTGCGTTATATAATAGTTTGTGCAAAACGCGCACCTGTACCCTGCCACCGACTGCCACACACGTGCTGTTTTTAAATGCAAGCACGGACGCAATAAGAACCTAACTGGTTTTTAGGAGCGACAATTACTGAGAAGTCTGACACTATCAGACACTGCTGACTGACGTGTATTATACACTAGACTTGTGCGTTATATAATAGTTTGTGCAAAACGCGCACCTGTACGCTGCCACTGACTGCCACACACGTGCTGTTTTTAAATGCAAGCACGGACGCAATAAGAACCTAACTGGTTTTTAGAAGCGACAATTACTGAGAAGTCTGACACTATCAGACACTGCTGACTGACGTGTATTATACACTAGACTTGTGCGTTATATAATAGTTTGTGCAAAACGCGCACCTGTACCCTGCCACCGACTGCCACACACGTGCTGTTTTTAAATGCAAGCACGGACGCAATAAGAACCTAACTGGTTTTTAGGAGCGACAATTACTGAGAAGTCTGACACTATCAGACACTGCTGACTGACGTGTATTATACACTAGACTTGTGCGTTATATAATAGTTTGTGCAAAACGCGCACCTGTACGCTGCCACTGACTGTCACACACGTGCTGTTTTTAAATGCAAGCACGGACGCAATAAGAACCTAACTGGTTTTTAGGAGCGACAATTACTGAGAAGTCTGACACTATCAGACACTGCTGACTGACGTGTATTATACACTAGACTTGTGCGTTATATAATAGTTTGTGCAAAACGCGCACCTGTACCCTGCCACCGACTGCCACACACGTGCTGTTTTTAAATGCAAGCACGGACGCAATAAGAACCTAACTGGTTTTTCGGAGCGACAATTACTGAGAAGTCTGACACTATCAGACACTGCTGACTGACGTGTATTATACACTAGACTTGTGCGTTATATAATAGTTTGTGCAAAACGCGCACCTGTACCCTGCCACCGACTGCCACACACGTGCTGTTTTTAAATGCAAGCACGGACGCAATAAGAACCTAACTGGTTTTTAGGAGCGACAATTACTGAGAAGTCTGACACTATCAGACACTGCTGACTGACGTGTATTATTATACACTAGACTTGTGCGTTATATAATAGTTTGTGCAAAACGCGCACCTGTACGCTGCCACCGACTGCCACACACGTGCTGTTTTTAAATGCAAGCACGGACGCAATAAGAACCTAACTGGTTTTTAGGAGCGACAATTACTGAGAAGTCTGACACTATCAGACACTGCTGACTGACGTGTATTATACACTAGACTTGTGCGTTATATAATAGTTTGTGCAAAACGCGCACCTGTACCCTGCCACCGACTGCCACACACGTGCTGTTTTTAAATGCAAGCACGGACGCAATAAGAACCTAACTGGTTTTTCGGAGCGACAATTACTGAGAAGTCTGACACTATCAGACACTGCTGACTGACGTGTATTATACACTAGACTTGTGCGTTATATAATAGTTTGTGCAAAACGCGCACCTGTACCCTGCCACCGACTGCCACACACGTGCTGTTTTTAAATGCAAGCACGGACGCAATAAGAACCTAACTGGTTTTTAGGAGCGACAATTACTGAGAAGTCTGACACTATCAGACACTGCTGACTGACGTGTATTATTATACACTAGACTTGTGCGTTATATAATAGTTTGTGCAAAACGCGCACCTGTACGCTGCCACCGACTGCCACACACGTGCTGTTTTTAAATGCAAGCACGGACGCAATAAGAACCTAACTGGTTTTTAGGAGCGACAATTACTGAGAAGTCTGACACTATCAGACACTGCTGACTGACGTGTATTATACACTAGACTTGTGCGTTATATAATAGTTTGTGCAAAACGCGCACCTGTACCCTGCCACCGACTGCCACACACGTGCTGTTTTTAAATGCAAGCACGGACGCAATAAGAACCTAACTGGTTTTTCGGAGCGACAATTACTGAGAAGTCTGACACTATCAGACACTGCTGACTGACGTGTATTATACACTAGACTTGTGCGTTATATAATAGTTTGTGCAAAACGCGCACCTGTACCCTGCCACCGACTGCCACACACGTGCTGTTTTTAAATGCAAGCACGGACGCAATAAGAACCTAACTGGTTTTTAGGAGCGACAATTACTGAGAAGTCTGACACTATCAGACACTGCTGACTGACGTGTATTATTATACACTAGACTTGTGCGTTATATAATAGTTTGTGCAAAACGCGCACCTGTACCCTGCCACCAACTGCCACACACGTGCTGTTTTTAAATGCAAGCACGGACGCAATAAGAACCTAACTGGTTTTTAGGAGCGACAATTACTGAGAAGTCTGACACTATCAGACACTGCTGACTGACGTGTATTATACACTAGACTTGTGCGTTATATAATAGTTTGTGCAAAACGCGCACCTGTACGCTGCCACTGACTGCCACACACGTGCTGTTTTTAAATGCAAGCACGGACGCAATAAGAACCTAACTGGTTTTTAGGAGCGACAATTACTGAGAAGTCTGACACTATCAGACACTGCTGACTGACGTGTATTATACACTAGACTTGTGCGTTATATAATAGTTTGTGCAAAACGCGCACCTGTACCCTGCCACCGACTGCCACACACGTGCTGTTTTTAAATGCAAGCACGGACGCAATAAGAACCTAACTGGTTTTTAGGAGCGACAATTACTGAGAAGTCTGACACTATCTGGACTGTTTTACACTGTGTACACCAGCCCCAGATATGATGAAGGCTGGTATACGGTCACCACTACCCTGCCTGCCTGCCTGCCTGTATACTGCTACAATAGTCCTGACAAGGACTCTTCTGGTCACTAGCCTGTATTCCGACCTGGCTATACCCTGCCTGTATATAGCAACAATAGTCCTGAGAAGGACTCTGCTACTGTACTCCGACCTGGCTATACCCTGCCTGCCTGTATACAAC
This sequence comes from Anomaloglossus baeobatrachus, assembly GCF_048569485.1. Lineage (NCBI taxonomy): Eukaryota > Metazoa > Chordata > Amphibia > Anura > Aromobatidae > Anomaloglossus > Anomaloglossus baeobatrachus. Next base: position 146,904,294 of record NC_134357.1, read on the forward strand.
TAGAATAGTCCTGAGAAGGACTTCTGGTCACACTGTTTGCAGCCCTGCTCCGGAACTAACTATAAAGGGCCGCAAAGCTTTCCCTGAATCAGCGACACTCTCCCTGCACTGACTGTCTGGATAGTTGTGAGCAGAGCACAGCGCGCCGGCCGGTATAAAGGCTCGGTCACGCTGTGCAGGCCGGCCAATCACTGCAATTCCACAACTAACAGGGCTGTGGCATTGCAGTGGTCTGCCAGCCAATCCCTGCATGAGGGCTGGCTCTCAAAAGAGCGCCAACATGCAGAAATGAAGACCACGAGTACAGCACGAGTATCGCGAGATTACTCGGTCCCCGCCGAGCAGCCCGAGTACAGTGATACTCGTGCGAGTACCGAGTAGTTACAAGCATGCTCGCTCATCACTAGTGGTTATTAAATATCCTAATTAATTATCTTTATTTGGCTTGTTGGTATTGTTGACATTATCAGCTGGCACTATCTGGACCTTTATCAGTTCCCTTATTTTCTCCCGGCCTCCTAATGAACTCTATTTGGGAGTGGATATATGCCGAGGCCATAACTCTGAACTACCTGTAAAGGGAAGTACTTTTATCTGTGATCTACTGGTCCTCTGACAGCACAAGCATTTTAATGACTATTGATATGTCTTTATATAGTTTGAGCATATTCCAGGGTTATTACTACATTTCATATCCATCTTGACAATAATTTCTTCTTATTTTTGTCCTCTGTGGTATAGCACGTCTGTTGTAGTGAGTAATAGATTTATATAGGGATCAACAGGGGTTTCAAGGGCCAGACTACGAGGAGCGGGGCACCATCTCTTGTGTTACTTATTAGGGTGTCAACCTCCACAGTTATGCAGGACCTTTCTTAGGCGCGCTTAGGGATAATTTTTCCATATTGGGGAACTATTGCCACTTCATTCTCTTGCCTCTCAGCTGATCACTCTCACAACTTTTATTTTTTATTTTGGTTTTGTATAAGTTTTTTCTATTTTCTTTTTGGGGTCATGTTTTAATGCAAACTTATTAAAATATTTAATGTTTTATTATTCCTATTTAAAGGGAACCTGTCAGGTGGAATATGCACCCAGAACCACGAGCAGTTCTGAGTGCATATTACTAATCCCTGCCTAACTGACCCTGTATACACTAGCATAGATAAAGAGAACGTTAGAAAACGTATTTCTAAAGATCTTTTACCGTATTCTAATAAGTGCGGGGACTAGTCTCCTGGGCGTTAGATCCCTTGACTAGTCGGCTCCAATAGCATGTTAGTACACCCCTGTGGGCGTGCTATCATGCTAATGAATACGCAGCGTCACAGGATCATCTCACTCACCTCTCCGCTGCCATCGCATCTGACGCTGGATGTGCTCAGTGCTCAGTGCACATGACCCCAGAATTTCGGTCATGCGCACTATTTCAGTTTGAAGTCAGGGCACGTACACCCGGTTTCATAGTGCGCATGACTGAAACTCCGGGTTCATGCTCACTTAACCGAAGTCCAGTGTCAAGTGGCGATGGCAGTGGAGAGGTAAGTGAGATCATCCTTTGACGCTGCACATTTATTAGCATGTTAACACGCCCACAGGGGTGTACTAACATGCTAATAGAGCCAACTGGCAAGGAGAACCAACACCCAGGGGACTAGTCCTCTCGCTCATTAGTATACGATAAAATATCTTTAGAAATACTTTTACTAAAGATCCCTCTATCTACGCTAGTGCATACAGGGACAGTTAGGCAGGGATTAGCAATATGCACCCAGAACTGCTCGTAGTTCTAATAATAATAATAATAATAATATTATTTATTTCTATAGCGCCAACATATTCCACAGCGCTTTACAATTCAGGAGGATCATATACAAACAAGTAACAGTTATAGAAAATACAATATTTAGAGGGAAAAAAGACAACCCTGCTCATGAGAGCTTACAATCTACAATGAGATATGGGGGAGGGGGGCAAGGTACAAGTGCTTATTTACAATAACAATCCAGCCATCTCAAGGAAATGGGGGATAGATAATGGCTTCCTGGGCCAGTTGGCCAGAACCTTGAGATGCATTTGGGTGCAATGGAGTTTGATGTGGGGTTATGTTCTGAGAAGTTGTGGAAGGACTATGTTAATTTAGTTCGGCTAGGGATTGTGATAGGCCGCCCTAAAAAGATGCATTTTTAGGGTGCTGCGTCTGAAGCTGAGTAAGTTATGATTCATCCTAACTTCTTGGGTTAGAGCGTTCCAGAGGATTGGTGCAGCTCGGAAGAAGTCTTGGATCTGGGAGTGGAAGCCTTGAATTTGTGTGGATGTTAGACGAAAGTCATTTGCAGAGCGTAGAGAACGGGTGGGGTAATAGACAGAGAGGAGGGTGGAGATGTAGGGGAGGTGCCGCACTCTGGAGAGCTTTATGGGTGAGAACAAGCAGTTTGAATTGGATCCTGTGATATATGGGCAGCCAGTTCAATGACTGGCACAAAGCAGAGGCATCTGAGCAGCGGTTAGCCAAATAGGTGATCCTGGCTGCTGCATTAAGGATGGACTGTAGAGGAGACAGTTTAGTTAGGGGGAGACCAATTAATAGAGAGTTACAGTAGTCAAGGCACGAGTGGATCAGGGCCACGGTGAGGGTTTTTGTCTTTTCCTGGGTGCATATTGGACCTGACAGGTTCACTTTAAGGAGATTTTTTCTTGTGTTAGTTTGTCCTATTGAATTTCTTTGTGAGCCATGATTTTTGTTAGCTGGTTGTGCTTGTCCTTGGACTATATATTCACAAGTTAATTTACATTTCAATGCTAACTTCGGACTCAAGGAAAGGAAGATTACTAATTTTTAGCTTTAACTGTAGTGTGCATAACATTAAGTTCTACGAAGTGCACTTGTAGTTTGTTATGGTATAACCAATTAGGTTATTGGGTAAGTGTGATTTCAGGTAGATCTACATCAGGGCCGGATTTACACATATCTAGGCCCTAGGCCAAAGCATATAATTCTGTGCCCCTTCCCCTAGCACTTGTGTCATTCACTGCTACTAATGCAACCCCCTTCCAACGTCTTCTGACACAGTTAGAAGCTACGACGGTGGAGATAGAAGCAGAGAGCTGGTGCTGCACTCACATCTTCCCCAGCATCTATCACCCAGGATCCAAGATGTTTTCAGAGGGGTAGCGATGCAAGACACTGTAGTATGCAACTGGTGCGCTGCCCCTTGTGACTGAGGAAAACAGTGCAAGCTGTAGAAATGTGGAATATAAATGTACTGCTCAATTTATTTAATGTATATAGATATACATTTCATTTAAAACAACAGCATTTTATATATCCTTTTCAAAATAATACTGAAAAATATTTAAATATTTGTATATTTCTTCTCTATATACGTCCCCCATACTGCTATGCCTTAGGCCAGTGGTCCCAAACCTTTCTGACCATGATATCCACGTTCAGCTCTGAGAGAAGGTCACGAGCCACATTTAGCTCCCACCCCTCACAGTAGTGACACCCAGAGCCCCCATTACTGGTATAATGACAGCCAAAGTATTTACAAAAAAATCACATTGAGGCAATATACCAAGATCAAGGGGTTCCTACGTTATTCCCATTCAGATCTGTTCTTCTGTGTGGGGCTACTCACAAAAGTCACCATATGGAGACCTGCTCTTCATACCTGTTAGCTAGACCTGGTGCTTATGCACCAAGCTGGCAGACAGTCACGATCCACACATTACAGGTCCACAAGCAACATGTGCCTCCCAAGCCACAGGTTGGGGACCACTGCCGTAGGCCATAGGTAAGGTTGGCCTTATGGGAAATTTTGTCCTGGGCAATGGGTTACATAACAACGTGTCGTGTTAATGGATGATTTCTTATGGTGTTGCGTTGCGTCCTACAACATACTGAGTCTAGAACACAGAATGCCATATGTTTCCAAATCTGTTGGATTCTCTGTCTCTGGTTTCAAGTCACTCAGGACTAACTTTCTATAGGCTTCAATACAAGTTGCAAGCAACATGCAAGCAACTTGTCTGCAACTTGGCTGTTTTATTCACAGTAGAATCAGAGCTCTTAAATACTTATGAGGCTGCAAGTCAAAAACAAATTGCACAAATGTTTTTCGTTGCGTGACTTGTCAGATAATTACAATTGTGTGACATATGTCACTGTGTAGCCCTCGCCTTATTGTTAAATAATATTATTAGATTGAGAAAATTATATTTTCCAAGATCTCAGATGAACAGGAAAATTGAGAGATGCTGAAACCAGAGTTACATAACTGTTTAAAATTTAATAATTAGACTTTATTTTAAGTGTAGAACATTCAATTAAACAAACTGCAAGATACTTATAAGCCCATGTGGCCCTTGCAAAGGAGGCTGAAGTGCCTGTCACTCCGGCTCTATTCCTCGCTCAGCGCTGCCTTCTTCTGCTTCACTAATAGCGCCTTTGCTTGATGTCATGGAGCAAAGAAACTGTCCGTCAAGCAGAAAATGGCAGTGCTAGGCGGGAAATAGAGCTGGGTCGAGGAGAGGTTTGGGAAGAGCCTACATGAGCCAAAAGCATTTCAGTCTCATTTGCATATTGATTTAAATGTACATTTTTTGATAATGGAGTATTGGACTATCTAGTTTAAAGTTTCGCTGGGCTTGTCTCTGCAACTGCTGGATAAATGGTTTTTGAACTGCTGATAAGATCCTCTCTAGGGAAATTAATATGGCGTGAAAAAATTTAGTACATTTACATAACTGTTACGATATGTGAAATGTATTCTCACCTTTATAGGTCCCTCACGCATAATCTGCCCCAGTTTTGCAATATTATCATATTCTTGAATTGCTGCACGAAGGTAACGGTCATCTTCTGGTTTCGTAGCTGTTGGTTCACGACCAAAAGTGCCCTAAAAATGAATACAATTTTATAAATAAAATAATTATAGTTGCTACATTTGATTAATTTAGTCTGGAACTACATTGCGACTTTGGCTATGACACCTCTCCACAACCAAAATTCGCTAGGTCTCACACACATGAATGAGGTCATATTGTGACCCTGAGGGTACTGTGATTGCAACAGGTAAACAAAAAATCCGTTGTGTTTGGACTTCTTGTGTCTTGCTTATCTTGGTCACAGTAACTTTTGGGTCACAATGTGTCACGCTCCCCGGGTCCCCTGTCACGCTCTCCGGCTCCCCTGCCACGCTCCCCGGCTTCCCTGCCTCGCTCCCTGGCTCCTCTGTCCGGCGTCCCCCACTCCACAGCCTCCAGGCCCCATCACCTGTGGTCCCCAGGCATCCCGGTCCCCGCTCCCGGCGTCCGTCGGCAGCTTTGCTCCAGCCCGGCTCTCCTGCCTCCTGTTCACTGCTCCCTGCCCTGGCTTCTGGCACCCGGGCCTCGCGCATGCGCATTAGGGCGCGTGTGCGGTCATTGACCCTTTCTTAAAGGGCCAGTGTCCTCCAACAGGATATTGAAGGATCAGGTACTGGGTATATAGGGGGATCCTTTCCAAGTGGGCGGGGCCTGTTCTTCGTGTTTTGCTAAGCTAGGAGTCAGGTCTCCTTGTGTCTTCTGGTATACTTACCTATCTCTCTCCTAGAGCCGCTCCTGCCACGCCATCCGGTCATGACGATTCCCGTACCCCGAACGGTGACTGTCCGCCATCCTGTCAGTCCATACCATCTCTGATCCCTGTGCTGACCCGTCTTCTCGCTCCATCGGTTCCGGACTCTGCCTGACAACATCTCGGCCTCCGAACCTGAGCTCCGTCATCCGGACTACCTTCGGTGACTCCGTGGTCCCAGGGACTTCTACACTCCACTCCTTGGAACGGACTGTCCTGCTACCTGTAGTGCTCCGGCTACCGGACCCCTTGCCTTCAGTGAGGTGTTCGGCCCAGTGGATCCACCTCCTGGGTCTGCCCGTCCACCTGGCCCTAACACAATGTGACCTATCAAACTTTTAATGGGCAACAGATGTCACAGTTCTCTTTCCTGTGTAGCCCCAACCTTACATTGGCTGTTTTCCTGCACTGTATAGAAAAGAAAACGAGTGATCTGAAATACGATAACAAGCCTAAAATGTATATAGGGAATAGCTGTAAGACCTCCTATCTCCAAAATATATAAGATCAAAGACCCTAAAATTACATGCGTTCTTGCTGGGCTGTTCCAAAGATCTGTAATGTCACTCAAGTTCTCAGGTAAATCATCTTCATGCTCTGCTTGTGCAGCCAACTCCAAATTTCTGCAGAATGGATCCAACCATACAGGATTTGCACTAGAAATATAAAGGAAAAAAAATGTGATGTTATTTTGAGTTCATCGTGGAGGACCTGGAGGCTGGAGTATAGGGGGGCTGCACAGAGTGTCCTTCCCTATAAAGTGTATGCACCCATTACAAGGGCAACTTATTGATTTTCAATTTAAAAGGTTTTTGGTTTTTTTTTTCTTTACCATTTGGTTGTCAAATTTGAAGTGGTTTTCAAGGCAGAAACCCCCCAAGAATTGATATTATGCTTCATTTTCTATGTGAAAAAAAAACCAAATGTGCGATATAGGTGTGCTTTCAATTAAGTACAAATATAATCTAACTCAAATAGACGTTTAAGCATTTCTGTTATTCTTTCTCATCTCTTATTATTCTCTTATTTTTCTTGTGAAGTTTGCAGCAGAAACTGCTCCAAAATCCATATAAAACATATCCAAAGTTCTCATTTTATACTTCCCATTAGTTTTCAATCCACTATTGGCTTTGGCTTAAAAAAACACGACAAGAACTCCTGTGGCAATTTTCCCAAAAACACTGTGTGTGAAATAACTATCCTTTGTGGTATGCGCGCACGGCGTCGTATAGAGGGCAGAGTACTTGCACAGTTTTGAAGCTTTGTCCTCTTTTTAGTCATTTTTGAAGCAGCTTTCCTTTAGCTGCTTCAAAGCTTTCAAAGTGTGAAGTGGTGAAAAGACGTTACAAAAGACAGAATATGTGCACAGCAATGTTGTTTTTATATTACAGTGCATATGGTCACTATTTTTAACATTTATTGCATCCAGAATCTGCCTGAAGAAAATGCCTTGTGCACATAGCCTTGGCCTCCAATGCGAAGAATGGTAAAGTGGTACAGAATAGACTGCGCTCAGGAAATTAAAAAAAATATGTTCATAAAAAATGTATTCTTTTCATTTTGACTCTAATTTCACTCTAGTAGAAATTGCAATTTCCTTTTAACTCACCCTTCAAAAGAGTATTTATTGGTATTGGGCATATCGAGGATATCCATAAATCCTCTGTTTCCTGAAAAACAAAAATCGGATTAAGATTACATTAAACTTTACTATTGAATGAATTTATTTTTTCATTGGGATAAGCCCAATTATTAAAATGATACTTTATTTAATTACCATATTTTTCGGTTTACAAGACGCATCGGATTATAAGATGCACCGCAAATTCAGAGCAAAAAAGAGGTGAAAAATATAGGGTCTATTTTACAATCCAGTGGTGTCTTACCGGAGAAGGCGGCAGCGGTGGTGGTGCGGGGTCACCGGGCGCAGGGGCGGTGGGTCCTCCAGAAACTGTAGGCTGGGCTGGGGCTGCAGCGACTGAGACTGGGGCTCGGGCAGCTTTGCTGGGGCTCTGACTGCAACAGCGGCAGCGGGCAGTGAGGGCTTTAAAGAAATGGCGCACAGAGTCAGGGCATATTGAGCTCTGGCTCAATGGCAAGCCGATATCTCATCTGCGCAAGTGCCACCTCCGGGCGCAATTTTCCTGAAGTTTGCTGCTGAGAGATCAATAGGCCGGAGGCAGTGCTTGCGCGGATGAGAACTTGAGACAAGAGCTCCATCTACGCACACACTGACACCAGGTGACATTATTTGAAGTCCTCACTGCCCATCCCACAGCGCCAGTCCAGCTGCCAAAGACTCCGCACAGCAGTCGGAGACCCCCCGCACAATTGATGACAGTTTATGAGTATGCCCCCCTCTGTCTATGCCTTGTTCAGTTAGGTAAAATTATTCCTTGTGTATCAGTCCATTAAAATGACCAGTAATTTAAAGGTACAAGCATTTTATTATGCTTGTAGATTTATTTATATTCTTTATTAAAATTGGCCCCTTCCTACTCTTCTTTGTTTCTCTTTGACCCCATTTTCCCTCTCCCACTCCTTCCCTCTCCTTCCTTCCACTTAAGGTGCATTTATTCATGTCGCAATGTTCATAGGGCATTATATATAATAACTGTGAGAGTATTCACTAAAATGGTGACTCAATGCGGGAATTTACTGTTAACTTTGATATAATGCCATTCTATTTAAACATTTCTCTATCAGGATATGTGGGATAATTTTTATGGAATCTTCTTTGCCCAATATTATTGTCCTTTAAATTGCCTTGAAATGCTTAAGTGCTGATATGTTAATACTAATTGAGACCCCATTACGATTGCTGCTGGGACCAACCACATTATTACTGTAAGCAAGCTGTATGTTATGCTCCCAGGTACTAGCGTGAGTGGGCCTACTGGGCCGCTCACCCGAGAGGCGTGACTATGCGACTACCTTGTCTTCATTAGAGCCTCTGATGGTGAGAGTAGACTTGTACTGGAAGTTAGCCACCAAGTGCTACTTAGGGAGATACAGTACTGCAACAGCTGACCCCAGGGGTAGGGAATACCAGTATGGGCACAGAGGCAGGCAGGACAGTTAATGGTGCAGCCAGGATTGTTGATGGAGACTGGGCAGCTGGTACTGGCAGGGATGTAGGATTTGGCTGATATGGCAAGTATAGCTGCTACAGCTGGGATGGCAGGGGCTGGTGAGTGTAGCAAGTTTAGATTTAACTAGTATAGGAAGCACGAATGGTACAGTAGGTACAGTGGGTACGGAAGGTTCGACAGGTACAGCGGGCATGGGTGGTACAGATAGGTGCAGCAGGTACAGTAGTTTCTAGGACACAGATACGTATGAGCAACCACAGCTTAAGTACAGCATACAGGAACAGGACCTGACAACTAGCAATTCATCTCTAAGGATAGACCACATTGCCCAGGCACCTCTCATAGGGGGAGGATGTCTTAAATATTTAGTGCCTCTCAACCATAGGCTGAGAGGAACTTCAGGGTTAGGGCACACTGGCCCTTTAAGAATTGGTGAGTGCACATGAACTAAGCTCACTCCCAGGAAGCGGCAGGGACTGGCAACATGGAAGTCACTGCTGGGCAGCTAGGAAGGTAATTGTGCCTTTGTCTCCACTTGAAAAGGGGCAAGTTAGTGCGGGGACACAGGTAACGGTATTACAGTGTGGAACACATCTTGCGTTCCAGCAGCTTTTTTGGTAGCTGAACTGATGTTATCATAAGCTACAGAAAACATGATACCTTCCAGCAGTGATGATAGTGGCTGGAAATGACTTCACGCATATTGCGGTTCTCTAGCACAGCCCATCTGACTGAGGCTGCACCTCCGTTTACACTATAACTTCATAGTTAGTGCTTTGAGACCTCAGTACTTCATTATATAAAATAAGAAAACTGATGGCTCTTCCTAACAGACAAGTGTGAACAGGTGCATAGTAAACATTAAATAAACTAACAAATAAACAGCTTCATTCTAAAATGCTAAGTTATGCAAACACTGCACATAGGAACATGGACATGCATTACTGTTAAGGAAATACGTTTTAAAATTTAGACACTTAGTACATAAAAAGGGCCAGTTTTATGTGAGCCCAGCAGCCAGCATCAAGGCGTATCCCGTATGCTGGGTTCCTACCTAATAATGCCTCTACTTGGGCTGAAATAGCCTACAGTTTTATGGATGGGCAAGATCCTGCTACTAGGAATTTAAAAATCACCTTAAGCTGATGGGAAGTTTCATCAATTTTTTTTATTTTTGATTAAGGAGTCATGCCTTCTGACTGAGTACTTCTTCCCATCAGCTTAAGGCGGTTTTTAATCACCTAGTAGTAGGTTCCTGTCTGACCATAAAATTGTAGGCTTTTTCAGCCCAGGTAGAGGCATTATTAGGTAGGGACCCAGCATATGAGATATGACGTAATAATGGCTGCTGGGCTCACAGAAAACTGGTCTTTTTTATTTTGTGGAATGTTTTTTTCACATTTTTTTCACATTTACTTATTAAGGACTAATTGTAATGTAATTAAACTATCATTTTAATAATTGGGTTTATATCTAAGTTAACTTCTAATGGCAACCCTATATCTAGTTTATTTTCTTCGTGCTTTATGTTTTAAGCCTATCAAATTAAGGTTTCCCTGTGTGCTCAACGAAGGTATATACTGACATATATGATTACATGTGCAAGTCAATATATTGTTATGTAGGGCTGTATGCCATAAAGATGGAGAATGTATAAGAACAGCATGCTGAGTGCAACCAAAAAGCAATGACGCTTCAATTAGGAAAATATATTAGGTCTAGAAAAAGAACCTAGCATCAATAATATACTAATAACATAAGTGGAACTCACCCGTTGATCCAGCCACTATTGCTTTCAACTTCCTCTTGTGTCTGTGGAATACAGTAAAAAAGAAAAGATAACTGAGTAGTTTCACTGTATAGTTCACATTCTCTCAGCGAACAGAAACAGACTTTACCATTTCTAAATATTAAAGAAAATTGAAAGCAATGCATAGTCATGTACTATGTACAGTACACGATGAGTGATGAGCGAATAGTAACTATTTGTGTTCGGATTATTCATAATGAATCCCAAAATACTATTCCGGTATTGATCACAAATAATAAATCTAATGCAAGTCAATAGGGAACACAAGCATTTTTAATAAGGATTTCACAGAAAAATGCTCGTGTTCCCCATTAACTTCATTTAGGCTCGTTATTTGTGAAGAATACCGGATTTGTTACAAATATTCCGGACATGAATAGTTAATATTTTCCCATTACTATACACGATTCATCCCAAAAGGTGCACACCTCTTTATAAATCTGGTGCAGTTAAAATTGGCTGACTTAATTTTTTTCATACCTGCATTGAACAGACTTACGTTTGTAGTACTAATGTGTGCAACCTTTTAAACTTTGTCCTTTGCTAAATGAGGCTAAAAGTATCTTTATAGGGTGACCAAGACTTGTATTTCAGTGTTTTTTCTTCATTGAATTTAGAATTTTCTCAACTTTTGACATGATCTTAGATGCAACTTTTTAAGGCCCCATTACACGCAATGACATTGCTAACGAGATGTCGTTGGGGTCACAGAATTTGTGACGCACATCCGGCCTCGTTAGCGACATCGTTGCGTGTGACACCAAGGAACGACGGTTAATGATGGAAAATACTCACCATATCATCCATCGTTGACAGGTCGTTCCTTTTCAAAAAGGACGCAGGTTGTTCGTCGTTCCCGAGGCAGCACACATCGCTATGTGTGACACCTCGGGAATGACAAACTACAGCTTACCTGCAGCCGCCGACAATGCGGAAGGAAGGAGGTGGGCGGGATGTTTTGGCCGTTCATCTCCGCCCCTCCACTTCTATTGGGCGGACGCTTAGTGACGACGCTGTGATGCCGCACAAACCGCCCCCTTAGAAAGGAGGCGGTTTGCCGGCAACAGCGACGTCGCTCGGCAGGTAAGTCCATGTGACGCCTCCTAATGATATTGTGCGCCATGAGCAGCAATTTGCCCGTGACGCACAAACGACGGGGGCGGGTACGCTTGCAAGCAATATCGCTAGCGATATAGCTGCGTGTAACGGGGCCTTTAGCCTCTGCAATTTTCTCCAAAATAAGACATACGGTACACTGAAAGGGTTTGTCTACTACTCGGTCAACCTCTTCTCAATCTCTAGCTTTGCCCCCATTAAATAATTAAAAGCTGTACTTACCTCCAGTGGTATTGCTTTTCTAGCGGTGTCAGAACTGGCTCTCCCAAAACTCATGTAACTTCATTATGTCAGGGGATCCCTGTAGCCAATCAGAGCTGGCTTCACTCTCCCCTCCTATAGACATAATTGACATCCAATGGAAACTGGAGAGCAGTCGGTGCTCTCACTTCCTCCAAATGTCTTGATTTGTGCAAAAGAGAGGAGAGGGAAGTGAGGACTGATTGGCTGCAGAGATCCCAGAGAGAGCCAGTGCTGACACCACCAACTCTGGAGGTGAGTATAGAGGATATTATTTTACTGGGAGCAAACATATGGATTGACAAAAGGTTGTCTGAGTAGTGGATTATCTCTTGAAAGTGGCCACCGCCACTCAGGAGGAACCTCTGTAAAAAAACCTAACTTATTAATTAGTTATCCACTTGGAAGAACTACAAGCTAGGACTCCTTTAAGTGTTCCTAATAAATACATTTAAAAATACTAGATAACTACATAATAATTAATTACAGTATTAAATACAATAGACTCTTAGAAGGAGAATATTTCTGGGATGTACTTACACTGTTCGATAGTACCAGTTCATAAAGATAAACAACATGGCAGCCAAGAACAGGAGGATGGCCAATAGAATGATTGCCATCTGCAGAGACAATAAAAATAAAAGATTAAAGCAAAGCCATGTAACTTGGTTGATAAAGTGTGCTGCAAATCAAACAGAGGCATTATTAAGATGGAAACCTTTGCCAACTTGTTTACATTTTTTCTACTACAGGATATACATAATCATCTCACTGGCTAGTGAATTTTTTTAGCTTCACAAGACACTTGCAGGATCTCCATGATTACTTGTCATGTTGTTTCTAATCTACAGACAGTGATGTAATCACTAGCGGACAAAGACAGAAAAGGGCCCCTGTGCAAGTGTCAGATGGGCGTTGGGTGCGGTGTTCGTCACAGCAGATACGGCTGTTTGGCTGCAGCACAGCCCTGGATCAGTTCTCTGCTCCGCATCTGCCCATCTAGTGCAGAGGAAGGGTTGCTAGGACTTGTGGTGTGGGGCAGTTATTTGCAGACCGGAGACCAGGGCTTGTTCTCTCTTCAGGACCACTTCGCCGCTGCCTGTCGTAGCAGGTCCCAATGCCCTCAAACACCACAGACTGACACAGTTTTTCTTATCCATGAACATCTCTTTACTGGTAACATCTCGCCAGTGGCAGGCACATCACTTTTCCATTTCAAGGGGCATAAACAATACTTTACACAGTCCTTTGGACATCTGCTCTGGTTCTCTACTGTGGTTCCCATTAGCAACTGGAGCCACTCTTAATTTGCCGGCCAGCCACTCCTTTGGTACTCAGGCCTCCGAGCCCCTCATCCCCTCTCTCAACTTCACTCTGTTGGCCAGATTCAAATAGTCTTCTGAATATCCTGTCATCCCACCCACAGGGATTTTCATCTATAAGTTAGGACAGGTATCTTTAGGGACAGCGCTCCTCTGTATCCGGTTTGTCAGGACCTACTCCCATCGTGGGAGCCCACTGACCTTCAGCTTATTAAGGGAGTTCGTTGGGCATCTGCCAGGGGGTGACCACCATCCAGGCCGTCCAGACTTCACCCTCTTGGGACATGGTTAGCACAGCCCAACTTTAACCAGGGCCCCACATGTGAGGCACTGGGATTTGACCCACTGGGTCAGAATAATTAGCTTCACTTGGGCGTCTACACGTCTCAATTTCCTCAGGGACTCTCCTGCTTCTACCTTTTGTTAGCTGAACTCCTCCATGTTATTGACCTTCAGCCCCGAGTACCAAGAGGAGCTGCCAGCCCACCATGGCCATCTAGTGGCTGCACACATATTTCACCAATACATTGTGTCACAGTACACCATGATAGGTTTGCTGGTCTAGGGTGGGCAGAGCCCTACACCCCCTTACACAAGAACAATATTTGGGCCCTTTGCAGCTCAATAGCTCATCATTAGGCAAAATTCCAACTGATTTGGAATTGTAAATGGGCCCCCTTACCACTTGGGCCCCAGTGCAGCTGTGCAGGATGCACCAATGATATGTCCGACCTTGGATGTAATTGAGCTCAGATTAATGATACTGTATCTTAATTCAGTAAAATATTTGAAGAGGAAGAATAACATGAGAAAGAAGAAGATGAGGAAGAAGAAAATAAAAAATAAGAAGAGACAAAGAAGATTAAGTATAAATAATGATATGCAAGAAGCCTTCACAATGCAATTTCAAGCATTTGAGCAGCATTTATGCAAGTTTTGGACACAGTGAAGTATGAATTTGCTGTACTGTACATAATGATGTTATTTTAGCAAAAATGTTAAAAAAATCTCAGTAATATAAGACTAATATAGAAATACTATCCAATTAAATATGCAATAATATTATGTTTGTACCTGTAGTGCAGATAGGTCTTCTGGAGCACGGGGAGCGGTGGCTGGTTGGACATCCATGACATTGTAATTACGAAAGAGATTACGCAACTGTTCTTTATTTTCATCAATCATCTGTATAACCCTTAGAGAGAACATGATATGTCCATTATCCAATGGGCAGAAAACACATAATGTGGATAGGACACAACACAACTTAATGACCTACCGCTCAACATCAAGAATCCTGTTGGTGTCACGGTTTACTACATGAATCAGCATGTCGGTTTGTGCAAAATTCACTCTGCCTTTTTTGTCCACATGGAACTGTAGAAAAATATTGATATTAAATTGATCGAAAAGGGTCAAAATGACTTCTTAAAAGAAGTCCTTTTGTTGCAGTAGCACCCACAGGTTAATTTTTTCATCACAGTATAAAAAATTAAAGACAAACTGGTTGCTATTGACAATGTTTCTAAAATTCAAGAAAGAACATTTTATTAAGAAATTAAGTCACTAACCAGTTAAAAATATCAGACATGGATTCATGTTTCTAAAATGTTAAAATATAAAGTTATTAAAACTGCAAATGTATCAAATGCCATATATGTGATCGATATGGGAACAATAAAATATAAAGTTTTACACTAACAGAATACCTTAGCAATCTTTATGGTTTTCTCTTTTTCCTAAAAAATTTTCATTGCATCAGTTGGGTTTTTGGACTCAATCTAGGACTGAATTTTTATGATATAAAGCTCCTCATAACTTCTACCCTTTGCTTGGGAAACATAGTCTCTTATTTACTGTTCATTTTTAGGGTGTTTATTGTTTTCTTTTTTGGATTTGGCCTGTACTGGATTCTGACTCCCTTAACAGCTAGTCCATGTGCTATCCATGGTTTTCTATAAGGCCATTCACATGTTTTATCTTTTCCTTGGACTGAGTGGTCTGAAGAAAATTATTGCTGACGTGTCCGATTTTGATTCGAGTATTGGTTTAAAATTGCCACTGTAAAAGCCGCTTTAAACGCTGCAACATCGCTAGCGATGTCGCTAGCAATCTCACTCACCCCCTCGTGCGTGCATCATGGGTAAATTGCTGCCCGTGGTGAACAATATCTCTAGTACGCGTCACACGAACTTACCTTCCTAACAACGTCGCTGTGGCCGGCGAACAACTCTTTTTTAAGGGGGAGGTTCGTGAGGTGTCACAGCGACGTCACACAGCGGGCCACCAATAGAAGCGGAGGGGCGGAGAGCAGCCGCATTAACGTCACTCCCACCTCGTTGCCGGAGGACGCAGGAACGCTGTTGTTCGTCGTTCCCGGAGTGTCACACGTAGCGATGTGTGCTGCCTAAGGAACAACGAACAACCTGCATCCAGAACGAGCAACGATATTTGGAAAATGAAAGACGTGTCAACAATCAACGATTTTGTGAGTATTTGGGATTGTTAGCAGTCGCTCGTAAGTGTCACACGCAACGTCATCGCTAGCAAGGCCGGATGTACGTCACGAATTCCGTGACCCGAGCGATATCTCATTAGCGATGTTGTTGCGTGTAGTCTGCATAATGGAGGAGGTGGAGAAATGTTTTTTCTCTCTACTTGCAAGAAAACTGATGCTGTTCTGATCAAGGTCTGATCAGAGCCTGAGAGACTGATAAGATATTGGATCCTTAAAACAACTGTCTTATCTTATTGCATGAACGCTTCCAGCCTCAGCTTTGTCCAATTTCTTATTTATGTAAGAGAGATGCAGAGAGATCATAACATTGTAATTTAAATATATGTCACCAACATGAGCTTATGGTTACTTGGTACAATTTGTATTAAATATCATTGAGTATGTACCATTTCTCTATACATCTCACATATAATTAAGATGCAGTGTAACTATTATTTAAGATCCATTAAAGCCATGATCCCCAATCCTTGTTTTCATTCTTCTTTGGGTCAAGGTCCTTTTAATTTTTTTCCAATTGTATTCTTTTGAGATGCTAATGATATTTGATGCTTGATGACTACTCTATTAAAATGGCACCTTCCTCCAATTTTACATGCTTTTATTTATTGTGCCTACTACACAACTTAAGTAGGTAAGCATAATTTCTCACTTTCTCCTTTGGTTCTATAACTTTGGCTGTATTTAGTCATATGTGGCAATCTGTTTTAGGCCTCTGCCACACTCACGTGAATTTCACGCACGTGCCGAGAGACACGTATTTTCCCTGCGTGTTGCGTGCAGGTAAGTACGTGTCTCTGGTACGTGCGTGACACGTGTGTTCTACGTGTGCTATCCGCGATAGCACACGTAGAATCAGTAATTATTATACTCACCTGGTCCTTCCTGCTGTCCGCGCTGCTGTCTGTGGTGCTGATCCTCGGTCTCCAGCCCTCCCGTCTCCCCGCTGCTGCTGCTGCCAGGCTGTGAAGTGAATATTCAATGAGAATAATGAGCGGCGGTCGGCAGCAAGAGGCAGCAGCGGCAGAGACAGGAGGGCTGGAGAAGGTGAGTTAATGTTTTTTTTTTTTTTAACTGACATGTGTGTTTTCTCCGGCGCGTGTCACACGGGACCGCATCCACACTACACCCGTGTGGTGCGGGTGCGGGCCGTGTGACACCCGTGCTGCCGGCGAAAAACCGGACATGTCAGCGCTTTGAAAATCGCACACACGTACAAACGCACACGGACACACGTTCCGTGTGGTTTTACGTGTGTGTGCCTGCTACAATAGGGTAGCATTGGTTAAAGTGTCTCCGTGCCGCCGGTACGTGTAAAAAATGACAAACACGTGCCGGAGGCACGGATGTGTGGCACAGGCCTTAGACAGTATCTGCTGTACATAAAAGGGTTTTCCCAGGAACAAACGACATTTTTATTAATAGATATTGGAATAAAAATTAGTTTCACAATTAGATATGATAAAAAAAAATTACTGTGCTGTGATAATCTTCTATATGTGCCCCTGCTATGTATTGTGTAATGGTCATGTCTGACCGTACAGGGACATGGTCTGATCATACCACATCTCCTGGGCCGAGGAGAAAGCAAAAAAGTAGAGGCAGGGCAGCACAGGATTGCAAATGCTGCTTTTTATGAGGTATAACATGTCTTAAAAAGGCAGGGAAATGTATTACTTCACAGAAAGAATCAACTGCGATACTATGTTGTACGTCTGAAAACCCTTCTTTTGCTTCCTTCCCGGACCAGAAGATGTGGTATGTGTCAACTATGTATCTTTATGGCCAAAAGGGGAATATATTCTTCTTGCAGAGAGTGACACACCATTTCAGCATGCTAGTGGTGAGGAGATAAGCCACAATTTTGTCTCTTCAGGGAGAAAGAAGACGAAATCTAGCGCCACCTATTGGCATGCTGGAATGGGTTATCAGTCTCCGTAAGGAGAATATATTCCCCTTTAGACCCCATTTTAGCCTCTCATACAGCCAGATCAGATCTTATACTTTACACTTACGAGGGACAACCATCTCGAAACACTGTGTCTGCAAATCCGTGTGGGCATAAACCCTAAGTAATATGAAAAGGCTTGCTAAAGGGCCACTTTTGACTTTTAGGATTGCTACTTCCAATAGGTGGCACTAGAGTTTGTCTTCGTCTTCCCTGAAGAGACAATTCTTTTATGGTCAAACACATCCATTACACAATATGTAGAAGGAGCACATATAAAATTATCTCAGCACAGGAACATTTTTTTATCCCCATCATGAACTGGCTATTTTCTGGGGGGTTTTTCCTCCCCTTCTTTCAAGCTTTTTTTTTTTTTTCTGTCCACATAACCATATGAGGGCTTATTTTTTGCTTGACATGGTGTGCTTTTGAATGGCATTTTACATTTTATCATGTGATCCACTGGAAAATGGGGGAAAAAATTCCAAGTGAGTTGAAATTGTAAAAAAAGATAGCAATTCCACACTTTTTTTTTAAACCATGTTATCTATACAGTAAAATTGACTAGGCAATATGATTCTTTAGGTCAGTACAATTACACACATAAAAAGCATACAGTTTTTTTTTTATTTTAAGTAGTGAAAAAAAATGTGAAATATTTGTAAGAAAAAAAATAATATTTTTGCTTCAGACGGCAATTTCCGAGACTTATAACAGTTTACATTTTCAGGATAAGGGGCTGGGTGGTGCTTATTTTCTGTGCTCTGAGCTCACATTTTTATTTATACCATTTTGGATACATAAGATGTTGAATGCCACTTATTGCATTTTATTGCAAAGTTGCACAGGCCCAAAAAACGTAATTCTGGTGTTTTGATTTTTTTTCTCATTATCCTGTTATAGATCAGACAAACTTATCTTATATTTTGACAGATTGAACTTATCCGAATGCAGCAATATGAAATATTTGTATTTATTTTAATTGGTGTATTCTTTATAGGGCAAAAGAAGGGTGATTTCAACTTTTATATAGTTTTTACTTTTTCAGATTTTTTTTTTTAAAATTTTGTTCATTGTTTACTATATTTGTTAGTCCACTTAGGTGACTTGACCCTGCGATCATAAGATCGCTTGTGCTATAAACAGCAATGCATTAGCACTGCTATGTATAGTGAAATTCACGCTCTTAGGAACACCAGCTAAATGGTGGCTTTCAGGGCAACACATCGCCACCCCACAATCATGGGTGTGCAGATGGGTGCGTAGAATAAAGTGTATTAAGCAGCATTTAAAAGGTTAACATCCACTCCACCTGAGGCCTAAAACACACATCCGTGAAACACATGCGTGTTTGGTCCGTTTCCGTGTATACTGGAGACACGGCCAAACGTGCACCAATGTTATTGTATGATAAAAGCGCTACGTGCGTTTTTGATGCATGTCCGTTTGTCCGTGTCCGTGATCCGTACCTGTGTGCGTTTTGCACGGCAGCATGTCCGTTTTCTGCACGCAACACGCAGCACGGACCCAATGAAAGTCAATGGGTCTGTGCGCACGTCCGAGTGACACGGACTCATCTCTGTTTGCTCCCTGTACATTTTGTGCTTTTTTCATGTGATGTCGGTCTTTTTTCATTTTCTGTTTTGTTCTCTCCCTCAGTCCGTCGGTCTCTCTGTCTTATCTGTCCCTCTAGCTGTCTGTCGGTCAGTTCCCCCCCTCTCTCATACTTACCGTTCCCCGATCTCCGGCATGGCGCTGCACGGCTGTTACAAAAACTTCGGCGGCTTTTACTATTTTGAAAAAGCCGGCCGCTCATTAATCAATCTCGTATTCCCTGCTTTACCCGCCCACCGGCGCCTGTGATTGGTTGCAGTCACACACGCCCACCACGCTGAGTGACAGCTGTCTCACTGCACCCAATCACAGCAGCCGGTGGGCGTGTCTATACTGTGCAGTAAAATAAATAAATAAATAATTAAAAAAAACCGGCGTGCGGTCCCCCCCATTTTAATACCAGCCAGATAAAGCCATACGGCTGAAGGCTGGTATTCTCAGGATGGGGAGCCCCACGTTATGGGGAGCCCCCCAGCCTAACAATATCAGTCAGCAGCCGCCCAGAATTGCCGCATACATTATATGCGACAGTTCTGGGACTGTACCCGGCTCTTCCCGATTTGCCCTGGTGCGTTGGCAAATCGGGGTAATAAGGAGTTATTGGCAGCCCATAGCTGCCACTAAATCCTAGATTAATCATGTCAGGCGTCTCCCCGAGATACCTTCCATGATTAATCTGTAAGTGACATTTAAAAAACACACACACACCCAAAAAAATAATTTATTAGAAATAAAAAACACTAACAAAGTCCCTCATCACCAATTTATAGTAACACGCCCACTGGCTGCTGTGATTGGGTGCAGTGAGACACCTGTCACTCAGCGTGGGGGCGTGTCTCACTGCAACCAATCATAGGCGCCGGTGGGCGGGGAAAGCAGGTAATACGAGATTGTTTAATGAGCGGCCGGCTTTTTCAAATTAGAAAAAGCCGCTGGAGCAGCGTGAATGCCGTGCAGCGCCGGTGATCGGGAATCGGTGAGTATGAGAGAGGGGGGGACACTTCAGTCACTCGGGGGATTAGCTGTCACCGGTGAATCCTTCACCGGTGACCGCTAATCAGTACACGGCACAGACAGAGCCGCGGCATGACAATGAAGTCAGGTGAAGTTCACTCGAGTTCATTCTCATCCCGCTACCCTGTCTGCTGTCTGCCGACAGGTAGTAAACGACATTTTGCTTCACACACGGATATTCCACACGGACAACACAAACACATGTCAGTTAAGTTTCACACGCGCACACGGACATTTCACACGCACATACGGCTAGCATACGGGATACATACGCAGGCCACACATACCATAAAAACGGACCTAAAAAACGGAAAACGGACCCGAAAAACGGCCCGTTTTACACGGACGTGGTTTTCACGGATGTGTGTTTCAGGCCTGAGGCTGTTAGAGGCAGATGATGGCTGAATAGTTCTGGACTCGGCATACAAGTCTGCATCAAAGTGAAGGGCACAACATATACGTAATGGAATGGTATGTCATATATCGTGAAGAGGTTAACACATCCAATTGTAGAAATATATTATATCAATTAAATGTACTTTGTTAGTGGAAAAAACCCTCCTATGATGAGTCTTCTGTTTGTTGAATCTGCCATTTTCGAATTAGAAACTTCAATGAAAACACTATGTACCACAATTTTTGTTCCTAGGTTCTGTTATATTTCAACTGTTCACATATCAATGTGATAAAAAAAATCATCAACTTTCCTCATAACCTTTGCTTTTGTGACAATGTCTTACGCAAGTTTTGTATTAATTGAGACAAAACACAACATTTTTACTTGTGCTTGTGTTTTATAGAAAATCAACATTTCACTTTAAATATGCAATTCTTTTGAAACTCAATCAATTTCGTGTATAATAGCTCAAAAATGAATGTATTTCTGGATTTACAACAGTGTTTTATTTCACTTTCATGATTCAGTCCCCAAATATATTCTACTATCATGTTCTCGTCATACTGTCTTCGGTAACGGCGTTCATTACGTCCTTGTGAAAGTGCTCGTCTTGCTTCTCTGAAAAAGCTCCCATGTTCTCTTTGAATTTATCAAGATGTTCATGAAGTATATATCCTTTGAGTGACATTCTGCTGCCCATTGCAGCATAATTCTTTATCAGAGTCTGTACAAGCTATGCATAGTTTTTTTCCTTGTGATTGCCTAAGAAGCAGTGAACCTCTGCAACAAAACTGTTACTTTCTGCTTCCTATTTAGCTTCTTGGGAAATTTGCTGCACTCTATGTTCTTCTTGATTTGTGGTCGGAAGAAGATACCAGCTTTGACTTTTGCCTCAGACATATTAGGGAAAAGATCTTGAAGTTATCTGAAAGCAATCGACTCCTTATCGAGAGCCATGACAAATTGTTTTATGAGCCCTAACTTGATGTATAGTAGTGGCATCAGCACCTTGAGGGGGTCCACCAGTGGCTCACAACTTATGTTGTTCAGTCTTCCCCACACAAAACTCTGCTGAGGCCAGTGCACCTGAGTGTCCCAGCTGTCCCAAAGATAAAGATAGCAAGGATACTTTGTAAAATTTCCTTGGAGGCCCATCAGGAATGACACCATTTTGAAATTTCCAATAACCTCCCAGCTGTACTCATCATACTTCAAGACACCTAGCACCATCTTTACACTTGTGTATTACTCTTTCAGGTACACCAAATAAGCCACAAGAAGACACAGATACCTACTCCCACTGTGAAACAGCAAGACTTTAAGGCTCCTGCATGAACTATCTATGAACAGGCACCACTCCTTAGGGTTACAGGTGATTCCTATAGCCTAGAATAGATAATGCACAATGTTGCAGAAGCTTAGTCGATCTTGACAACTGAAGAATCTGGAAAAAGCTTAGCAATGCTTCCTCAGACCTGTGACTTGTATGCTTTCATCTAAAAATTCCATTGCTTGAGCCTTGATGCCAGAAGCTTGGTGAGACCAAGGTCTATGTTCAAATCTTTGCGTTTGTTTGGTAAGGGTACTGTGGCTTCTATTCCTCAGCTGCATCTAAAAGATTGAAATCAGGATCTGCAATGTCTTCAGTGGTGTCTGACTTGCTGCTTTCTCCTGAAAGTGGTTGATCTCTGTCTGGAGGAGTTGTACCATGGAGCTTAGATTGTTAGGTAAACAGGATGTGTCTGACCATGTCACAAACACCAGACGCCATGATAAGGTAGTAAAATTGTTAAATTACATTTACTGGTGACTACCGGTGGGTGTAATTTTATTTCGCCTTGTAATATGTCATCTACTGTAGACATAGGCGATTGGAAATACGGTGACAAATGGCCTGGCTATTTAGGGGTGGAGGAGGTGGGGTTTTTTCAGTTTTTAATTTTGCCTAATATACAAGTCGTTAAACAGGAAATAATGTTTCCTAACATTTTTTCCTGTAAAGTCCACTTTATCTTTGTTTTGCATGTTTTATTGTCAGTCCCTAAAAGTAGAGTAATTCTCTGACAATATTGTTCCCAGCAGTAACCTGGGAGTCAGAGGTGCATCCAGGTGTCTTCCTCATGCTTTTCCCATTCCATATGAGTGCTGTTTCCATGCATTCCATGCATTGATTATCCTGCCTCTCTAGTCCTCCTGTTAGGGTCTTCCAAGAAAATTCTTGAGTTTCCCATTGACTTCCATTATACTTGGTACTCAAGTCGAACCCATCCGAGCATCTGACCTGCTCAATTCAAGTAGTAAGTACTCAAGCATTTTAGTGCTCACTTATCACTAGCTCTTGGCTGTGTGGTACTTGGGCGATGGATGAAGCAATCTCAGGATACATTACAGGAGGTGCATTTTTGCCAGTTCGACATTTGAAGTAGCAATTGGTTAAGTGATCAGTCGGTTCAAAAAAAAAACTTGGGATAGCAATATGCATGGCTCTCTTTTCTCCCCTGTACCAGTACCTGTAAGCAAATAAAACAAAATTTGGATTGAGAATTATTTATACATATACATATATATATATATATATATATATATATATATATATATATATATACACACACAGTACAGACCAAAAGTTTGGACACACCTCCTCATTCAATGAGTTTTCTTTATTATCATGACTGAAAATTGTAGATTCACATTGAAGGCATCAAAACTATGAATTAAAACTTGTGGAATGAAATACTTAAAAAATTGTGAAACAACTGAAAATATGTCTTATATTCTATGTTCTTCAAAGTAGCCACCTTTTGCTTTCATTACTACTTTGCACACTCTTGGCATTCTCTTGATGAGCTTCAAGAGGTAGTCACCGGAAATGGTTTTCCAACAGTCTTGAAGGAGTTCCCAGAGATGCTTAGCACTTGTTGGCCCTTTTGCCTTCACTCTACGGTCCAGCTCACCCCAAACCATCTCGATTGGGTTCAGGTCTGGTGATTGTGGAGACCAGGTCATCTGGCGTAGCACCCCATCACTCTCCTTCTTAGTCAAATAGCCCTTACACAGCCTGGAGGTGTTTTTGGGGTCATTGTCCTGTTTAAAAATATATGAAGGTCCAACAAAACGCAAACCGGATGGAATAGCACGCCACTGCAAGATGCTGTGGTAGGCATGCTGGTTCTGTATGCCTTCAATTTTGAATACATTTCCAACAGTGTCACCAGCAAAGCACCCCCACACCATCACGCCTTCTCCTCCATGCTTCACAGTGGAAACCAGGCATGTAGAGTCCATCCGTTCACCCTTTTCTACAAAGACACGGTGGTTGGATCCAAAGATCTCAAATTTGGACTTATCAGACCAAAGCACAGATTTCCACTGGTCTAATGTCCATTCCTTATGTTCTTTAGCCCAAACAAGTCTCTTCTGCTTGTTGCCTGTCCTTAGCAGTGGTTTCCGAGCAGCTATTTTACCATGAAGACCTGCTGCACAAAGTCTCTAGAGATGAGAAGGTGTGTCCAAACTTTTGGTCTGTACTGTATATATACTAGAAATAGGCCCGATGCTATCGCATCGGGAGTGCGGTGAAATAGACATCTGTCTATGCTTAGTGGGGCTGACAGGAGCAGTGGACATGTGTCACACTGTTTGCGCTTTCCAACATATCTTTTGTTTGTCATCGTTCCGCATTTCTGTATTGTATGTGTTGCGTTATTTAGACATCTTTCATCCCTGTGCACTGTCTCTTTCTTGTTGTGTGCTGTATATTGGTGTCTGGTGTTGTGTTTCTTGAGCTGTGCTGTGTGTGTGTATATGGCTGTATGTTGTGTGTTCGTGTCATCCATGTACATGTGTGTGTATATGGCTGTATGCTGTGTGTATGTGTCATCCATGTACATGTGTGTGTATATGGCTGTACGCTGTGTCGTGTTGTCTGTGTATGTGGCTGTACGCTGTGTGTACGTGTCATCTGTGTTCATGTGTGTGTGTATATGGCTGTACGCTGTGTGTACGTGTCGTCTGTGAATGTGTGTATATGGCTGTACGCTGTGTGTATGAGTCATCTGTGTACATATATGTGTATATGGCTGTACGCTATGTGTATGTGTCATCCATGTACAAGTGTGTGTATATGGCTGTACGCTGTGTGTCGTGTTGTCTGTGTATGTGGCTGTACGCTGTGTGTACGTGTCATCTGTGTACATGTGTGTGTATATGGCTGTACGCTGTGTGTACGTGTCGTCTGTGTATGTGTGTGTGTATATGGCTGTGTGCTGTGTGTATGTGTCATCTGTGTACATGTGTGTGTATATGACTTACGCTGTGTGTACGTGTCGTCTGTGTACATGTGTGTATATATGGCTGTATGCTGTGTGTACATGTCTATGTACATGTGTGTGTGTATATGGTTGTACGCTGTGTACTTGTCATCTGTGTACATGTGTGTGTATATGGTTGTATGCTGTGTGTACGTGTCATTTGTGTATACCGTATTTTTCGGACTATAAGGCGCAACATTTGGGGGAAAGTGGGGGGTGCGTCTTATAGTCTGAATGTAGGGCTGCGGGGAATGAGGGTGCTGCAGTGGAGCGGGTCATCGGGGGCATGAGCAGGTTGCAGCAGCCTGCCATGACAACGGGGGCCCGCTCATTTCATATGCACGCCCATCCTCCCGCCCATCTCTCAGCACTGAAACTGACACTGACAGGTGGATGGGATGATGGGCGGAGGATGTGCACATAGTAAACAGCCGGCCCGCATGATCACCCCTGGCAACTATAGCCTGGAGTGATCATGTGCGGCTGTATTCACTGCCCCCCACGCATCATCATCAGCGCGGGATGCAGTGAATCAGTACACTCACTGACAACGATTCCTGCAGCACTGCGATCTCCTCCTGTCTGCCAGCCGCGGCTGTGTGTGGAGACTAGCGGTGCTCACAGGGATGACGTCATCGCTGTGCGCACGTGTCCACACGCAGCCGCGGCTAGCACAGACAAGAGGACATCGCGATGCTGCAGGGAGCGTGGTCGGCTCCACACACGTAAGCGGCGCTGCTGCCGAAGGTGACGGGAGGAGGAGCGATGCTGCGTGGAGCGAGGAAAGGTGAGTATAAAGATTTTTTTTTTTTGTGCCATAGGATGCGGCCATATAGCAGGATGGGGTTATATAGCAGGATGACGGCATATACCAGGATGGGGCATATAGCAGGATGGGGGTATATAGCAGGGTGGGGGTACATAGCAGGATAGGGGTATATAGCAGGATGGGGGTATATAGTAGGGTGGGGGTATATAGCAGGGTGGGGGTATATAGCAGGGTGGGGTATATAGCAGGATAGGGGTATATAGGAGGATGCGACCATATTCCAGGATGGGGTTATATAGCAGGATCATGGCATATACCAGGATGGGGCATATAGCAGGATGGGGGTATATAGCAGGGTGGGGGTATATAGCAGGGTGGGGGTACAAAGCAGGATAGGGGTATATAGCAGGATTGGGGTATATAGCAGGATGGGGGTATATAGCAGGATGGGGGTATATAGCACCATGGGAGCACATACCAGGATGGGGGTATACCAGGATGGGGGTATATAGCAGGATGCAGCCATATGCCAGGATGGGGTATATAGCAGGATGGGAGCACATACCAGAATGGCAGTATATAGCAGGATGGCAGTATATAGCAGGATGTGGGCTATACCAGGATGAGGGACATATATATACAAGGCAAGAGGATCATTACCAGGATGGGGTACCTGAGTTAGAGAATTCGGGGACATTACCCCCATAACAGTGTCAGCAGCAGATGCTCACCCCATAACAATGTGTCATGACCACATTTTTTGCTTAAAATTTGATTTTCCTATTTTAAAACCAGGGTGCGTCTTATAGTCAGAAAAATACGGTATGTGTGTATATGGCTGTACGCTGTGTGTATGTGTCGTCTGTGTACATTTGTGTGTATATGGCTGTGTACATGTGTGTGTGTATATGGCTGTATGTTGTGTGTACATATGTGTGTATAAGGTTGCACGCTGTGTGTACATGTCGTTTGTGTACACAAGTGTATATATGGGTGTGCACTGCATTACTGGGGACTGTGTGTGTGTGTGTGTGTGTGTGTGTGTATCTGTGTGTATATGAAGACATATGTGTGTGTCTGTGTTCAGTGTATACATGCATTGTGTGTGTAGGAAGAGCAGTAACTTCACCGCTACTTGCGCACGTGCCCGGAAGCTGCGGTGATGATGTCCCGAACTGGGCAACTGACAGTGCCGTGGTGCATGCCAGAATAGGGTTACAGAAACTGGCAATTATATATGTAGATATACACAGTATATAGATATATTACATATATACAGTGGGGAAAAAAGTATTTAGTTAGCCACCAATTGTGCAAGTTCTCCCACTTAAAAAGATGAGAGAGGCCTGTAATTGACATCATAGGTAGCCCACAACTATGAGAGACAACATGAGAAAACAAATCCAGAAAATCACCTTGTCTGATTTGGCAAGATTTTTTTTTGCAAATTATGGTGGAAAATAAGTATTTAGTCATCTAAAAACATGCAAGAATTCTGTCTCTCACAGACCTATAACCTTTGTCCTCCACTCATCATTACCTGTAGTAATGGCACCTGTTTGAACTTGTTTTCAGTATAAAAGATACCTGTCCACAACCTCAAACAGTCACACTCCAAACTCCACTATGGTGAAGACCAAAGAGCTGTCAAAGGACACTAGAAACAAAATTGTAGCCCTGCACCAGGCTGGGAATCTGCAATAGGTAGACAGCTTGGTGTGATGAAATCAATTGTGGGAGCAATAATAAGAAAATGGAAGACATACAAGACCACTGATAATCTCCCTCAATCTGGGGCTGCATGCAAGATCTCATCTCATGGGGTGAAAATGGTCACAAGAACATCATCATGAGCAAAAATCCCAGAACTACACGGGAGGACCTAGTAAATGACCTGCATAGAGCTGAGATTACCGTAACAAAGGATGTTAGTACAGTCATATGAAAAAGTTTGGGCACCCCTATTAATGTTAACCTTTTTTCTTTATAACAATTTGGGTTTTTGCAACAGCTATTTCAGTTTCATATATCTAATAACTGATGGACTGAGTAATATTTCTGGATTGAAATGAGGTTTATTGTACTAACAGAAAATGTGCAATCCGCATTTAAACAAAATTTGACAGGTGCAAACGTATGGGGACCTCAACATAAAAGTGACATTAATATTTTGTAGATCCTCCTTTTGCAAAAATAACAGCCTCTAGTCACTTTCTGCAGCTTTTAATGAGTTCCTGGATTCTGGATGAAGGTATATTTGACCATTCCTGTTTATAAAACAATTCCAGTTCAGTTAAGTTTGATGGTCACCGAGCATGGACAGCACGCTTCAAATCATCCGAGATATTTTCAATGATATTCAGGTCTGGGGACTGGGATGGCCATTCCAGAACATTGTAATTGTTCCTCTGCGTGAATGCCTGAGTAGATTTGGAGCGGTGTTTTGGATCATTGTCTTGCTGAAATATCCATCCCCTGCATAACTTCAACTTCGTCACTGATTCTTGCACATTATTGTCAAGAATCTGCTGATACTGAGTTGAATCCATGCGACCCTCAACTTTAACAAGATTCCCGGTGCCGGCATTGGCCACACAGCCCCAAAGCATGATGAAACCTCCACCAAATTTTACTGTGGGTAGCAAGTGGTTTTTTTGGAATGCCGTGTTTTTTTGCCTCCATGCATAACGCCTTTTTGTATGACCGAACAACTCAATCTTTGTTTCATCAGACTACAGGACCTTCTTCTAAAATGTAACTGGCTTGTCCAAATGTGCTTTTGCATACCTCAGGCGACTCTGTTTGTGGCGTGCTTGCAAAAACGACTTCTTTCGCATCACTGTCCCATACAGCTTCTCCTTGTGCAACTTGTGCTGTATTGTTTACCAATGCACATTTACACCATCTGCAGCAAGATGAAGCTGCAGGTCTTTGGAGGTGGTCTGTGGATTGTCCTTGACTGTTCTCATCATTCCTTTTCTCTGTCTTTCTGATATTTTTCTTGCCCTGCCACTTCTGGGCTTAACAAAAACTGTATCTGTGTTTTTCCATTTCCTTACTATGTTCCTCACAGTGGAAACTGACAGTTTAAATCTCTGAGACAACTTTTTGTATCCTTCCCCTGAACAACTATGTTGAATAATCTTTGTTTACAGATCATTTGAGAGTTGTTTTGAGGAGCTCATGATACCACTCTTCATAGGAGATTCAAATAGGAGAACGACTTGCAAGTGGCCACCTTAAATACCTTTTCTCATGATTGGATAGACCTGCCTAGGAAGTTCAAAGCTCATTGAGGTTACAAAACCAATTTAGTGCTTTAGTAAGTCAGTAAAAAGTAGTTAGGAGTGTTCAAATCAAGAAATTGATAAGGGTGCCCATACTTTCGCTCCGGTCAAATTTTGTTTAAATGCGGATTGCACATTTTCTGTTAGTACAATAAACCTCATTTCAATCCAGAAATATTACTCAGCCCATCAGTTATTAGATATATGAAACTGAAATAGCTGTTGCATAAAACCCAAATTGTTATAAAGAAAAAAGGTTAAAGAAGTTGTCCAGTTACCAAAACTGATTTTTTTTTTCTGATAAATTTTGGTAATATGTGCCTCTCCACACTTCTATCATGTTTTTTCAGCTATATTACCTTTTATTGTGCACTAGCAGCACATCCTCATTGCTGGCTCCAGCTCTGATGGGGTTAATCTCTCTTCTGACTTCCTGGGTTCAGTTCCTACAACTCCCAGAATTCTTTGTGGCTCTAGGGCTGTGCCTAAATTATCTAACACACCCACTGTGTCTAATCTCCACCCAAAGTCTCCTCCCTGCCTCTTCCCTGTGGATGCACTGAGAGCAATCACACAGAGACAGTAGCAGCTCTGCACAGCCAGGGGAAGAAAGCGGCTATCTCCTGCTTGTTCTCATATAGTTCATAGCCTGTGTGTGTGGTGTGTTGTGTGTATATACAGTGTGTGTCTGTGTGTTTGTGTGTGTGTGTGTGTGTGTGCCTGTGTGTGTGCCTGTGTGTGTGTGTGTGTGTGTGTACAGAAATTATGATTATTAGCCGGCGCAACATGTGAAAAAAATAATTGGGGAAAAAAAATGAAGGTGTCATGAGATTGCTTTTTCCCTCTTGCATTGTCTCTGTGTGTCGTCCGTATCATTCGTGTGGCATGCATTTTGCAGGCTACTTTCACATCAGCGTTTTTTTGCCTGTAGGCAAACAACCGCAAACCGCATCTGACTGGATCCTGTGGATTAAATGTACAGTGCATGCAACCGTTATTTTACCGGATCCTTCTGCAGCGGGACACAGAGTTTATCGGCCGGCACTGGAGTCAGCTGACTTCTGATCTCACAGCCCGCACACGCTGCAATGGCTGCAGGTGGGCTCATTCACATGACCGTTCCGTTTGTCCTGGTCAGTTCCTGGTTTTTTTGTGGGCCCACGGACAGGACCATCTTTTCAATGTCTTTTGTGTAGGATCGGATGGCACACGGTAGCACTTCCATGTGCATCCGATCCTACAAAAAAACCCACATCGGATGCCGTATGTCCGCTCCGTTATTATGGAACATGTCCTATTCTGTTCCGTAATAACGAACCGTAACTCAATACAAGTCAATGGGTCTGCAAAATTCCCGGAAGCAACACAGAAGCACTTCCGTGTGACTTCCGTTGGGTGCCCGTGCAGTCTGTGTCCCGCTCCAGCCCCAGCCCCGTGGCTGCCCGCACAGCAGTGTCAGCAGCTGCCCGCACTGCAGTGTCAGCAGCTGCAGGGATGAAAAGCGCTACCGTCAGGAGGTTAGTAAGTTCATTACCTGCGGTGATGAAGTCCTGCACTCCTGACGTCAGCGGTTGTCACTGCCTTCTATGCCCGCCGCTTGTTACATCACCTCTCGCTGTCGACCCGAGACTGTGACTAGTGGTGACGTCACAGGCCACTCGCGATACTTGGTTTGTGAAGGCGGCGGTCATTGAACTCAGTGACAGCGCTGCTGTCAGGAGTTCAGCGATCATCGCAGGTAATGTACCGCGCTAACCTCCTGACAGCAGCACTCGTCGTGCCCTATAGTGACCTGGGCTGACCTATTGATGTTAGCTCAGGTCACTGCACGGCTCTCCCAGCCAATATGGACATTCTGTTCTTCATTGACTGGGACAATGACTATGGTATGGATCGTCGTGGGATCCCCTTGGATTACACCAGACCTGGATTTGTTTTTCTTTTTAATAAATTGGTGAAAGAGGGAATGTGTTGGGGAGTGTTTTTTTAAATTAATTGTTTGTCTATTTTTTTTATTACTGACTGGGTTGGTGATGTCGGGTATCTGATACACGCCTGATATCACTAACCTCAGGGCTTGATGCCAGGTGACATTACACATCTGGTATCAACCCCATATATTACACCGTTTGCCACCGCACCAGGGCAACGGGATGAGCTGGGGCGAAGCACCAGGATTGGCGCATCTAATGGATGCGCCACTTCTGGGGCGGCTGCAGTCTGCTATTTTTAGGCTGGGGAGTGTCCAATAACGGTGGACCTCCCTAGTCTGAGAATACCAGACCACAGCTGTCCGCTTTACTTTGACTGGTGATCCAATTTGAGGGGGGGGACCCTGTGTTTTTTGTTTTAAATTATCTATTTAATTTAAAATAATAGCGTGGGGTGCCCTCTGTTTTGGATTACCAGCCAAGGTGAAGTTGCCAGCTGTGGTTTGCAGGCTGCAGCCATCTGCTTTACCCTAGCTGGCTACAAAAGATAGGGGGAACACATGTCTTTTTTTATTATTTATTTATTTTTTGGCTAAATACAAGGCTAAGCACCTTAGTGCCACATGAAAGTCACAAAAGGGTGCCAGGTTAGAATATGCAGGGAGGTGGGACATTATATATGTCTTTCTCATCTATCTATCTATCTATCCCTCTATTCATTCATTCATCCCTCTATCTCTCTCCATATCTACAGTATCTATCCATCTCTATATCTACATATCTACTCATCTATTTATCTTTCTTGCTGCTTCCGGTTTTTGCGGCACGGAAAAAAACGGAAGGCACACGGATGCCACACGGATGCATCCGTGAAAAAAAAGGACCGTTTTTTGCGGCCCGCAAAAACGGAACGGTCATGTGAATGTAGCCTTAACAGCAGTCACTGCCTGCTGCCGATCACCTGTGACCGTGTGCGGGCTGTGTGTACAGGAGTTCAGCTGAGTTCAGATCAGCTGACTCAAGTGTTGGCCGATTAGGCTGGGGCCACACGGGGATTACTGCGATCCCCTCGCATTACACTTGGCTCACACTCAGTACAGTAGAGCTGAGTGTCATGCGTGTGTCCCTGCGACTGAGGTCCGACTGTGCGAGCAGACCTCAGCTGCGGGGGGCGGTCTGGCACTCAGGAGGGGTGGGCGAGCACTGAGGGGTGGGAGGGATTTCTCTCCCTCTCTCGTCCGAAGTCGGCTATTGCGATTCTCGCTCTGCACTTGCGCTACACCGATGTACCGCAAGTGCAGTGTGATTTTTCTCTCACCCCATACACTTCAATAAGTAAAAGAGAAAGAGTCTTGCATTACAATTGCAGCATGCTGCGATTGTTTTCTCGGTCCAATTAGGGCTGAGAAAATAATTGCTCATGTGTGCTGACACACCGGCTAATATTGGTCCGAATGGAATGCGATGTTTTATCGCACTCCACTCGCACTGTTTTTCTCGCCATGTGGCTTAGACCTTACTTGTTCTGTGTCCCCTGCATCTCTTCCTGCAGGGAAGAGAGAGAGAGAGCGAGAGGGAATTAAGAGAGTGAAAAGAGAGAGAGAGCGAGAGGGAAAAGAGAGAGCGAGAGGGAAAGAGAGAGAGCGAGAGGGGAGAGAGAGGGGGAAAAGAGAGAGAGCGAGAGGGAAAAAAGAGAGTGAGAGGGAAAAGAGAGAGCGAGAGGGAGGGAAAAGAGAGAGCGAGAGGGAGGGAAAAGAGAGAGGGAGGGAAAAGAGAGAGGGAGGGAAAAGAAAGAGAGAGGGAAAAGAGAGAGAGGGATAAGAGGGGGGCGAGGAGAGAGGGATAAGAGGGGGGCGAGGAGAGAGGGATAAGAGGGGGGCGAGGAGAGAGGGATAAGAGGGGGGGCAAGGAGAGGGGGAAGAGGGGAGGGGGAGAAAAGAGTGGGGGGAGAGAAGAGAGTGGGGGGGAGAGGTGCTCTGTCACCGACTTGCTCCACTCTGTGACTTGTGGTGCAGGTGACAGAGTGGAGACAGTTGGTCCCATGCAGCAGGACAGGTGACAGAGCAGAACGGTGACATGTTCTGCTCTGACACATGCGGTGCTGCATGGGACCAGCTTGTCAGTGTCTTGCTGTGTCCTGTAGTGCTGGTAGGAGGAGCGCACATGATCACACCGCCCGACACCGCCCGTTCTCCTGACATCGCAGCAGAGCGGGCAGGTGGAGAGTGTGATCAGATACTTACGTGACAGGGGGGATTTCAGCTGAAGAACTCCCCCCCCTGTACTCCACTGGCGCCCCGTGCCTCAACATCTGCCGGACGCCACCGCTCCACACTGTGCCATCCTCCGGATCCTCCCCTTGATGCTGGGCTGTGACGTGCGGTAGTCACCGCCCACAGTCCTGTCAATCAGTGTGAGTGGCGCCAGCATCCTGTGAAGTACCTGTCTAGTTTGAGAGCCCGGAATTGACGGGACATAAGAGGATACTAGCGGCCACAGCACCAGGGGGTCATGTGACAGGCACTGAGCGTGCAGGGTAGCGCCGCTCAGTGCCAGAACTGGAAATAGAAGCCAATGAAGAAGACACCTAAAATGGTAAGTGGAACTCATAGAGAAAATAAAAAAATGGGTGAACCACCCCTTTAACATTAACACTAGAACTACTGGACTCGTGACACCTATATAGAAATACATGGTGCAAAGTAGTCAAAATGACTACCTCAGTAGTTCTAGTGTTAATAGGGGTGCCCAAACTTTTTCATATGACTGTATGTTAGTAGAAATGTCAGTAACACACTACACCGCCAGGGACTCAGATCCTGCAGTGCCAAACGTGTCCCCCTGCTTAAGCCAGTACATGTCCGGTCCCATCTGAAGTTTGCTGAACAGCATTTGGATTATCCAGAAGAGTATTGGGAGAATGTCATATGGTCTGATGAAAACAAAGTAGAACTGTTTGGTAGAAACACAACTTCTTGTGTTTGGAGGAGACAGAATGCTGAGTTGCAGCCAAAGAACACCATACCTACTGTGACGCATGCAGGTGGAAACATCATGCTTTGGGGCTGTTTCTCTGCAAAGCGACCGGGATGACTAATGTACATGAAAGACTAAATGGGGCCATGTATCATGAGATTTCGAGTGCAAACCTCCTTCCATCAGCAGGGGCATTGAAGATGAAACGTGCCTGGGTCTTTCAGCATGATAATGATCCCAAGCATACCACCTGGGCAACGAAGGAGTAGCTTCGTAAGAAACATATGAAGGTCATGGAGTGGCCTAGCCAGTCTAAGATCTCAACTCTAGAGAAAACAGTTGAAAGTCCGTGTTGCCCAGTGACAGGCCCAAAACATCACTGCTCTATAGGAGATCTGCATGGAGGAATGGGCCAACATACCATCAACAGTGTGTGCCAACCTTGTGAAGACTTACAGAGAACATTTGACCTCTGCCATTGCCAACAAAGGATATACAGTTAGGTCCAGAAATATTTGGACAGTGACACAATTTTCGCGAGTTGGGCTCTGCATGCCACCACATTGGATTTGAAATGAAACCTCTACAACAGAATTCAAGTGCAGATTGTAACATTTAATTTGAAGGTTTGAACAAAAATATCTGATAGAAATTGTAGGAATTGTACACATATCTTTACAAACACTACACATTTTAGGAGGTCAAAAGTAATTGGACAAATAAACCAAACCCCCCAAAAAAATTTTTATTTTCAATATTTTGTTCCTTTGGAGGCAATCACTGCCTTAAGTCTGGAACCCATGGACATCACCAAACGCTGGGTTTCCTCCTTCTTAATGCTTTGCCAGGTCTTTACAGCCGCAGCCTTCAGGTCTTGCTTGTTTGTGGGTCTTTCCGTCTTAAGTCTGGATTTGAGCAAGTGAAATGCATGCTCAATTGGGTTAAGATCTGGTGATTGACTTGGCCATTGCAGAATGTTCCACTTTTTTGCACTCATGAACTCCTGGGTAGCTTTGGCTGTATGCTTGGGGTCATTGTCCATCTGTACTATGAAGCGCCGTCCGATCAACTTTGCGGCATTTGGCTGAATCTGGGCTGAAAGTATATCCCGGTACACTTCAGAATTCATCCGGCTACTCTTGTCTGCTGTTATGTCATCAATAAACACAAGTGACCCAGTGCCATTGAAAGCCATGCATGCCCATGCCATCACGTTGCCTCCACCATGTTTTACAGAGGATGTGGTGTGCCTTGGATCATGTGCCATTCCCTTTCTTCTCCAAACTTTTTTCTTCCCATCATTCTGATACAGGTTGATCTTGGTCTCATCTGTCCATAGAATACTTTTCCAGAACTGAGCTGGCTTCATGAGGTGTTTTTCAGCAAATTTAACTCTGGCCTGTCTATTTATGGAATTGATGAATGGTTTGCATCTAGATATGAACCCTTTGTATTTACTTTCATGGAGTCTTCTCTTTACTGTTGACTTAGAGACAGATACACCTACTTCACTGAGAGTGTTCTGGACTTCAGTTGATGTTGTGAACGGGTTCTTCTTCACCAAAGAAAGTATGCGGCGATCATCCACCACTGTTGTCATCCGTGGACGCCCAGGCCTTTTTGAGTTCCCAAGCTCACCAGTCAATTCCTTTTTTCTCAGAATGTACCCGACTGTTGATTTTGCTACTCCAAGCATGTCTGCTATCTCTCTGATGGATTTTTTCTTTTTTTTCAGCCTCAGGATGTTCTGCTTCACCTCAATTGAGAGTTCCTTAGACCGCATGTTGTCTGGTCACAGCAACAGCTTCCAAATGCAAAACCACACACCTGTAATCAACCCCAGACCTTTTAACTACTTCATTGATTACAGGTTAACGAGGGAGACGCCTTCAGAGTTAATTGCAGCCCTTAGAGTCCCTTGTCCAATTACTTTTGGTCCCTTGAAAAAGAGGAGGCTATGCATTACAGAGCTATGATTCCTAAACCCCTTCTCCGATTTGGATGTGAAAACTCTCATATTGCAGCTGGGAGTGTGCACTTTCAGCCCATATTATATATATAATTGTATTTCTGAACATATTTTTGTAAACAGCTAAAATAACAAAACTTGTGTCACTGTCCAAATATTTCTGGACCTAACTGTATAACAAAATATTGAGATGAACTTTTGTTATCGACCAAATACTTATTTTCCACCATAATTTGCAAAAAAAAAATCTTGCTAAATCAGAGAAGGTGATTTTCTGGATTTTTTTTCTTTTTTTGTCTCTCATAGTTGTCGTCTACATATGATGTTAAGTACAGGCCTTACTCATCTTTTTAAGAACGTGCACAATTGGTGGCTGACTAAATACGTTTGTTCCCCGCTGTATGTGTATATATAGTATAATATATTTTGCTAAAACATTGACAGCTCTTTCAAAGTTTAAGACACATCAAAATTTTGCAAAATAAAAAAAACCTGACATCTAAGATAGCACCAGTCGTCTACCTACCTTCCACAGTTTTCTTGCAGTAATCACATGTAAAATACGGAGCCCGTGATTTTTCTTGATCCCCAACAGGCACACCAAAGTATGATTTGTAGGCCTCACATATCTTAGCAGATGCTTTCACAGAGTATGTTTTCGCAACCTCTTGATGCCATCTAAATTAACTATAGCTGGCTACACAATTTCACTTACTCAGCAAAATACCAAATGAAATGGTGAGTTTAAGATACCCGTATTCATGCTGCTATGTACACGTCTGGAAAGTTCTAGAAACTTTTTGATAGTTCTCACAATCCCAGAAGCTTCTCGAGGTGTATACTTAGCACTCAATATTTTTTTGCATTTTCTTAAAAATATATTATATTAAAAATATCATAGTGCTGACCACATAAGCAAAGTTTATGAGGAATAATAACTCTTTTCTATTCACTTTAATCAGAAAAAAAATGTAGAAATCACCCTGAACACCTGAGAACAAAAAATATATGTACAATAGGGCTGACTTCTCAGTCGGCTACAGGCTCTACGGTAGGGACGGGCTGCACCTCAATGGGGAAGGTGCAGCTGTGCTGGGGGAGAAAATGGTCAGACGGATGGAGGAGCTTTTAAACTAGGATCTGGGGGAGGGAGGGTAGTGGAGCAAAAAAGGGGATAGATAGAGCAGATAGAGACAGGGAGATGGTAGGGGTCAATGAAGGATTAGTGGGGGATGGGACATGCAAGGAACGTAGGGAGGCTAGGAGTAATAAAGGTGTTAATAGGATTAAATGTCTACTGGCAAATGCAAGAAGTCTTGCAAACAAAATGAATGAATTGGAGACTCTTATGTCAACCATGGATTATGATGCGGTGGGCATTACGGAAACCTGGCTGGATGAAAGCCATGACTGGGTGACAAACATACAGGGTTATAGTACATTTAGGAGGGACAGGAAAGGCAAAAAAGGTGGTGGGGTGTGTATATTTATCAAATCTAACCTAAAACCTGTGTTGAATGATGACATTGGGGGGAACTGCAACAATGTAGAGTCAGTATGGGTAAATGTACATGGGGAGGAGAATAATGGAAAAATGCTAATTGGAGTTTGCTATAAGCCTCCTAACATACTTGAACAAATAGAGGGTGAAATGCTGGAACAAATTGAAAAGGCAGCTAATAATAATAATCGGGTTCTTATTATGGGGGATTTCAACTATCCAGACATACAGTGGGACATAGAATCTTCTGGTTGTGCTAAAAGCTGTAAATTCTTATCTACCATTCAAGACCATTTCCTCTCTCAGATGGTAGGTGAACCGACCAGGGGAGATAATTTGCTAGATCTGGTCCTGTCAAATAGACCGGATACAATTTCAGATCTACAGGTCCGGGAGCACTTGGGCACCAGCGATCATAATATGGTAAGCTTCAACCTAATATTCAATAGAACATTTCAAAGGGGAAATGCTAAAACCTGGAATTTTAGGAAAGCTGATTTCAACAAATTAAGGGAAGAGCTTAAATGTGTAGATTGGGACAAAGTCATGGTAACTGGGGATACTGAACATAAATGGGGAAAGTTTAAGGATATACTGCTAGATTCCTGTAAGAAACTTATACCCTCTGGTGATAAAACGTCCCGGAATAAAAAGAAACCACTATGGATAAATAAGACTGTACAAAGTATAATAAAACAAAAACAAAGGGCGTTTAAAATCTTGAAGGCTGAGAATACAGAAATAGCATTGCAGGAGTATAAAGATATCAATAGGCAATGCAAAAAAGAAATCAAAGAAGCAAAACTAGCTACTGAAACAAAAATCGCCAATGACATTAAAATAAATCCCAAAATCTTTTATAAATACATTAATGCCAAAAGGAAAACAAAGGATAGTATTGGCCCCTTAAAATATAATAACAAGTTAGTTATAGAGGACAAACAAAAGACTGAGATATTAAATAGGCATTTCTCATCTGTGTTCACCAAGGAACTGACTGTACCAGGCATCATTCAACAAGTGAAAAATCAAAGTTCCCCACCAGATATAATCAATTTAACACAAGAAGAAGTACGTCTACGTCTGAGTAAATTAAACATTGACAAATCCCCAGGGCCAGATGGCATTCATCCACGAATATTGAGGGAATTGAGCTCCGTAATTGACAGACCGCTGTATCTCATCTTTTTAGACTCGCTTGTAACAGGGTTGGTGCCTCAGGATTGGTGGATTGCTGATGTGGTACCGATATTTAAGAAAGGTAAGAGGGTAGATCCAGGCAACTACCGTCCAGTAAGCCTGACATCAGTAGTATGCAAAGTTTTTGAGGGCATTTTAAGGGATGACATGCAAAAATATGTTGCAGAAAATAATATAATAACTGACAGACAGCATGGATTCATGAAAGATAAGTCGTGTCTAACCAACCTGTTGGGGTTCTATGAGGGGGTAAATGCAAACCTGGATATTGGTAATGCAGCTGATGTGATTTATTTGGACTTTGCAAAGGCATTTGATACTGTACCACATAATAGGCTTATACTAAAGCTCCAGAAGCAAGGACTGGGGGAAACTATATGCAACTGGGTAAGGAATTGGCTAAAAGATAGGAAACAAAGAGTAGTCATAAATGGAACATTCTCTAAATGGGCCATAGTCAGCAGTGGGGTGCCGCAGGGATCTGTGCTAGGACCAATTCTTTTTAATCTCTTTATTAATGACCTTGTGGATGGGATTGGTAGTAAAGTGTCAGTCTTTACTGATGACACCAAACTATGTAGGATATTAAAAACTGACCTTGATAGTATAATATTACAAAAAGATCTGGATAAGATGTCAGAATGGGCAGATACTTGGCAAATGAGATTTAATGTTGATAAATGTAAAGTAATGCACCTAGGACGGAGTAATCCTATAGCTGCATATACATTAAATGGAAGTAAACTCGGGACTACAGAACAGGAGAAGGACTTGGGTATTCTCATTACAAATAAGCTGAGCAGCAGCACTCAATGTCAAGCAGCAGCTGCAAAAGCAAACAAGATTCTAGGGTGTATAAAAAGAGAGATTAGATCCCGCGATCCCAACGTATTATTACCCCTCTATAAATCACTTGTAAGGCCACATCTGGAATATGGGATCCAGTTTTGGACTCCACATTTTAAAAAGGACATTCAGAAGTTAGAGTCAGTTCAATGGCAGGCAACTAGACTACTACAAGGAATGGAAGGCCTCCCATATGATGACAGGTTGAAAAAGTTAGATATGTTTAGCTTAGAAAAAAGACGTCTCAGAGGAGATCTCATTTATATGTATAAATACATGGGTGGTCAATATAAAGGACTGGCACATGACTTATTTCTTCCAAAGACAGTACTAAGGACCAGGGGGCACTCACTGCGAGTGGAAGAAAGACGATTCCGACAGCTAAATAGGAAAGGGTTCTTTACAGTTAGAGCAGTCAGACTGTGGAATTCCCTACCACAAGAGGTAGTAATGGCAGATACAATAACAGCTTTCAAAAAAGGGCTGGATGATTTCCTCAGTACACAACATTGTTGGATATAAATGACTTAGTGACTATATGTAGAACTGGTGGAGGAAGGTTGAACTAGATGGACCTAGGTCTTTTTTCAACCTTAGTAACTATGTAACTATGTAACTATATGTAACTATATATAGTTACGTAGTTAAATTAAACCTGAGGATTTTACTTGAATTCCATACCATTTTAAAGAATATTTAAATGTGAAAATTATTTCCAATTTAGTTTTGTCTTAAGCCAAAACGAAAAGTGAAAGATCTAACAGATCTGACAGGTTTACACTTTTCTCCAGAGGCTGGACAATTACCTGTACATCATCTGTATTGACAATGGCTCCTGTTATGTTGGACAGCAAGCGAATGAATTCTTCCTCAAACTCACGCACACGATCTGGAATCTCATTAATTACGATCTTTAAGCGTTGGTCATCTCTCAAAATATAGATACCAACAACAGCAGTATCATTGTGTCCAGCCAGATCAGAAGCCATGATGTCCACCACAAAATATCCTGGGCTGTAGGCAGTAAATAAGTCAAAGGTTCGAATAATTCCATCAACATTGCCTGGAAAGACACAAATCATATGTTTTGTTTTACTGATATACAGCAAAAAAACACCTGGCATCGCTTATATTAAAAAAGTGAATGGCAACCCTTTGAACACTGTTTTGTTATATTATCTAACAATGTACAAAATTCGGTGATGACTAAATACATATAGCGAGTAATAAGTGTGGAACACGTCACCAGTTTTTTAAGTAAATATATTTCTTAAGGTGCTATTGACATGAAATTCTCACCAGATGTTGGTAACCACCCATCCAATCCACACAGGAAAAGAAATCAAACCATAGATGTATATTAGTGATGTGTAATAATGAGAAATGACACAGAGAAAAAGTATTAAACACGCTTAGTGATAATTATGTAATATTTGTACATAAGCCTTTGTTGGTTTGTTGGTGATGACAGCTTCAAGACGCCTCCTGTATGGATGTGGTTTTGGCCCATTCTTTCACACAGTTAAAATCCTGAAGGTTCCGTGGGCTTCTTCTATGAACTGTGAGCCTTAGTTTCTTCCATAAATGTTCTATTGGATTTAGATCGGGTGATTAGCTCGGCCATTCCAGCAGTTTTATTTCCTTTCTCTGAAACCAATTGAGAGTTTCCTTGGCTGTGTGATTTGGGATTATTTTCTTGCTGAAATATACACCCTTGTTTCATCTTCATCATCATGGTAGATAGCAGCAGATTTTTATCAAGAATGTCTCTGTACATTTGTCCATTCATCATTCCTTCGATCAAATGGTTTGCCAGTACAGTATACTGAAAAACAGCCCCACACCATGAAGTTTCCATCGTCAAACTTCCCTGTTGGTATGGTGTTTTTGGGTGATATGCAGTGCATTTTGGCCTCCAAACATTATGTGTATTATGACATCGAAAGAGTTCAATTTTGGTCTCATCTGACCAGACTATATTCTCCTAGTATTTCACAGGCTTGTCTAAATGTTGCTGAGCAAACTTTAAACATGCTTCAACAAGCTTTTGGTTCAGCACTGGAGTTTTGCGTGAGAAGCATGCATACAGGCCATGGAGGATGAGGGCATTACTATTTTTTTTTTCTTTGAAACAATTGTAACTGCTGCTTCCACTTCTTTCTGTAGAACGCCACAGGTGGCCCTTGGCTCTTGGACAACGTTTCTGATAATTCTTTTCACCAGTCTGTCTGAAGTCTTGAGGGGAGCACCTGGTCATGTCCGGTTTATGGTGAAATGAAGTTCTCTCCACTTTTAGACTATGGACTCATATGTGCTCACTAGAACTTTCAGTACTTTAAAAATTCTTCTGTAGCAGTGCCATCAGTATGTTTTGCAACAGAAAGGATGCAAAGGTCTTGGAGCAGCTCACTCACTTTACCCATCATAAGATGTTTCTTATGTAGTACCTTGGTAATGAGACACGTTTTTATAGGCCATCAGTTGAACAAGCTGATAGTATTTTTTACTAAGTGTCAGGATTGCTTTCCAATTACTCATAGATTTCAGCTAGGGTCATGAATTTTCATTACTTTTTAAACCAATCTTTCTTTATGTGCTCAATATTTTTTTCCTGTATTATCTCTTTATTATTACACATAACTTAATTTATTGATATCTATGGTTCGATTTCTTTGCCTGTGTGGATTGCATGGGTTGTTGCCAATATCTGGGGAAAAATTAATGTCAATAGCACCTTTATAAATACTTTTACTTAGAAAATTGGTGAATTGTACAATACTTATTTCACCTGTAGATAATTTACTAAAAATATAACATTACCACTTATTTAAGTGTAAAGAATTCTGCTTTGAATACTCATTAAGTCTTAAAGCCTTTTGGGATCAGTAGGGAAATATTTCCTTTTTAAAGCAAATTAGTTTATGCCATGTGTTTTTATTCTTCTCTCTATGGCAGGGAAAAACCAAGATTTAAAGTTCAATCGTGCCTTCCCTTTACTAATGCTTCCCATTCCATTCTTTCCTTTAGTCATGCTTTTTCCCATTCCTTGGTTGTACTTGATTAACATAGTTATTTCTTTAATGGATAGTGTCTCTACTTTTGATTCGAGCTCACATGCCGAGCCCACATATTTCCCTGCACATACAAGTGCACCCAATAAATTAGAATATCATCAAAAAGTTAATTAATTTCAGTAATTCAATACAAAAAGAGAAATGCATATTTTATATAGTCAGTGCAGAGCGATCTATTTCGGCCCTGTGCACACGCTGAGGTTTTTGATACAGTTTTTGATGCGTTTTTTTAAAATTTGCATTAAAATCTGCATGTCTCTCATGAAGCCAGCAAAGTCTATGGGTTTTTTGATTTGCCATGCACACACTGTGGTTTATTTCCGTCCGGTTTTGGTCTCGTTTTTGATGCCGAAAAAAATCTGCAGCATGTCAATTATGAGTCCATTTTAGCAGCATTTTTCACCCATTGACTTCAATATTGTCATGAAATAACACTGCTAACCCCCAGGTGTAGTCAGATTGTGACGGCTTGAGTCCAGTTTCACAGCGTTATTTCAACCATTCCTGAGTGTCTCTCTTTCTCTCTCTGTCTGTCTCCACTTCGTACTCACTGATCACTGGCTCAGCTTTCCTACTGTTCCCGCAGCCTCTCATTCTTCTTCCAGACCAGCTCATTAGCTTCATTACATATTCACTGCACCTGCTCATTAGGCTCATACATATTCAATGCTTCCCCCGTCTGTGATTGGTTGCCATCAGGTGCGTCCCCACACTGAGTGACAGCTGTCTGACTGCAACCAATCACAGCCGCCGCTCATGGGTGGGTCTACATTGTACAGTTAAATAAATAAATAAATATTTAAAAAAAAAAAAAATGACATGCGCCCCCCCAATTTTGTAACCTAGTCAAGATAAAGCCTCACAGCAGAGGGCTGGTATTCTCTGGCTGGGGAGACCCACATTATTGGTAGCTCCCCAGGTTAAAAGTATCAGCCAGCAGCTACCTGGAATTGCCGCATCCATTAGATGGCAGGCGTCTATGAGACACCTCTCATCACTAATCTGTAAGTGGAAGTAAATAAATAGAAACACCCAAAAAATCATTTATTTGAAATAAAAGACAAAAATGCCACCCTATTTCACCACTTTACTAACACCCCAAACACCCCTCCACGTTCGACATAATCCACATGAAGACTTACAATGCTTCTAGCAATGCTACTTGTGATGCTCACAGCGACCGACCATAGCACATGACCTCCTGCTGTGAGCCCCACACAGCAACTGAAGTGAGTCGCGCTATCAGAGGTGACATCACTCAGGTTACCTGCGGCCACAGCTGGAGTCCTCCACCTTTCACAGCAAATCACCAGAGGGACCGAAGTGAGTCGCGCTATCATTGGTGATGTCACTCAGGTTACCCATGGCCACAGCTGGAGTCCTCCACCTGTGACAGCAAATCACCAGAGTGACTAAAGTGAGGCGCAGGTGGAGGAATCACCTGTTTGATGTCACTGCTGATCATGCGGCTCACTTCAGTCTCTCTCTCTCTTTCCCCCCTCCACCTCCCCACTAACCGCATCAGGTTTTTCATAAGCTGCCCACATGTGAAATCGTGAGTAAACTGATTCCAGCTCGCATTCCATTTTAACATGTGCTTTTCTGCCAACCATTCCGGTTTACCTGCAACTTATCTGCAGCGTGGGCACATAGCCTTCAAGTGTTTATTTCTGTTATTTTTGATAATTATGGCTTACAGTCAATGAAAACCCAAAACTCATCTCAGAAAATTAGAATATTATATAAGACCAATTGATAAAATGATTTTAAACTCAGAAATGTTGGTGCCTACTGATAAGTCTGTACAGTAAATGCACTCAATACTTGGTCGGGGGTCATTTTGCATGAATTTTTGCACCAATGCGGCGTGGCATGAAGGAGATCAGCTTGTGGCATTGTTGAGGTGTTATGGAAGCCCAGGTTGCTTTGATAGCAGCCTTCAGCTTATCTGCATTGTTGGGTCTGGTGTCTCATCTTTTTCTTGACAATACCCCATAGACTCTCTATGGGGTTTAGATCAGGCGAGTTTGCTGGCCAATCAAGCACAGTG
Source organism: Anomaloglossus baeobatrachus (assembly GCF_048569485.1). Taxonomy (NCBI): domain Eukaryota; kingdom Metazoa; phylum Chordata; class Amphibia; order Anura; family Aromobatidae; genus Anomaloglossus; species Anomaloglossus baeobatrachus. The sequence continues at coordinate 146,948,895 of NC_134357.1, forward strand.
ATACTGTGGTTATTAAACCAGGTATTGGTACTTTTGGCAGTGTGGACAGGTGACAAGAAATTTCCATCTCCAAAAAGCTTGTCGGCAGAGGGAAACATGAAGTGCTCTAAAATTTCCTGATAAAACACAGTGGACCTACACAAGCAGATGACATGGCTCCCCAAATCATCACTGATTGTTGAAACTTCACACTAGACTTCAAGCAGCTTGGATTGTGGGCTCTTCACTCTTCCTCCAGACTTTGGGACCTTGATTTCCAAATGAAATGCAAAACTTAGGGTACTTTGCACACTACGACATCGCAGGTGCAATGTCGGTGTGGTCATGTCGAAAGTGACGCATTTCCTGCGTCGCTCTCGACATCGTAGTGTGTAAATCCTAGATGATACGATTAACAAGCGCAAAAGCGTCGTAATCGTATCATTGGTGTAGCGTCGGTGAATTCCATAATTACGCTGATGCGAAGGTCCGATGTTGTTCCTCGCTCCTGCGGCAGCACACATCGCTGTGTGTGAAGTCGCAGGAGCGAGGAACATCTCCTACCTGCGTCACCGCGGCTCCCGTCGGCTATGTGGAAGAAAGGAGGTGGGCGGGGATGTTTACATCCCGTTCATCTCCGCCCCTCCGCTCCTATTGGCCGCCTGCCGTGTGACGTAGCAGTGACACCGTATGACCCACCCCCTTAATAAGGAGGCGGTTCGCCGGCCACAGCGACGTCGCAGGGCAGGTGAGTGCATGTGAAGCTGCCATAGCGATAATATTCGCTACGGCAGCTATCAGAAGGATATCGCAGCTGCAACGGGGCGGGACTATCGCGCTCGGCATCGCAGCATCGGCTTGCGATGTCGTAGTTTGCGAAGTACCCCATACTTTCATCTGAAAACAACACCTTGGACCACTGAGCAACAGTCTAGTTCTTTTTCTCCTAGGCCCAGGTAAGACGCTTCTGGGTTTGTCTAGGGGTCATGAGTGTCTTGACAGTGACCTTTTGTGGCTTACCCCCCCTTATGGAGTGTGTCAATGACTCCCTTCTGGATATCTGTCAAGTCAGCAGTTTTCCCCATGACTGTGTAGCCGACTGAACCAGACTAAGGGACCATTTTAAATGCTTAGCAAGCCTTTGCAGTTGTGTTGTGGTAATTATTTTAATTTTCTGAGATAATGATTTTTGGGTTTTCATTGGCTGTAAGCCATAATCATCAACATTAACAGAAATAAACACTTGAAAATAGATCACTCTGTTTGTAGTGACTATATAATATATGCATTTCCCTTTTTTCCCTTTTTGTATTGAATTACTGAAATAAATTAACTTTTTGATGATATTCTAATTTATTGAGATGCACTTATAAATTTGATTGGCAAACATGTGTCTCTAACAACCGTGAGTAGTTTTAACATTGCCCTGTGCTGTTAACCAGTTAAGTGCAATTGTCAATTTCTGATAGTAGCATTTAACACTCGCCGGCAAGGAGCGCACCATTTCCCGCTCCCAACGGCGCTCCCGTGACTAGACTGTGGGGTGCCAATGGGTTGTCATGACAGCTGGATGTCAGATAATGATCTCTGTGCCTGTCACGATGAACTTCCTGTGAATGACGTCTGCAAGCCGGCGTTCATAGGAAGTCATCATTTCTGCTGTACACAGCAGTGCTATTGCACTTCTCTGCACATAACAAGCTATCAAATGATCAGCTTTAAGTCACCTAAAAGATTAGTAAATGCAATAAAAAGTGAGGAAATTTTTGTTAAAAAAATCAACAAAATAAAAAAAACACAAGTTTAAATCACACCCTTTTGCCCCATTGAAAATAAAACAATAAAAAAATGTCACAAATTTAGTATCGCTGCATTTAGAAATGTCCAATATATCAAAATATAAAATAAAATAATCTGATCGTTAAACAGTGTAATAAAAAAAGTAAAACCCAAGAGTTATGTTTTTTTTTGGCAGCCGCAACATTACAATAAAATGCAATAAGAAGCAATCAAAACATCTCATCTACTAAATAAGGTATGAATGAAACCTCAGGTTAGGGCTTAAAAATAAACTCTTACACAGCCCCAGATCCTGAAAAATGAAATTGTTCCAATCTCGCAAAATGACGGCAATAGTGAATTTATTTATTTTATTACAATATTCTGATTTTTTTTCAACAATCAACCCCTTCAGCCCCAGAGCACATTCCGTTTTTGTGTTTTTGTTTTTTGCTCCCCTTCTTCCGAGAGCCGTAACTTTTTTTATTTGTCTGGCAATCTTGCCATATGAGGGCTTGTTTTTTGTGGGACAAGTTGTACTTTTAAATGAAACCATATGTTTTACCATATGGTGTACTGGAAAACAGCAAACAAATTCCAAGTGTGGAAAAACTGCAAAAAAAGTGTGATGGCACAATAGTTTTTGGGATGTTTTATTTACGGTGTTCACTATATGGTAAAACTGATTTGTGGGTATGATGCCTGAGGTCGGTGCAAATTTGTAGACACCAAACATGTATAGGTTTACTTGTATCTAAGGGGTTAAAAAAAATTCACAAGCTTGTCCAATAAAAGTGGCGTACGTTTTGCGCCATTTTCGGAAACCCGTAGCGTTCTCATTTTTTGGGATCTATAGCTCTGGGATGGCTTATTTTTTACGTCTCGAGCTGACGTTTCTAATGGTACCATTTTTGCACAGATGCTACGTTTTGATCGCCTGTTATTGCATTTTGTGTAAAACTTGCGGCGACCAAAAAAACGTAATTTTGGCGTTTGGAATTTTTTTGCCACTACGCTGTTTACTGATCAGATTAATTGATTTTATATTTTAATAGATCGGGCATTTCTGAACGCGGCGATACCAAATATGTGTATATTATTTTTTTTTGACCCTTTCATTTTCAATGGGGTGAAAGGGGGGTGATTTGAACTTTTTTTTTTTTTTTAAATTTTTTAAAACTTTTTTTTACTTTTTTTTATTTTACTAATCCCCCTAGGGGGCTATAGCTATCAGCAATCCGATCGCTCTGATCTATCTGCTGATCACAGCTATACAGCTGTAAACAGCAGATACGGTCACTTCCTGCTTCACTGTCCTCCGGGCCGAGTGAAAACGAACGTGAAACGTCATAGCTGCAGGCGTCATCACATGACCCTGTGCTACCATGGCAACCACCGAAAGTCACGTGATCACTCACGTGACTTCCGGTGGGAGCGGCGGTAAGTGAAAATTTTCACCGCGCGTATATACATCTCACTGCCAGACTTTGGTAGCGAGATGTAAGGGGTTAATGTTACGGGTGGAATGCGACTCCACTTGTAACATGCAGGCACACATGTCAGCTGTGGAAAACAGCTGATACATGCACTGATCGGCGCACCCTGCCACGGCAGGGGGCGGGGCTTAACGGCACACGATCCATGACGGATAGATCCGTCAAAGGTCGTGAAGGGGTTAAATAAAAGAAAAGCTATACATGTTTGGTATCTACATACTCGTACTGACCTGGAGAATCATACTGCCAGGTGAGTTTTACCATTTTACCATAGAGTGAAAATGATAAATAACAAACACAAAAAACAATTGTGGAATTGCACTTTTTTTTGCAATTTCACCCCACTTGGATATTTTTCCTGTTTTCTAGTACATTATATGACAAAATTAACATCTTCATTCAAAACTACAACTCTTGGCTATATTTACAGAAAAATTAAAAAGTTTTGGATCTTAGAAGAAGGGAAAGAAAAAACGAAAAAAGGAAAATCGCCAAGTAAAGGGGTTAAAGGGAACCTGTCACCACTTTTTCGGTCTATAAGCTGCGGCCACCACCAGTGGGCTCTTATATACAGAATTCTAACATGCTGTATATAAGAGCCCAGGCCGCTGTGTAGAACATAAAAAAACACTTTATAATACTCACCTAGAAGGTTGCTCCGGTGCACAACGGTCGGATGGGTGCCGCCGTTCTCTGGGACCTACACCTCCCCTTTCGGCCATCTCGGTCTTCCTAAAGGCACTGTCACACACAGAGATAAATCTTTGGCAGATCTGTGGTTGCAGTGAAATCATGGACATATTGTTCCATTTGTACACAGCCACAAACCTGGCACACAATTTCACTGCAACCACAGATCTGCCGCAGATTTATCTCTGAGTGTGGCGGGGCCTTTATTCTGAAGCCGGCATTGAGGTCCTGCACATGCGCACTTTGATCTGCCCTGCTCAGGGCAGATCAAAGTATTGTAGTGCACTTGCACAGGATCTCAACACCGGCGTGTGTGTATGATGTAGACGCGTCATGCACCGTGGCTTCAGAATAAGGAAGACCAAGATAGCAAGATGACCAAGAAAGGGGATGCGCCGGTCCCAGAGAACGGCGCCACCCATCCGACCAGTATGCACTTGAACGACCTTCTAGGTGGGTATTATAAAGTGTTTTTTATGTTCTACAGAGCGGCTTGGGCTCTTATATACAGCTTGTTTGAGTGCTGTATATAAGAGCCCAGTGGTAGTTGCCGCAGCTTATAGGCCGAAAAAGTGGTGACAGGTTCCCTTTAAAGGGGTTGTTTTCTGTAAATGAATATTCCCGACTGCAATTTAAAATAAAGAAACAAACCATGCTGTATTCACCTTCCCAAGGTACACCATTGTCTCTCCAACGATGATTCCGATGATTGGCATTGGCTGTAGCACTGACGTTGCATTGACAGCACAGTAGCCAATCAGTTAGCTCAGTCTGGTGTCCTCATTGACTAACATGTTGTTTATTTGATGTCAGCCAATGCCAAACACCGAGCGCAGTAGCAAAACCTCGCCAGTAGACCCAAGGAAGGTGAGGTCACTGTGGTTTGTTTCTATATAATAACCTGCAGCCAAGGACATTCATTAAATTTAACTATGTAAGATCTCCAAATCACTGCCATAAACAGCTCAAATTATGGCTGCTAATGCCAATAAAATGGGTTTGATGTACAACGTCCATGCGGCGTAAGTAACGAGCCACAGCAAGATCAAGTTCCAGATTATTTCTATAATGAAAATCATGTCAAGGGCCATTAGCTGACTAATGTCTCCAGCTGCTTATAGGATAAGTTGTCGTTGCTCCACTTATTTCTTCTCAGAACTTTCAGTGTGTAAATTGGAACTATTCATCAATGATTCATGTCTTTTTTTAGTCATTGATATCATCTCTGGTCTATGTTTGACAATGTCAAATTGGGTAAAGAAGAATATAACATACACTCACCTATCACAAAAATATTTTTCACTGCCTCAGAATCATTTGAGTTGTGCTTGATGTACTGTATTCCGAGAATGGTATAGAATACTAAGCTGTTGTTTCCCACATCTGCGTCAAGGGCCACAACTTTTATGAGGTCAGAACCCACTTTAGCATCAGTCGCAACACCTGAAATTAAAGATCACAAGTTGGAAGAACAGAAGGATTTTTATAGTTTTAAAATATATATATTTGGAAATAGTTTAGTAACAATGTAGTTAGAGGTATTACTTACTATTGAACCACATGTCCTATTAGGGTACGTTCCCACGATCAGGACACGCTGCATTCTAGACACAGCATTCTCTTGCGAGACTTGAGTGTTCTCCATGGAAGAAAGCAGCAGTTAATGCCCATGATCAGGATTCTGGCCACAGCGGATTTCGCTATGTTCCCCTACTGAGAACACTTGCGTCTCTGTAAGCATAAATTGACATGCTGCAGCACATAGAGACATGCTGCAGCACGTAGAGACATGCTGCAGCACGTAGAGATGCTGCAGCACGTATAGACATGCTGCAGGATAGTTTTTCCTGCGGTAAAAAGAAGCACAGTGGGCATGGGATTTCTATCAATCTCAGCCACTGTGCTTGTACTGTACAACATAGCATTTTGATCCAAGGAAAACATGCTGCATCTAAAAAGCTGCTATTCCTAATGGTGGGCATGTACCTTAATATCAGCTCGTATTTATTGATGTGACTATACAGAATAAAGGGGCAGAAATAGTATAAAATAAGATTTGTCTTTATTACTGACTTTTGTGCTGGTTCTACGGCTGTACCGTGCTTAGCGTAACCACTATTCTGTAGCGCCATGTTTTTATGACTCTGCAGAATAAAACACGTTAAATGTTTGATGTACCTTAAATCGCATCCCCAATTAGTTTTCCAAATGCATCAATTGATTACAACTAAGTGTAAGGCTACATGGTGTCGCTGTCTGAGTGAGACCAAAACTCTAAATATTGCCACACAATTGTATGCCACAATCCTGTGGCCATTAACCTACCGTAAGTGAACAGAGCTTTGTCACTTTTTATATGATGCATGCCAATTTCAGATCGTGCTGGTTCCCCTTTTTTCCCTTTTTTTTTTTTTTTTTTTTTTTTTTTAGAGCTTTGTCCATGTTGTGGCTGCACCACTGTCTCACCATTTAGTTTAATCTGAAGCTGCTCATACACCTTGGACAACATGCAATTGATAGATATTTCTCCCAACCCTCCACACACATTGATACATATGTTCTCTAGTTGGAGATTGGACAAAGCCGTTAATAAACACCACTGATAGCTTAGTGCCTATGAGCATGAACATGACATAGAACGTGTGTCCATGTGGAGCACATGTGTGTCTGTGTGCTCCACATGGTGACATATCCGTTTTCTGCCGGAAGCATGGATGTCACATGCACTGCACACAGAGGGGATTCGTGTGACATCAGTGTGACACATACCAGAGGAAACACATGTCACTGAGAAATAAATGTATTTTTACACTTACCTGTCTCTGGCACTGCTGTCTCCAGTGCTCCTGTCACACTTGCTTCCGGGTCCACTCATTATGCTCAGGAATATTCACTGCACTGTCTGTGGACCGAGAAGCAAGTGTGATAGCGCTGGAGACAGGTAAGTATGCAAGTTCATGCTGTCCGTGTGCTATCCGCATGTCACATGGCTAGAACATGGACAGCACAGTAATGACACACACACACTGACACACAGATAACCCACGGAACTCCCCAATGGACCGTGCAAAATGTTTGTGTTTTGCATAGATCTGTGACGGGGTCTAAAACATAATATGATTCAGCAGTTTTACCTGTAGTATACTCAGATTTTGTAAATTTTGGAGGCTGGTCATTAATGTCTTCAAGATAGATTCTCAATTCTTGCAATGTAGAGTCAGTGCTGGGATCAAAGCTTTGAATCTTTGCGGCTCTCATGGCTTTACGGGCTGACCAGTTCCTGTTGCTGGATGCTTTCACTATTAGAGTATAATATGGGTTCTTCTCTCTATCCAAATTCTTCAGGACAGTAAGTTTTCCTTCTGGAATTAGCTGGAAATTGGTTTCCTCATTGCCAGCTAGAAATAAGATATATGTTCATTCCAAATTGTTAATATTCATTCAAAAATGAAAACAGTTCATAAAATGGCTTTTTCTGTGGAAACTAGTTTTATTGGCAGAGAGACCGAACACTCACTCCAGATTAGGGCAATCACTTGAAGCTGCTCACAGCCCTTGTCTGAGAAAGTACATGAGTTTATCAACATACAGTATAACATACAGTCATGGCCGAAACTGTTGGCACCCTTGAAAGAAACCTGGTTCAAGAAAGTATCTCTCTGAGAAAGTTATTAAAATTACACGTTTTTTCATACACATATTTATTTCCTTTGCGTGTATTCAAACAACACATAAAAAAAAGAGAAATTGGACATAATTCACTCTTTTTTTGCTCCATGTCTCTCTTATTTGAAGACGCCTTCTCCCAACAGCAATTTTAAAATCTCTTCACAGGTGTTCAATGTGATTTAGATCTGAACTCATTGCTGACACCACTTCAGAACTTTGTTTCCATCCATTTCTAGGTGCTTCTTTAATTATGTTTGTGGTTATTGTCCGGCTGGGTTACTCATGATCCAGGATGCAAACCCAGCTTTCTTACACTGAGCATTACATTGCGACTCAAAATCCTTTTGTAAGCTTCAGATTTCACGATGCCTTGCGTACCGTCAAGATACTCAGCAGCAGACTCTACAAAACTACCCCAAAACATATTTGAACCTCCACTATATTTTACTGTAGGTAATGTGATCTTTGTAGACCTCATTCCATTTTAGTATGAAAGTAGAATGATGTGCTTTACCAAAAAGCTCTATCTTGGTCTCATCTGTCCACAAGATGCTTTCCCAGGAGGATTTTTGCTTACACATGTTCATTTTGGCAAACTGCAGTCTAGCTTTTTTATGTCTCTGTGTCAGCCGTGGGATCCTCCTGGGTCTCCTGCCATAAAGTTTAATTTCATTTAAATGTCAACAAATAGTTTGCATTGACACTGATGCACCCTGAGTCTGAAGCACAGCTTGAATTTCTTTGGAACTTTATTAGGGCTGCTTGTCCATCATCCAGATTATCTTGCTCTGCAACCTGTCATCAGTTTTTCTTTGCCGTCCACATCCAGTGAGATTACCTACAGTGCCATGGGATGTAAACTTCTTGATTATGTTGCGCACCATGACAAAGGAACATCATAATCTCTGGATATGGACTTGTAGCTTTGAGATTGTTGATATTTTTCAACAGTTTTGGTGCTCAAGTCCCCAGGCAGTTCCCTTCTCATTATCTTCTTCATAATTAGTGTAGTACACAGACAAACATTGCAGAGATTCAGTCGACGTCTCCCTTTTTTATCTGTTTCAGGTGTGATTTTCATATTGCCCACACCAGTTGCTTGCCACAGGTGATCTTAAATGAGCATCACATACTTGAAACAAAGCTGTTTACCCGCATTTTTGGAAAGGTGCCAACAATTTTGTCTGGCCCATTTCTGGAGTTTTGGTTTAAAATTATGTCCAATTTGCCTTTTTTTTCTCAGTTTTTTTGTGTTGTTCCAATACACACAAAGGAAATAAACACGTGTATGAGAAAACTGCGTCCTTGTCATAATTTTCTGAGAGAAATACTTCATTTTCTGGAACAATTTCAAGGGTGCTAACACTTTTGGCCATGACTATGTTTTTTTCGTGTAGAGCCTAAACAATCACTTTACTTGTTGGTCTTGTACGGAAGTTATCCAGCATTTGCAAATATAGTAAAACTCACAATTTTACTACAAAAGCATATCTAAAATCCAACGTAGAAATATATTTGGCAAAAACATTGTACTTCAAGAGACACATTTCAAACCTCTGAAAATAGATGATTTGAAGCTACTAGGTGTTTTTTTTTATTTTGTCACAATAATGATTTTGTACATTAAATTGTAAGTATTTTTGTAATTAAAGGACCTGTCACACACAGAGATAAATCTGCGGCAGATCTGTGGTTGTGGCTGTGTACAAATGGAACAATATGTCCATGATTTCACTGCAACCACAGATCTGCCAAAGATTTATCTCTGTGTGTGACAGGGCCTAAAGGTGTGCTTTTTTTTTACTATTTCTGTGAGTGCTGGATAAATTCCTTCAAGAAAAACAATATTTTTTACCTACAAGCGAATTTCATCATTCATGCATTCTGTTTGGCAATGTTTAGTATCTTTAGCCAAGACAACATGTGCAGCTATTAAAGCACCACTCCAGCGTTTTCTTTTTTTTTTTTTAGCACTGGAGTGATACTTTTAACCCCTTCAGCCCCCAGCCTGTTTTCACCTTAAAGACCCGGCCATTTTTTGCAATTTTGACCAGTGTCACTTTGACAGGTTATAACTCTGGAACACTTCAACGGATCCTGGCGATTCTGAGATTGTTTTTTCGTGACATATTTTACTTCATGTCAGTGGTAAATTTAGGCCGATATGTTTTGCGTTTATTTGTGAAAATTTCGGAAATTTAGCGAAAATTTTGAAAATTTTGCAATTTTCAAAATTTGAAATTTTATGCCCATAAATCTGAGAGATATGTCACACAAAAAAGTTACTAAATAACATTTCCCACATGTCTACTTTACACCAGCGCAATTTTTGAAAAAAAAAAAATTTCCGTTAGGAAGTTAGAAGGGTTCAAAGTTCATCACCAATTTCTCATTTTTCCAACAAAATTTACAAAAAAAAATTGTTTAGGTACCACATCACATTTGGAGTGATTTGAGAAACCTAGGCGACAGAAAATACCCAAAAGTGACCCAATTCTAAAATCTGCACCCCTCACTCTGCTCAAAACCACATCCAAGAAGTTTATTAACCCTTTAGGAGCTTCACAGCAACCAAAGCAATGTAGACGAAAAAATGAAAATTTTACTTTTTGAACACAAAAATGTTACTTTAGCCATAAAAATTAGTATTTTCACAAGGGTATCAGGAAAAATGCATCATAAAATGTATTGTGCATTTTCTCTTGAGTACGCAGATACCCCATATGTGGTGGAAATCAAATGTTTGGGCACACAGCAGGACTCGGAAGGCAAGGAGCGTCATTTGAATTTTTGAGTGCAAAATTAGCTGCACTCATTAGCGGACGCCATGTCGGGTTTGAAGACTCCCCGAGGTGCCTAAACAATGGAGCTCCCCCACAAATGACCCCATTTTGGAAACTAGAGCCCTCAAATATTTTTTCTAGATGTTTGATGTGCACTTTGAACCCCTGGGGGCTTCACAGAAGTTTATAATGTTGAGCCGTGAAAAGAAAAAAAAAATTTTTTACCACAAAACTGTTGTTTCAACCAGGTAGCTTTTTTTATCACAAGGGTATCAGGAAAAAATGCACCATAAAATTTATGGTGCATTTTCTCCTGAGTACGCAGATACCCCATATGTGGTGGAAATCAAATGTTTGGGCGCACGGCAGGACTCGGAAGGCAAGGAGCGCCATTTCACAGCAAAATTGGTTGGAATTATTAGCGGACGCCATGTTTCATTTGGAGAAGTGCCTAAACAATGGAGCTCCCCCACAATTGACCCCATTTTGGAAACTAGACCCCTCATGGAATTTATCTAGCTGTTTAGTGAGCACTTTGAACCCCTGGAGGCTTCACAAACGTTTGTAATGTTCAGCCGTGAAAATATTTTATTCTTTTTTTTACCACAAAATTGTTTTTTCAAACAGGTAGCTTTTTTTTCCACAAGGGTATCAGGAAAAAATGCACCATAAAATGTATTGTGCAATTTCTCCTGAGTACGACGATACCTCATATGTGGTGGAAATCAATTGTTTGGGCGTACGGCGGGGCTCAGAAGAGAAGGAGCGCCATTTCACAGTAAAATTGATTGGAATTATTAGCAGACGCCATGTTTCATTTGGAGACCCCCTGAGGTGCCTAAACAATGGAGCTCCCCCACATGTGATCCCATTTTGGAAACTAGACACCCCCCCATACAAAAAAAATTAGTTTGGCGAAATAAAAAATACAGACATCAGTAAAAAAAAAAAAAAAAAAAAAAAAAAAAAGAGCGCCTGCCACTAAGACCAGTGCCAAACGTGAGAGCAATGCACGAGTCTCGCATCGCATCATCCACTGCAGTCTGGAAGCGAGCAACTGCGCTGGATAATGCGATGCGAGAGGGCGAGGCGGCAGATGAGAAAGGGCGCAGCGGATGGAAGATGGGAAAGGGCGCAGCGGATGGAGGAGCGGCAGAGGATGGGAAAGGGCGCAGCGGATGGATGATGGGAAATGGCGCAGCGGATGGATGGGAAATGGCGCAGTGGAAGGAGGAGCGGCAGAGGATGGGAAAGGGCGCAGCGGATGGATGATGGGAAATGGCGCAGCGGATGGATGGGAAATGGCGCAGTGGATGGAGGAGCGGCAGAGGATGGGGGGGTGAGATGGGGATACCTACCTTACAGGATGGATCTAGGCAGCAGGATCACAGCAGACAGAAGAGGCAGCAGATGAAGGAGGCAACAGATCGAGGAGGGTGAGAGGGGGCAGTAGATGGAAAATGGGAGAGAGCAGGCAGCAGATCGGGGAGGGGGGCAGAGTCTGATGGGAGAGAGAGATGGCACATGTAGGGGAAGGGAGGGGGGCTTGCAGCACATGTAGGGGGAGGGAGGGGGGCTTGCAGCACATGTAGGGGGAGGGAGGGGGGCTTGCAGCACATGTGCTGCAAGCCAGCCACCCTCCCCCCACATGTGCTGCAAGCCAGCCACCCTCCCCCCACATGTGCTGCAAGCCAGCCACCCTCCCCCCACATGTGCTGCAAGCCAGCCACCCTCCCCCCACATGTGCTGCAAGCCAGCCACCCTCCCCACGTGGGGGGAGGGTGGCTGGCTTGCAGCACATGTGGGGGGAGGGTGGCAAGCCAGCCACCCTCCCCCCACATGTGCTGCAAGCCAGCCACCCTCCCCCCACATGTGCTGCAAGCCAGCCACCCTCCCCCCACATGTGCTGCAAGCCAGCCACCCTCCCCACGTGGGGGGAGGGTGGCTGGCTTGCAGCACATGTGGGGGGAGGGTGGCTGGCTTGCAGCACATGTGGGGGGAGGGTGGCAAGCCAGCCACCCTCCCCCCACATGTGCTGCAAGCCAGCCACCCTCCCCCCACATGTGCTGCAAGCCAGCCACCCTCCCCCCACATATGCTGCAAGTGGGGGGAGGGTGGCTTGCAGCACATGGAGGGATAGGTGGTGTGGCGATGGAGAAGGGGCAGCCGATGAAGGAGGCGGCGGCGGCCGCCGCCGATCGGGAGCAGCAGCGGCTGAAAAAGGTGGGTGCGACGGCGGCGGGGACAGTGGCGAGCATGGCGGCGGGGACGGCGGTGGATCGGGAGCGGCGGCGGCGGGGACGGCGGTGGATCGGGAGCGGCGGCGGCGGGGACAGCGGTGGAGCGGGAGCATGGCGGCGGGGACGGCGGTGGATCGGGAGCGGCGGCGGAGACAGCGGTGCAGCGGGAGCATGGCGGCGGAGACAGCGGTGGAGCGGGAGCATGGCGGCGGGGACGGCGGTGGATCGGGAGCCGCGGCGGAGACAGCGGTGCAGCGGGAGCATGGCGGCGGAGACAGCGGTGCAGCGGGAGCATGGCGGCGGGGACGGCGGTGGATCGGGAGCGGCGGCGGAGACAGCGGTGCAGCGGGAGCATGGCGGCGGGGACGGCGGTGGATCGGGAGCGGCGGCGGAGACAGCGGTGCAGCGGGAGCATGGCGGCGGAGACAGCGGTGCAGCGGGAGCATGGCGGCGGGGACGGCGGTGGATCGGGAGCAGCGGCGGAGACAGCGGTGCAGCGGGAGCATGGCGGCGGAGACAGCGGTGCAGTGGGAGCATGGCGGCGGGGACGGCGGTACAGCGGGAGCATGGCGGCGGGGACGGCGGTGGATCGGGAGCGGCGGCGGAGACAGCGGTGCAGCGGGAGCATGGCGGCGGGGACAGCGGTGAAGCGGCAGCAGCGGCGGGGCGATCGGAGACAGCGGCAGCAGCGGCGGGGCGATCGGAGACAGCGGCGTGGACAGCGGTGAAGCGGGAGCAGCGGCGGGGCGATCGGAGACAGCGGCGGTGAAGCGGGAGCAGCGGCGGGGCGATCGGAGACAGCGGCGGTGAAGCGGGAGCAGCGGCGGGGCGATCGGAGACAGCGGCGGGGACAGCGGTGAAGCGGGAGCAGCGGCGGGGCGATCGGGGACAGGGGCGGGCGGTGGGGCGATCGGGGACAGGGGCGGGCGGCGGGGCGATCGGGGACAGGGGCGGGCGGCGGGGACAACAACTTACCGCTCTCCTCGGCTTCCAGGGACGGTCACAGGCCGCAGATCCACATTGATTGGAGAGAGCGGTCACAAGACCGGTCTCTCCAATCAGAGCTGGGGGCGGGTGAAGCATCGATCACCCAGCTCCAGCCAATGGCCAGTGCTACAGCAGCACTGATCAGGGCTGGATTTCAATGTTCCAGCCATTTTCAATGGCTGGAACATTACAGTGGCTGTAATTGGCTGAGCGGCGTTCGTCAGCCAATCACAGCCTCTGTAGGTTCGGGGAGGAGGCACCACCCCTCCTGAGGTCAGGCAGAGGTCCCCTCCTTCCCGAATCCACCGTTTAAGTAAATAAATTTCACTCCCCGGGGCTCCGGGACCGCGATTTCGCCAGGACGTACTGAGTACGTCATGGGTCGTTTAGCACCATGTGACCATGACGTACTCAGTACGTCCAAGGTCGTTAAGGGGTTAAGCTAAGGTCAATGCCTCTAGTATTAAGGCCCCGTCACACTAAGCAACATCGCTAGCAACATCGCTGCTAACGAACAACTTTTGTGACGTTGCTAGCGATGTCGCTGTGTGTGACATCCAGCAACAACCTGGCCCCTGCTGTGAGGTCGTTGGTTGTTGCTGAATGTCCTGGGCCATTTTTTAGTTGTTGCTGTCCTGCTGTGAAGCACAGATCGCTGTGTGTGACAGCGAGACAGCAACAACTAAATGTGCAGGCAGCAGGAGCCGGCTTCTGCGGAGGCTGGTAACCAATGTAAACATCGGGTAACCAAGAAGCCCTGTCCTTGGTTACCCGATATTTACCTTCGATACCAGCCTCTCTCACTGCCTGTGCTGCCGGCTCCTGCTCTGTGCACATGTAGCTAGTTGCAGGACACATCGGGTTAATTAACCTGATGTGTCCTGCAGCTAGGAGAGCAAGGAGCCAGCGCTAAGCATTGTGCGCTGCTCCCTGCTCTGTGCACATGTAGCTGCAGCACACATCAGGTAATTAACCCGATGTGTGCTGTAACTAGGAGAGCAGGGAGCCAGCGCTAAGCATTGTGCGCTGCTCCCTGCTCTGTGCACATGTAGCTGCAGCATACATCGGGTAATTAACCCGATGTGTGCTGTACTAGGAGAGCAGGGAGCCAGCGCTCAGTGTGCGCTGCTCCCTGCTCTCTGCACGTGTAGCTGCGTGCGCTGGTAACCAAGGTAAATATCGGGTTGGTTATTGATATTTACCTTAGTTACCAAGTGCAGCATCTTCCACAAGGCGCTGGGGGCTGGGGGCTGGTCACTGGTTGCTGGTGAGCTCACCAGCAACTCGTGTAGCCACGCTCCAGCGATCCCTGCCAGGTCAGGTTGCTGGTGGGATCGCTGGAGCGTCGCAGTGTGACAGCTCACCAGCAACCTCCTAGCAACTTACCAGCGATCCCTATCGTTGTTGGGATCGCTGGTAAGTTGCTTAGTGTGACGGTACCTTTATACTTACCCTTCTCTTCACTTTTTATCAGCGCCATCTTGTAACCACAACGTCTGATTTGCCGGAAGTAAGACGTTCCATCACTAGTTCTCAATGCAAGTCTATAAGAGCCAGAACGAGGCTCTCATAGTGATGTATTAATTTGTGACCTCCGGTGAGCTCCCATGAAACACTGGAGCAGCTAACAGGTCACAAACTGCTGGAGACCGACAGGAGCAGCGGTGATAGAAGATGAAGACACCTGAGGGTAATTATAAGGCTGTGTCTGCACGTTGCTTTTTACCTGCTTGTTACCTGCTTTTTTGCTGCTTTTTCAACTGCAGCGTTTTAATGCCAAAATTGATGTGTTTTGCTTTTCAAGCATATTCTATGGGAATTTGGGTTTCTTGTCCGCACTATGCTGTTCAAACTGCAGCCTTTTTTGGCAGAAATTTGGGCAAAAACTCTGCTTTTCAGTTCAAAACGCAAATGGCAAAAACAATTGACATGTTGCTTCTTTGAAAAGCTGAGTTTTTGCCCAAATTTCTGCCAAAAAAGGCAGCATTTTGAACAGCATAGTGCGGACAAGAAACCCAAATTCCCATAGACTATGCTTGAAAAGCAGAACACATCCATTTTGGCATTAAACGCTGCAGTTGAAAAAGCAGCAAAAAAGCAGGTAAAAAGCAACGTGCGGACATAGCCTAAGGCAGGCAACTTAAATTTAAAGCACCACTCCAGGGGTAAAATTAAAAAAACAAACACTGGAGTGGTGCTTTATATTGATCACTTCCTAGATGCACTTTACTTTTTGCACTCATTTTCACAACAGTCATGACTTCAATGATTATTTTTTTTCTTCCCTGTCCAACAATTTTTTCCAATGGATACTACTAGAAGACCATTACCAGTTTAAAGCACTGTTCAAGTTATATTTACACTGAAAAATTAAGAACACTTTTTCATGATAATCTTTCAGTGTAATATAGCTGCCAGTCACCTGAGTTTCGAGCAAAATGCTTGTTCATTGGGTGCAATTATCTTTTGCACAGTGCAAAGATCATCATTCTTGTTGATACATAATGCTGTGTAAATAGGAGTCATACTGCTGAGAAAAATGGTAGCCAATGTGCCCTGAGCGATCCATTATAAATCGCTCTGTGTGCATTGTTTACAGTAGGGCTGTCTGTGTAAACAGGCTATTGAATGACTCCATGATTAGTAAATGTTTACCAATGGGTGGTCCTTTAGTACTGCTCAATCCATACAAACAGACCCTTACAAATCCCAGTATGCACATTTATTGCACACTAGGACATTTTTGCACTTCTCAAAAAAGCTGCGTTTTGGGCCCAAAAAAACGCACCCGCGGCAAAACCGCAGCAGTAAAAATGCATGCGTTTCGGTGCGTTTTCAGCTGCGCTCTGCTGCATTTTTGATCACTGCATTTTGCTGCGTTTTTCCAGGGCATTGCATAGGTAAAAAACTTATTAAAACGTAGGAAAGAATTGACATGTCCATTTTTTTTAGCTCAAAAACGCAGCTAAAAAAAAGTTGTGTGCAGACAGCAAAAAGGAAAAGTCATAGACTTTGCTGGGGAACCAGAGTCATGCCCAAAAACGCACAAAAACCCAGAGTGATGGACATACAACATGTAGCAAACCAAAGACATCTGGCTTGTGTGTAAGCACATTCACACCCCTGACTGGCAGCTTCCAGTATACAATATGAAATGCAACCATGCTGCTAATCAGTGGTGGCGATGGGGTTACACTGATTAGCCTTACTGCCTAGCATGTGAGATGCAGTCTTGTAGTGTTAATCTCCTGCTGATAATAAAAGCTAGAAAACAGAAGCGCTAATAGGCTTTTACCACATAAGCAAACGGTTAGTATATAGTGTGATACACTCACCAAATGAGGTTGTGAAAGGTCACAACCACAAAGGATAGCATGAGATAATGGCGGCTGCCGTGGCCCCACGTGGAGAAGTCTTCAGAGTAAAGGGGAAGAAGGGGTTAATCCCGCGCAATCCACCAAATAAGAAGTAGAAATGTTGATAAATGAATCACTCTGTTATTCCATAGGTCTACGCGTTTCAATAAACCTCTTCCTCAGGACCAGAATATCAACAATTGATATTCTGGTCCTGAGGAAGAGGTTTTATACCTTGAAACGCGTAGACCTATGGAATAAAAGAGTGATTAATTTATTAACATTTCTACTTCTTATTTGGTGGATTGCGCGGGATTAACCCCTTCTTCCCCTTTACTCTGAAGAAATCTCCTGCTGATAAAATACTAATTGTAATGAAACTACAATACAAAGCCTATCAACTGACACATCCTTGGAATCAGGCATTTATGCACTATATCATGTTGGTCTCAGATTAAATAGCAAAAACCTGTTGACAGATTCCATTTAACAAACCATGACAGCTAAGAGGCAGAGCTGTAAGGGGAACTGTATCACATTACAGATCTTCTTATAATAAGATGACATCAGAAACCCCAGGATGGTTTGACGTTTTTACTATTACACAGTTTTTATTTTTCAGATATTAGTTTTAGAAGCATAAGTGTTTAAGCTGTGGAAGCTTGCAGGTACATTTCAATCGAGACTGAAATATCTTGAAGGGATTTTCCACTAAACACATTTCATTCCTATTTACATGATAGGTAATACATGTATGATCAGAAGGGAGATGGAATCAACCAATGGCAACGCCATAATCCTGATGATAACGGTTTCAAGATCCCTGTGTGAATGAAAATGCAGTGTACATTCTTAGCCACTGTTTCCTCTAAGCTGTGCACATTGGATATGACACAGTTAAAAAGTATCACACTTTGCAGAGAGGTATATCTGTAATTGAGCTGTTTGACGTCACCCAGTATGTGATATCCTGACATTCTCCAGCAGTCACTTATGCTACATATGTTGACACAGGGGGGTTCTGTATACTGCATGGGAGCATTACGTCATATAATGTAGTCATTTATTCTAATTTAATCTAGCTCTCTGGAATGGCCAGCTCAGACCATACTAGCTAGTCACAAGTTGTTTTTAGTATGTTCTCCTGGCTTTCCCTCCCTGTGCACATCCCCAGCCACTGTAAACTTGCTGAGGATCATAGGCCACTCCCAGCATTACATCAGTTCAGGGCATACTGCAGAGCTGCTGGCAGAGCCATTCAGAGCACAGAATACAGACATTTCCTCTCTGTACTTTGAATGGCTCAGCCAGCAGCTCTGCAGTGTGCTATGAATGGTGATGGCAGGAAGTTAAGAACTTCACCAAATGTGATACCACAGAACCATTTTAACAGCAAGTAAATTATGACATTTCTGTATTTACTATCTATGTGCTCAAAGACCTCTTTAAGTTAATGTGGGCTACAAAACTTTTGATACACTTTATTATCTATTAAATGAGTATTCTAAAGCTATACATTGCTTTAGTTAGATAGACAGCATAAAAATCAAATTTGAAATAACATGTTTTCCTATCTGTTGTCATTCTCGTACAATTAGAGCTTTTATCTTTCATAATGCACAGCTGGTTTCGATTGAGCTTGGTTAATACTGCTTGACCAGACCCTGGTGAGTGTGTGCAATAGTTACGTTCCAGGAGAGAAGTTAACTCATAACATATCAGTAAGCCCATTACAAACTATTGATTAATATACAGCAGTTAGCTGCTCACCTCCCTCTTCCCTCTCTCTCAGCTTCAGTCCAACCTAATTACAATCTCCAGCACTGCACAATCTACAGCCGTTCTAATTAAAGCTCCTTTTTCTTTAGAAGTGTGCTTGTTCAAAATCCCTGTTATCTCTATATGCAATTATAGTATTGAAAGTGTAGACTCAATACACACACTACCAGATTGTTACTGTGTAGAGGCTGAATGAAGCTTCTCACTAGAACTGTCACTCAAGGTGGAGCATCCACCCCCCCTCCCCGAAAGCAACCAGGAAGTAAGGAGAATATATAATTCTGAGTGTTTCACCTTAAAGTAATTCAGCCTAACATTCATCTACAGGTAGATCTGGAGGGCAGCCCTTACCCATTTAAATAGGGCTTTTGTTAATGAAGACTTATGAGTATGTGGATGTTTCCTCTTACTATATTGATTAAAATGATTTAATCTTGATAGGCTACACATTACCTGCAATGAAGTAATACACTATAGCATTTGATCCTGCATCTGCATCCACAGCACCAGTGACATTTCCCACCAATGTTCCGGGTTTGGAGTGTTCACGGACTGAGAGAATCTGATACTGCAAAGCGCCTCGCTGTCAAGAGAGAGGAAATATTGACCAACATTAAAACAAAGAACACAAAAGATATATAGTAAATAGAGATGAGAGACCTTGAACAGTAAAGTTTGGTGTTTGTACTTTACAAAAAAATCAGTGTTTGACTTTGGAGTTCGGGTGCTTTACGTATACTGATAACTCCACCAAGCATTGGGGTGCTCAGGTACATGCAGTGCTCAGCCCAGTGAGGGCCGCTTGCAGTGTCTGAACAGTTTGAACTGGGGGTAGAAACAGTATTATCAGATGTACTGTGTTCCCAAAAAAAAAGTAAAAACCATGCCCTTCATCCCCCGGAAATGCTCTATGTATGGGTGGCTGTATGTGGGAAGAGAGTCGAACTGCCCAATCAGTGACTTTCATTGGGGTTCAGGTGAAGCTGGGTTCCTGACTTATCTTTATCTAAAGCTGACACCCTGCTTTGATGCCCATGATCAGTGCTAGCACCGATCGCAGGTGTTTTACCCATCTGATGGTGTTGTCAATAGGGACAGGGGCATTTATTGGCTTGTAGAGGGAGGAGGCTCCCTCTTTGCTTCGATCAGCACAACGCAATTGTAATCGCGTTGTGCCGATGGTTTCCATGGTGAACCAGAACCAAAAAAATGGCAGTGGGGTCATGCATGTATAGAGGCCTGTGAGGTTCTGCCTTGAGTTAATGCTCTATAATGTAAAAGCATTGCAGAGCATTAGATCTGCAAACAGGGCTTGGAAAGTTGATGTGCTATCATGAAGCAAAGTAAAAAAGTTTAAAGAAATTGTAATAGTATTTTTTTAAAAACTCACAAGATAAAGAGCAAAAAATGAAAAAACATTATACTAATATCCACATATATTTATGTAAAAACAAAATGAAACAAAAAAACCCCCAAAAAAGTACACACGTATGCTATCACTGCGTTCAGAAGGACCCACTCTTTAAATCTGTCACTATTAACTCTCTTAGTGAAAACCATAAAAAATGTGACAAAAAACTATGCTTTTTTTTATCATACCACAGAAAAAAGTAGAATATATCATAATAAAAAAAATTGCATGTAAATAAAAATGGTGTAACTGGAAACATCATGTTGTCCCACAAAATATTAGCCCCCACTCAGCACTATCAGCGGAAAAACAAAAAAAGCTATAACTCTCAGAATATAGCGATGCAAACAAATAATTATGCTATAAAATTATTTTTATTGTGTAAAAGCAGCAAAACATATAAAAAACAACATAATGTGGAATTGCTGTAATCGTACTGACCCAAATAATAAATCTGTCTAAATTCTACCACACGGTGAATGGCATAAAAAAAAACAAAAATTCCTGAATTAATGTTTTGTGTTCATTCTGCCTCACAAAAATATGAATAAAAAGCAATCCAAAAAGCTATGTGCCCCAGAATGGTACCAATAAAAATTACAACTTATCTTGCGCATGTTAAAATCCAAAGCTCGAGGAGACGGTTTTGACGCTCCCATATACATTAGGTGGCTGCCTAGTCCTGAAAAAATCAGTGGGTTTGGCCAACATTTATCCAATGAATATGGACACCCTTTATATCATCCTGCAGTAAAAATACAGTTGTGTCCCCACCTTTGTACCAAACTGTCTTAAGGATAAGTACAGTTATTTTCCTTTGCTATATTTGGCATGTAATTGTCCAAACAAGAATAATTCACTCACCGGAGGGCGGACAAAGATGGGCTCATTGTCATCTATATCATCTAGTTCAACCTGAAGAGGTAGCATAGTTTCATAAGGCACTGGCTGCCCAAGGTCATAGGCAACGATAATGAGCTAAGAAAAAAAAAATGCAAGAATTAATGTAAAAAAAGATTATTAATACTGTAAATTACACAGGTATGCAAAGTCTGAGTTTATGAAAATTGTTTCAAATCCAGTGACTGATGCCTTTGTTTTCTTATGTCCTGATATAAAAATACCCATTTCTATTTTTAACTAACACCTATGGATTTCTCTTGTGAACTTACATCCAGGCGAGACATACAAGAATAATCTGTATTGTAGCCAAAAATGTACTATATAGTTATATATATATATATATATATATATATATATATATATATATATATATATATATATATATACATATATATATACACCGTGTATATATATATATATATATATATATATATATATATATATAATTTTATTGAACATTCATTCTGCAACTTCATTGCATATTAATTCTTGCTCTTTTCCTTTTCTCTTCACAGCTTCTCTCTATACCTTTTCTCTTATAGATGGCCCGCAGATCTTCTCTGTGAAGCATCCAGCAGTCGTCCCACATCATGTTCACGTTTTATCTACCTTGGTATCGTTGTTCCTTCTCCTTGATATCCTCATGAACTCTTTCTTCTTGCTCTTCGCTAACAGCACCAAGGTTTCCAGGAAAGTAATCCAAGTGCGAATGTAAAAAATAACTTCAAATTCATCAGAAAACCCAAGGCTTTGCAATATTTCAGCATGTTCTCCGAGATGGACTTAAATGTTGGATCTTTGTTTAGGAATAGAGATATCGTCACGACTTATCCCTAGTCCTTTTCTCAACAGCTTTCATTTTTGTTTTGAAGTTGTCATCCTTCGTGAGTTTCATCAGGATATAAGGACCCAAAAAAATGACTTTGTTCAGTTTTTCTTTAGACAATCCCTAAAGCTTGGTAAACAGGTACTTAAAAGTCTCCCTTATTTTGGTAGAGCTTTCACAAACTGCTTCATCAGTACAAGCTTACTGTGGAGTGGTGCCAGGAGATCTTTAATGGGATCAACTAAACTTTCTGCAACTATGATCTTGTGCTCAGGTTGCAAAGATGTTCTCGTTGTCCAACTTTTTGGCTCCAGTGATGAGTCCATCTTTTAACCCTAGAACGCACAAGCATAACAATCTACCATAGAAAACAAATGACCTAGCAGGCCTGCGAGGCCCCAGGTATGCGTTCTAGGGTTAATGGCGGATAATGTATAATAGATTACTTTCATGTACCAACAGAGTGAATTTGATTGAACGTTTAATGGATGTTTAATAAAGGATATAGAATTATTTTACATATAAATGGATGTACCCAACTTTTTCCAAATTTTCTCTGTTATACTGCTGGGCAGCAGTTGAAGTGGGTCCCACCCGTGTTGCGAAACTTTATATGCAGTGGATGTGGTGAGTTTAAAAAAATCCTTTTCCTTTTTTTTCTATCAAAATACTTTTTTCCATACAACTTTTTTATGATATGAAAGTGCGGTTAAATATGAAACTTTTAGTGCAAAATGTTTAGTTTCACTCAAATTAGTTGATGCAAAAATGAATACACCCTACATCAAAAACTATTACAGCCAGTATTTGGTATGATGATGTTTGATATTAAGTTAATAATTTGAAAAATAAATAATATCAGCTGCTTACACACTGTTTATGGATCTATGGATAGTGTGTGTGTACTATATTACTAAAAGAATACAAGGAGGAAGTTACATGGTTACATAGTTACATAGGTTGAAAAAAGACCTAGGTCCATCTAGTTCAACCTTCCTCCACTAATTATACATGTTGTCACTAAATCATTTATAACCGACAATGTTGTGTGTACTGAGGAAATCATCCAGCCCTTTTTTAAAAGCTGTTATAGTATCTGCCATCACTACCTCTTGTGGTAGGGCATGCCACAGTCTGACTGCTCTAACTGTAAAGAACCCCTTCCTATTTAGCTGTCGGAATCGCTTTTCTTCCACTCGCAGTGAGTGCCCCCTGGTCCTTAGAATTGTCTTTGGAAGTAAAGTCATGTGCAAGTCCTTTATATTGACCACACATGTATTTATATATATAAATTACATCTCTGAGACGTCTTTTTTCTAAAATAAACAAATATAACTTTTTGAACCTGTCATCATATGGGAGGCCTTCCATTCCTTGTAGTAATCTAGTTGCCCGCCTTTGAACTGACTCTAACTTCTGAATATCCTTTTTAAAATGGGCTCCAAAACGGGATCCCATATTCCAGATGTAAAGGCTGACATTATACTCAGAAATGCAAACCCTGTTTATACAGAAGGATACCACTGCTGAGAATGTTGATCTTTCTGTAGCTCAAAGTATAATTTCACCCAACAAATGAGCATTTTCCTCATTCAAAGGTTAATTAGCAGCCTGTTTAGACTGCAAAATTATCATGGAGTGAGTGTTCCTAGCAATTCACAATAATCCTGCTATGTAAATGGTTCTTAGGACCAGTACCTAAAATGCCCTTTTTAAATACTGTATGTATTTTACACCCTAAACACTTTTGTAATTTTACATTTTATACAATATTCTACTGTTCTCCCTGTACTGCTAATGTCTAATCCCTAAATGTGTTTTTTTCCAACTTCACTTCATGTGATGTTTTGTTTGAGAGGAGTCTCAAACAAAACGTCAAGAGGTTGGGGCTGCAGTCACACAGTTTTATCAAGGGGGTGCAAATGTCTAAAATGTATAATAAATATGATGCAAGGCATGTACTTTTGGGAGGCAAAAATTATGCCAAAATGATGGCAAATTCAGATTAGCACATCTCCCTTTATGTCTATGTTTTCAAGATAAATTGTGTAAAATGACACTCCTGAAGATATCAGCTATTATGAAACAAATCATGGCAGGCAATTGTTTTCCTAATCCTAAATGGTTTACACTGAAACATGCTGAAGAACCAGAAAAATGGTGCGGTGATGACTGCCTTGCTGGGAAATAACAAAGACCACTTTGTTTAGATGCAAAGTTTTATTAGGTTTATTTCTCAAAGCATTTTAACGTGGTCACATTTCTTCCTCAGGAGACCCACCTGGTGCTTCTACTGAGGAAGAATTGTGACCACTTCGAAAGGCGTTGAGAAATAAACCATCCTTCATTTGGACAAAGGGCATTGGTCTCTGTTACTTCCCAGCAGCACAGTCATCACCACGTTGTTTTTCTAGGGGTCAGGCAGACTGGTTGGAGGGAGGAAGTCAGTTCAGCAGTAGCTCCCAAACAGTGAGGAGCTGGGAGTAGCAGCTCACTGGAGTTCAGAAGTAGCCCTCAGAGGGTGGGGAGCTGAGGAGTGGTAGCTCCCTGTGTGACCTTGGTTGGGTCGCAGACGGTGGTCTGGGACCAGAGGAGTTGGAGACCCAGTTGCAGGGTATTGGAAAAGGGTGTACTGACTTATGCGGGCATCACATGAGACGATCTATCATGCGATATGTCGTCGGGGTCACGGTTTTCGTGACGCACATCCGGCATCATTCACGACGTCGTCTCGTGTGACACCTAAGAGCGACTCTTAATCGGTTGTAAATTGTGTATCATGTACATGTCGCTCATTTTTAAAAAATCGTTTAATCTTATTTGCGCAGATTGTTCATCGTACCCGGGGCAGCACACATCCCTCTGTGTGACACCCCGGTAATGATGAACACAGCTTACCTGCGACCCGCGGCTCCCGCCGGCTATGCGGAAGGAAGGAGGTGGGCGGGATGTTTACATCCTGCTCATCTCCGCCCCTCCGCTTCTATTGGGCAGCCGCTGTGTGACGTCGCAGTGACGCCGAACAACCCACCCCCTTCAGGAAGTGGATGTTCGCCGCCCACAGCGACGTCACTCAGCAAGTAAGTACGTGTGACGGGGGTTTAATGACTTTGTGCGACACGGGTAGTGATTTGCCCGTGATGCACAAACGACGGGGGCGGATACGATTGCCCGTGCGATCGCACGATAGATCGTATTGTGTGACGCCCGCATTAGTTTTGGACAATGGTCAGCACTGGAAAGTCCAGTAACTAGACCGGTACCGACCACGGCGAGGTACAGGACCCTAGATCAGGGAGTAGCTTCACACAACATGATAAGTCACCTGTGGAGGATATTCTCTTTATGAACTTTCCCCAAGAGCTCAGAGATCGAAGGCACCAACACAACGAGGGGGATACGTCTTTCCAGCTTATGCGACCTACAGAAATGCCAAGTGTCAGCCATCCAGAGCACAGCTCCACTATATCACTATAGGGAGTGAGACCCTGACAGCTTCAGGACGAAGGGTCACTTAGCAAAATCTACAAAATTGTGCATGGAGGCAGGCTCCGGACCACTAAGCAATACCAGTGGGAACGGACACCCGGACGGGCTCCCCAGAGTGGCAGCAGCATGCAGAGTCTTGGTTTAAGGCCCCGTCACACGTAGCGGCATTGCTAGCGATGGCACCCACCCCCGCCGTTTGTGCGTCACAGGCAAATCGCTGCCCGTGGCGTACAATATTGTTCGGAGCCGTCACATGGACTTACCTGCCTAGCGATGTTGCTGTTGCCGGCGAACCGCCTCCTTTCTAAGGGGGCGGTTCGTGCGGCGTCACAGCGGCGTCACTAAGCGGCCACCCAATAGAAGCGGAGGGGCAGAGATGAGCGGCCGTAAGATCCCGCCCACCTCCTTCCTTCCTCATTCACGGTGGCCACAGGTAAGCTGTAGTTCGTCATTCCCGAGGTGTCACACGTAGCGATGTGTGCTGCCTCGGGAACGACGAACAACCTACGACCTCAACAATCAACGATTTTTTGAAAACGAACGACGTGTCAACGATGGACGATTTGGTGCGTATTTTCCATCATTAACGGTCGCTCATTGGTGTCACATGCAAAGACGTTGCTAACGATGCCGGATGTGCGTCACGGAATCCGTGACCCCGGCGATATATCGTTAGATACGTCGTTGCGTATGACGGGGCCTTAACTTCTGTGTCAGAGCCTGCTTAATGATTGCACCAACGTCTACACAACCTGAGTGAGTACACTGCATACCCTGCATCCTACCCGCCCGTATAGCCTGCAGAACACTATCCGCCACCTATATCTACAGAGTCCCGTGGCCTCCCCTACCCGTAGAGGGATCACCATCTGGCTGCCCCACTCCATCTCCCCCGGGTACTCCCATCGGCAGTACTCCCCTTACCGCGAACCATGGGTGGTGTCACGAACTCTCCCTTGTAAATAACCTCCCCTTTACATTTGAAGTGGCTGCAAGCCACCGGGTCCGGAGACCCTTGAGCCACAGCATCCCCGGATCCGAGCAGTTCGACTGCTGCAGGGGCGGCACATAAAAGCCTTTTATCCCATTTCCCACTTTTTTATTAAAGAATTTATTTTTCAATGTTGTATAATTTTTTCATGGCCATTATCTGGTCATTACCAAAGTAACTATATGAAGAAAAATGCCTAAAATACTTTGCATAACTAGAATATATTACTACCTAAAATGCTGGGTATGTGTCATGCTTCAGTTTTAGGGACTCAATCCAATGACCTCTTGCTATATGGTCTGTTTCCTTCCGTGCTGAGCCACAGCCAGGTCGGATCCTCAAGCTACTGATGGTTCTATTAACTTTGCTTATCTTCCCTTGCTTTGCTACTAGTCAGGTGTTTTTCACTGTCCTAATTTGTCTCTATGTTATCACAGCTTGGGTAAGGCTATTTATATACTGCTCAAAAAAATAAAGGGAACACTAAAATACCATTTTGTTGTTTAAAGCGGGCTTTACACGCTATGATATTCCTAGCAATTGCTAGCGATATTGTACGCAAAAGCACTCGCCCCCGTCGTGCATGCGATATCGTGTGATCGCTGCCGCAGCGAACATTATCGCTACGGCAGCGTCACATGCACTTACCTGGTCGGTGGCGTTGCTGTGACTGCCAAACAATCCCTCCCTCAAGGGGGAGGTGCGTTCGGCGTCACGGCGACGTCACTAAGCGGCCGGCCAATCAAAGCAGAGGGGCGGAGATGAGTGGGACGAACATCCCACCCACCTCCTTCCTTCCTCATTGCAGGCGGGACGCAGGTAAGAAGATGTTCCTCGCTCCTGCGGTGTCACACGGAGCGATGTGTGCTGCCGCAGGAACGAGGAACAATATCTATAAACAACCATTAACAATTTTTGGTTTTAGGACGGCCTCTCCATGGTGAACGATTTTCACCACTTTGGAAGACGTTTAAGGTCGCTGGTAAGTGTTACACGCTGCGATACGTATAATGACGCCGGATGTGCGTCACTAACGACGTGACCCCGATGATAAAACATTAACGATATCGTAGCGTGTGAAGCCCCCTTAAGTGTTCCCTTTATTTTTTTGAGCAGTATACTAACCTTGCACCAGCCTTTTTTGCTGGCTATAGTTCTTGTTGGATGTTTGCTAAGAAGATCCAGTCCTGCAACAAAGGGATTTTGTCTGCTAGACAGAGACCAGTTGTATTAGGCTATGTGCACACAGTGCATTTTTCGCAGCGTTTTTGCGCGTTTTTCGGGTGCGTTTTTGGCCTCAAAACTGCATGACTTTACATCCCCAGCAAAGTCTATGAGTTTTCAATTTTGCTGTCCGCACACAACTTTTTTTTTAGCTGCGTTTTTGAGCTTAAAAAAAAAATGGACATGTCAATTCTTTCCTGCGTTTTTCTGCGTTTCCCCCCCATTCAATGCATTGGAAAACCGCAGAAAAACGCAGAGATCAAAAACGCAGCAAAACGCAGCCAAAAACGCACCAAATCGCGGTATAAACGTATGCTTTTTTTGCCGCGTTTTTTGCCGCGGGTGCGTTTTTAGCGGCCAAAAACGCAACGTCAAACAAACGCAGTGTGTGAACTTAGCCTTACTTTCCTGTTTCTTCTTATTTACCTTTCAAACACCTTTCCTCTCTCCTCAGGTTGGTGGGAGGTTTATCTTTAAGTTTCCTCACCTTGGATCCCATCTACCTCTGCACACTCTCCCTCTCTTGGTTAGTTTTGTGTAGTGTCCTCCCCTCTGGCTCCTCAGGAGGAATAAGAAAACACTTTATGGCCTTTCAGGAAGCCAGGTCCAAGTTTTCAGTTGTGTTGCTAGATGTTTTCTTGTCTGTACAGGAACCAGTAGGGTGTGAGTGTGGCTGCTGTTCTGTTCGCTATACTTTTCCCTTTAGCAGTGTGTGACTTAGGAATGTGCAAAACAGTGTGTAGATGTAGACAAGTTCATAGAATATAAAACTCTTTTAAATATCACCTAGGTGCTGCTTTAATATACAAAATTATTAGCCACAACTGAAAATGTTTCAAAACACTGTTAAAAATTGGTCAAAAAAGATAATTTACAAAGTATTTAATAAAAAACAAAAATGTCAGTGTCGCGGGCGGAGGAGGGGACGCCGCGCTCTCCCACTGCTCGGGTCCGGCTGCCACTGCTGCTGCGGCCTCTGCTGCTCGGTGGCTCGAGCGATGGGCCGGATCCCAGGGACTCGAGCGGCGCTCCTTGCCCGTGAGTGAAAAGGGGATTGGTTTTTGGGATAGTTTACTGTCCGTGACGCAACCCACGGTTGTGGTGATTGTGTGGACACCACCGCTGCTCTGTATGGGGATCCCGGGAGCGGTGACAGGGAGCAGCAAAGTTGTTAGTTCTCCCCTCCGTGGGTAGAGGGTGGTTGTCCCGGGGCCCAGTGATGAGGTGGGGGATGAGGGATGGCAGGGCCGGTGCAGGGCCTGGTGAGGTGCAGGGTCGCGGGGGCAGCGCTCTGCCTCACGGCACGGTGGTACTCACTCAGCCTGAGACGGTGACACAGTTCTCGATAAAACACACGGCTGGAAAGACGGTTCCCATGGACGGCTGCTGTTGCTCTTCCCCGGTTGTTGACGGTGATGGTCTCTGTCCCTGCACCTATTGAAATGTTGGTAGCGATGGGTTCCCACCGGTAACCCGCTCCCCGGCTTGGATATGGGCCGGAGGAGCCCCTCTTTGCCCGCAGGCGCTGGCCCTGAGAGACTGGTGCCCTGGCGGTGGCGGTGTCTCTCTCCTACGGTTGGACTGTTGCCTTCAATCGGGACTTAGTTGTTGGGAGACCCAGGAGGTCCCCTTCACTGACGGATTTGGCAAATTCACGGCGACTCCTAGCCTTGCCGGGATCCGAAAGGCCCCTGCCAATGGTGCTGGCTTCTCTTCGTATACCGCTCCGGTACCGCCGGGCCACCACCCGTCCACGGTCCTTTCGGCAACCTCCGATCAGCCTCTCCTGCAGACGGTCACCGCCGTCAGCTGACCTTGCTGTCTCAGTCCGTGGCACACACCCGGACCGACTTCAGGCTTCCTCAACTGTCACTTTCTCTTCCACCTTAACTCCTCTCTCTTGCTCCTCTACCATTTCCTTCTCCAACTCTCACTAAACTCTCCACTCAACTGCCTGGTTTTCCCGCCTCCAGGACTGTGAACTCCTCAGTGGGCGGAGCCAACCGCCTGGCCCACCCCCTGGTGTGAACATCAGCCCCTGGAGGAAGGCAACAAGGATTTTTGATGTAGCTTCGGTGTACCTATCCGGGGTGTAGGGTGTGGTGGTGTCATTACCTGTGACCCCTGGCTTGCCCAGGGCGTCACATTCCCCCTTAGCAAAATGCAGACCGTCCGCGGGCTGCCCGTCCAAAACCGGTTTTATTTTTCTGAAAAAGATAAAAAACTGTAACATATACAAGTAGAAGAACATCATCCCACAACGGGAGGCACTTTTTTTTAAACGTTACGGTAACATTTAAACGGTTGCTGCTGCTGCTCTCTCCCACCCAAGTAACCTGGCCCTGATGCTGCCTCTAAGAAACAGGCAGCACCTCTTGACCCCAGTCCTGAACCAAGTTACCCGAGCGGGATCTGTCCTTCCTTTCCAGAGGGTAGCCACCGGTTCCGGCGGTGGCTGGGCCCCAGCCTGCTCCACTGCGGGCCCTCCCTCCAACCTGCCTCTCTGGAGGCGGTAACGGTAGCTGCAACAAACATATTTACATGCCACTAACGTTTGTGGTTGCCCTGCAAGTTCTCGGGCCTGTTCATAGAGAGTTCCCTATGCAAAACTTGTAAAAGGGGTCCCAACGGGGACCAGTTGCCGGCTACGACCGGTTCAATCACGGTTCAAATCAGGTTACTCCATCAGTTGATCACTTTCATTTTTCTCTTTCAAAACTTTTAACTTTAAACACACACACTTTCTTCCCCTTTTAAAGGACGGTTTCCCTGTACCTAAGTGGGGGCCTACCTGGGTTGGGACGGGTGGACCTCCGGGGTCCGGTGTAAGTGGGGCTAGGCAGTGGGGTAGAGGGAACAATCAGTTCCTCCTCCCTGCTATCGTGTGGGGCAGGCGGAGGCATAGGGGAGCTGGTACAGGTTCATCCCTGGGCACTGGCACTGACTCACGGTTGACCGCCTCCATCACTTCTTCAGCCACGGGTTGTGAGAACAGTATCACTGGAAGAATCACCGCGCCGTTCTGTGTAGGCCAGTCTGCTGGGAAGTCACCCATCACAGTGTGGATCACCTCTTTTGCCTTCTCTGCTGGTGGAGGAACCGGTACTTCAGCCATTGCCCTCAATGCTGGTGGGCACCTTTTCAGATTGTCCCGGGAAACCGTGGCCAAAGTGCCCCCTTGGTCACGACTGATTTGGTAGGCCTTCCCATCTTCCCATCCTGTGGGCTGTATGACGTATGGGGTTTGTTCCCATTGATCATCCAGTTTGTGGGTTCTCCTCTTCCGCTTCAGCACTACATCTCCAGGCTGAAAAGGGCCAGCAGACGCCTTTTGATTGAAGCGCTGCTCCTGCTGTTCCCGACTCCGACTCAAGTTCTTCTCGACATATTCTTGAATCTGCCGGTATTGTACCCTCCGCCGAGTTTCCCATTCAGCTGTCGAAGGGAGTGCTTCTGGGGCCTCCAATCCCATGTCCAGATCCACCGGTAGCCGACCGGGCCGAGCCCTCATCAGGTATGCTAGGGTGCACTTCGTCGAACTGGAAGGAATATTGTTGTACATATCGACCAAGTCGGGTAGCTTCTCTGGCCACAGGTTCCGCTCTTCCAGCGGTAACGTCTTGAGGAGTCCCAGGACCAAGTGGTTCATCTTCTCACACATGCCGTTGGTCTGGGCATGGTAAGGGGTGGTCCGGATCTTCTTGCAGCCGTACAACTGGCAGAACTCATGGAACACCTCCGCTTCAAAGGCTGGGCCTTGGTCAGTAAGCACTTTCTCTGGGTATCCATGTGGTCGGCAGAAATAAAACTGGAACGCTCTAGCGGCAGTACGACCAGTTAGGTCCTTGACTGGGACAACCACCATGAACCTCGAGTAGTGGTCTACTATGGTCAACGCGTAGGTGTACCCACTTCGGCTGGGGGTGAGCTTGACATGGTCCAGGGCAACCAGCTCCAGCGGCTGATGTGTAATGATTGGGTGTAGGGGCGCCTTCTGGCTGGCCTCGTCCTTCCTCCTCAGCGTGCAAGGACCGCACTCCCGGCACCAGGCCTCTACAGACCCCGCATCCCACTCCAATAGAACCGCTCTCTCAACAGCATCTCCAGCTTCTTCCATCCAAAGTGTCCGGCACCATCATAGTATGCCTGCAGAACAGTGGGCACATCAGCTTGGGGAATAACCAACTGGCAGATTTTCTCATGAGTCTTCGGTTTGATCAGCTCGCGGTACAACTTCCCTTGGTGTAGATACAGCTGGGTCCGTTCTTTCCACAAGCGTTGGGCTTCAGCTGGGGCGGCAGGGTCCATCCCAGCAGCGCCTTGCTCCACCAGGTTCTTGACTAGGCGGACAGCGGGCGCCTGGTTTTGAGCTTTCTGCCACTCCTAACTGGGCAGTGAATCCAGGTTCACCCGTTGTTGGTGGACATGTACCTTCTCAGTTGGTGACTGGTGAAATGCAGGCAACTCAATCTCTTCGAGGTCGTCATCCTCGCACCCTTTTTCTGACAAGTGGGGCATCCAAGAGAGTGCATCAGCATTAATGTTGACACGACCGGCCCTGTATTTGATTGTAAAGTCATAGTTGGCTAGCCTGGCCACCCACCGCTGCTCCAACGAGCCCAACTTGGCCGTGTCCAGGTGAGTCAACGGATTGTTATCCGTGAAAGCGGTGAATTTTGCTGCGGCCAAGTAGTTGCGGAACCGCTCGGTGATAGCCCACACCAGTGCCAGGAGCTCGAACTTGAAGGAGCTGTAGTTCTCAGGGTTCCTTTCAGTCGGCCGAAGTTTTCGGTTAGCATAAGCAATCACTTTCTCCTTCCCGTCCTGGACCTGGGATAGGACTGCCCCCAAACCCACATTGCTGGCATCTGTGTAGAGGATGAATGGGCAACCGTAGTCAGGGTACGCTAGGACCTCCTCTCCGGTCAAGGCCGCTTTCAGCTGGTGGAGGGATTCCTCATGCCTTTCTTCCCACACCAGTGGGGCTCCGATGGGTCTACCACCTTTGGTCTGTCCCACGAGGAGGTCTTGCATGGGGGCAGCCATCTTTGTGTACCCCTTGATGAAGCGTTGGTAGTACCCCACCAGACCCAGAAACTGCCTTACTTCTCTCACTGTGGTTGGTCTCGGACAGTCTTGGATGGCAGTAATCTTCTCGGGGTCGGGGGCGACACCTTCTGCACTCACTACATGCCCCAGGTACTGCACTCTGGGTTTCAGTAGGTGACACTTAGAGGGCTTCAACCTCATCCCGTATTTGGCAAGGGACGCGAACACCTCGGCCAGGTGCTCCAGATG
This sequence comes from Anomaloglossus baeobatrachus, assembly GCF_048569485.1. Classification (NCBI taxonomy): domain Eukaryota; kingdom Metazoa; phylum Chordata; class Amphibia; order Anura; family Aromobatidae; genus Anomaloglossus; species Anomaloglossus baeobatrachus. The sequence goes on from NC_134357.1 coordinate 146,981,795, forward strand.
GGCTTCATACGTCTGAGAGTACACAATCACATCATCCAGGTATAACAGGACGGTCTCGAAGTTTAGATGCCCCAGACAACACTCCATCAGCCGTTGGAAGGTTCCAGGGGCGTTGCAGAGCCCGAACGGCATACTATTGAATTCACAGAGCCCCATTAGGGTGGTGAAGGCGGTTTTCTTCCGGCCCTCCGGTGCCACTGCCACTTGCCAATACCCGCTGGTGAGGTTAAGGGTAGAGAAGTAATTCGCAGTTCTCAGTGCGGCCAAAAACTCTTCAATACGGGGCAGTGGGTAAGCATCTTTATGTGTTATCTGGTTAATCTTCTGGTAGTCCACACACATCCGCATGGTGCCATCCTTCTTCTTGACCAGTACCAACGGGGCGGCCCAGGGACTACAGCTGTCCCGAATAACCCCTGCCTCTTTCATGTTCCTCAACATATCTTTGGCACATTGGTAATGCGCAGGGGGAATAGGCCTGTACCTCTCTTTGATAGGGGGGTGCTCACCGGTGGGGATGTGGTGTTGGACACCTTTGATCTGCCCAAAGTCTAGTGGATGCTTGCTGAAAACTTGCTCATACTCCCGCACCACCCTGTATACCCCTTCTTTGTGATGTGTAGGGGTATCGTCAGTGCCCACGTGTAGCTGTTGGTGCCACTCATTTAACTCCCCTTGGGGCGGGTGAGTACTGGTAGTAGGTGGGGAAACTGGAGGAGCTGCCTCGTGGATTGTGTGGGGATCAAGGGTGAGCAACTTGGCAAGGGTGGCATACCGGGGAAGCCTGACATCTTCCTCCCCACAGTTCAGCACCCTCACGGGCACTCTCCCCTTCTTTACATCTACCACCCCTCGGGCGGCCATTACGGTGGGCCAGTGCTCGGAGGGCATGGGCTCTATCATGGCAGGGTAGTCACGCCCCTGAGGCCCTACTGCTGCCCTACACCAAATCATCATCTCACTCCTAGGGGGCACAATCAACGGAGCAGCATCCATCACTCTCACTCCACCAATCTCTCCTCCTGTTGAGTTTACATGCTGGCGGTACATCAAGGCTCGGATCTCACGCTGCACAGCTCTCTGTCGACTCCCTGCCGCCGTGGCGGCCAGCTGCTGCAGGAGGGCCAACACATCACTCATACAGTGCTCTATCACATTGGTTCCTAGCACTATCTTTGGGTTATGATTAGAGTTGAGCGCGGTTCGTGGTTCGTGGTTCTCCAGTTCTAGGCTCGAGTGATTTTGGGGCATGTTCTAGATCGAACTAGAACTCGAGCTTTTTGCAAAAGCTCGATAGTTCTAGAAACGTTCGAGAACGGTTCTAGCAGCCAAAAAACAGCTAAATCATAGCTTGGTTTCTGCTGTAATAGTGTAAGTCACTCTGTGAATCAAACTATTATCACATTTCAGTGTATAGTGTGCGTGAACAGCGCCTTCAGATCACTGCTGTTTCTATAATGGCGATCGCCATTTTTTTTTTTTTTTTCTTGTCTTCCTTCCCTAAGCGCGCGCGTCTTGTGGGGCGGGCCAGCATGTCAGCCAATCACAGACACACACACAGCTAAGTGGACTTTGAGCCAGAGAAGCAACGGCATGTGTGATAGGATCTGCATGTCACATGTCCCTGCATTATAAAACCGGACATTTTCTTCACGGACGCCATTATCTGCCTTCTGCGTCTTTGGTGTCAGACATCACTGTCGCAGCTCCGTCTTGAGTCCTATCGCTGATACAGCTGTATGCGCTGCATACACAGCGTTAGACAGCATAGGGAGAGCACTTTATAGCAGTCCTTTTAAGGGCTCAAACCGGCAGGGTCAGAGTTAAGGTGACAGGTCCTGAAAACAGCGCCAGCGTCTGTGCAGCCAAGGTCAGGGATTTCCTCCCTGCATTTCACCATTAGGAGGGAATAGAAAGGCAGGCTTCCATTCCTCTACCCAGAGCACCACAATCCTGCCACTGTACCCTCTTGTCCTCTGCACACTCCAACTCATTATAACTAAGCCATTATACTAGCAAACACTCAGTGTACCTAGTGGCATCCTATCTGTGGCTATTGGACTTTGCTATAGTCCCACTAGTGCAAAGACATTTGCAGAGCACGTCTGCCTGCATTGCACACTACAACTAATTATAACTAAGCCATTATACTAGCAAACACTCAGTGTACCTAGTGGCATCCTATACGTGGCTATTGGACTTTGCTATAGTCCCACTAGTGCCAAGACATTTGCAGAGCGCATCTGCCTGCGTTGCACACTCCAACTAATTATAACTAAGCCATTATACTAGCAAACACTCAGTGTACCTAGTGGCATCCTATACGTGGCTATTGGACTTTGCTATAGTCCCACTAGTGCCAAGACATTTGCAGAGCGCATCTGCCTGCGTTGCACACTCCAACTAATTATAACTAAGCCATTATACTAGCAAACACTCAGTGTACCTAGTGGCATCCTATACGTGGCTATTGGACTTTGCTATAGTCCCACTAGTGCCAAGACATTTGCAGAGCGCATCTGCCTGCGTTGCACACTCCAACTAATTATAACTAAGCCATTATACTAGCAAACACTCAGTGTACCTAGTGGCATCCTATACGTGGCTATTGGACTTTGCTATAGTCCCACTAGTGCCAAGACATTTGCAGAGCGCATCTGCCTGCGTTGCACACTCCAACTAATTATAACTAAGCCATTATACTAGCAAACACTCAGTGTACCTAGTGGCATCCTATACGTGGCTATTGGACTTTGCTATAGTCCCACTAGTGCCAAGACATTTGCAGAGCGCATCTGCCTGCGTTGCACACTCCAACTAATTATAACTAAGCCATTATACTAGCAAACACTTAGTGTACCTAGTGGCATCCTATACGTGGCTATTGGACTTTGCTATAGTCCCACTAGTGCCAAGACATTTGCAGAGCGCATCTGCCTGCGTTGCACACTCCAACTAATTATAACTAAGCCATTATACTAGCAAACACTCAGTGTACCTAGTGGCATCCTATACGTGGCTATTGGACTTTGCTATAGTCCCACTAGTGCCAAGACATTTGCAGAGCGCATCTGCCTGCGTTGCACACTCCAACTAATTATAACTAAGCCATTATACTAGCAAACACTTAGTGTACCTAGTGGCATCCTATACGTGGCTATTGGACTTTGCTTTAGTCCCACTAGTGCCAAGACATTTGCAGAACGCATCTGCCTGCGTTGCACACTCCAACTAATTATAACTAAGCCATTATACTAGCACACACTCAGTGTACCTAGTGGCATCCTATACGTGGCTATTGGACTTTGCTATAGTCCCACTAGTGCCAAGACATTTGCAGAGCGCATCTGCCTGCGTTGCACACTCCAACTAATTATAACTAAGCCATTATACTAGCACACACTCAGTGTACCTAGTGGCATCCTATACGTGGCTATTGGACTTTGCTATAGTCCCACTAGTGCCAAGACATTTGCAGAGCGCATCTGCCTGCGTTGCACACTCCAACTAATTATAACTAAGCCATTATACTAGCACACACTCAGTGTACCTAGTGGCATCCTATACGTGGCTATTGGACTTTGCTATAGTCCCACTAGTGCCAAGACATTTGCAGAGCGCATCTGCCTGCATTGCACACTCCAACTAATTATAACTAAGCCATTATACTAGCAAACACTTAGTGTACCTAGTGGCATCCTATACGTGGCTATTGGACTTTGCTATAGTCCCACTAGTGCCAAGACATTTGCAGAGCGCATCTGCCTGCGTTGCACACTCCAACTAATTATAACTAAGCCATTATACTAGCAAACACTCAGTGTACCTAGTGGCATCCTATACGTGGCTATTGGACTTTGCTATAGTCCCACTAGTGCCAAGACATTTGCAGAGCGCATCTGCCTGCGTTGCACACTCCAACTAATTATAACTAAGCCATTATACTAGCAAACACTTAGTGTACCTAGTGGCATCCTATACGTGGCTATTGGACTTTGCTTTGGTCCCACTAGTGCCAAGACATTTGCAGAACGCATCTGCCTGCGTTGCACACTCCAACTAATTATAACTAAGCCATTATACTAGCACACACTCAGTGTACCTAGTGGCATCCTATACGTGGCTATTGGACTTTGCTATAGTCCCACTAGTGCCAAGACATTTGCAGAGCGCATCTGCCTGCGTTGCACACTCCAACTAATTATAACTAAGCCATTATACTAGCAAACACTTAGTGTACCTAGTGGCATCCTATACGTGGCTATTGGACTTTGCTTTAGTCCCACTAGTGCCAAGACATTTGCAGAACGCATCTGCCTGCGTTGCACACTCCAACTAATTATAACTAAGCCATTATACTAGCACACACTCAGTGTACCTAGTGGCATCCTATACGTGGCTATTGGACTTTGCTATAGTCCCACTAGTGCCAAGACATTTGCAGAGCGCATCTGCCTGCGTTGCACACTCCAACTAATTATAACTAAGCCATTATACTAGCAAACACTCAGTGTACCTAGTGGCATCCTATACGTGGCTATTGGACTTTGCTATAGTCCCACTAGTGCCAAGACATTTGCAGAGCGCATCTGCCTGCGTTGCACACTCCAACTAATTATAACTAAGCCATTATACTAGCAAACACTCAGAGTACCTAGTGGCATCCTATACGTGGCTATTGGACTTTGCTATAGTCCCACTAGTGCCAAGACATTTGCAGAGCGCATCTGCCTGCGTTGCACACTCCAACTAATTATAACTAAGCCATTATACTAGCAAACACTCAGTGTACCTAGTGGCATCATATACGTGGCTATTGGACTTTGCTATAGTCCCACTAGTGCCAAGACATTTGCAGAGCGCATCTGCCTGCGTTGCACACTCCAACTAATTATAACTAAGCCATTATACTAGCAAACACTTAGTGTACCTAGTGGCATCCTATACGTGGCTATTGGACTTTGCTTTAGTCCCACTAGTGCCAAGACATTTGCAGAACGCATCTGCCTGCGTTGCACACTCCAACTAATTATAACTAAGCCATTATACTAGCACACACTCAGTGTACCTAGTGGCATCCTATACGTGGCTATTGGACTTTGCTATAGTCCCACTAGTGCCAAGACATTTGCAGAGCGCATCTGCCTGCGTTGCACACTCCAACTAATTATAACTAAGCCATTATACTAGCACACACTCAGTGTACCTAGTGGCATCCTATACGTGGCTATTGGACTTTGCTATAGTCCCACTAGTGCCAAGACATTTGCAGAGCGCATCTGCCTGCGTTGCACACTCCAACTAATTATAACTAAGCCATTATACTAGCACACACTCAGTGTACCTAGTGGCATCCTATACGTGGCTATTGGACTTTGCTATAGTCCCACTAGTGCCAAGACATTTGCAGAGCGCATCTGCCTGCGTTGCACACTCCAACTAATTATAACTAAGCCATTATACTAGCAAACACTTAGTGTACCTAGTGGCATCCTATACGTGGCTATTGGACTTTGCTATAGTCCCACTAGTGCCAAGACATTTGCAGAGCGCATCTGCCTGCGTTGCACACTCCAACTAATTATAACTAAGCCATTATACTAGCAAACACTCAGTGTACCTAGTGGCATCCTATACGTGGCTATTGGACTTTGCTTTAGTCCCACTAGTGCCAAGACATTTGCAGCACGTCTGCCTGCGTTGCACACTCCAACTAATTATAACTAAGTTACATTGTCAGGGATATTTATTCTTTATTATTCTGCTGTTAATAAAGCTAGACCACCACTGCAATCTTCACCACCTCTCAATTTTTACTACCACATTTTCAGTCCACAATCTTGTCGCAATCAACATGAGTGGCAAAATGACAGATGCTGGTGGAAAGGGGAAGAGGCGTGGTGGAAAAGGCAAAAAAGGTTTTGTCAGCGGGGAAGGTGGCAAAGCTCCATTATCATCTGCTGCAGATAGACCATCTACTAGCAAAAGTAAGATGTCTACTACTTATTGTGGACAATCCGATGTGCTCCCTTTTTTACGGACACGAACAAGAGGAACAAAGGTAGATGATGGGCAAAAAAGGAAAATGCTTGAATGGATCTCAAGTGGTCCAACAAGTGCCCTCTCAGCCACTTCAAGTACCGCATCCAAAAAACACCAGTCCTCTGAGTTGTCATCCCAATCACACTTGATTTCTCCCAGCTCTGAAGTCTCCATCAGCCCTGCACAGTATGGTGGAACTGAGATGGCTGAGTCTGCAGAGCTGTTCAGTCACACTATAGCCTGGGAATCAGAGGTCTGCTCCCAAGCTACAGTGAGTACAGAACAGGAAATGGTCTGCAGTGATGCCCAGAACCTTTGTGACTCTGATTCAGGCCGTGAGGACCAAGTTTCTGAGCATAATGTTGACCCTTTGTCACAAACTGTAACACCTGTGGTTATAGACAATGAGGAACATACTGATGAAGATGAGACGCAGATACCCGATTGGGATGACAACTTAAATATTCGGTCAGGGCAAGAAGAGGCTCCGTCTGAGGGGGAGGGGAGTGCAAACACAACAATTGATGATGACGTTCTAGATCCCACCTACTGTCAACCCCCAGTCAGGCACTCGAGGAGGTCAACAGAGGCGGTGGAGGAGGATGCAACCGACGACGAAGTTACCTTGCGCCTTCCTGGACAGAGTCGGAGCACTGGTAGCACGTCTACAACTGCATCCTCAGCCACCACTCTGCCTATGAGCATTATTCGGGGTGGATCAACAGGTCGCATGGCCTCTAAGCCTTGCCTAGCCTGGTCCTTTTTTCACATCGAAAAAGATCGCCCAACTCATGTGATATGTAACATTTGTCATGATTCTGTTAGTAGAGGTCAAAACCTCAGCAGTTTGACAACTTCTTCCATGAATCGTCACATGACTAAATATCATAAGTCCCGGTGGGAAGCTCACCGTGCTGCAATGCGGCCTAGCGGAGCGAACCATCCACCGCCCACCCCTTCCAGTGCATCCGCGCGCTCGTCATCTTCTAGGACTGTGGGGACAGCTGTCACACCTGTTTTTCCACGCAAAACTTCCACCACTGTAACCGCAACAGGCAGTTTGCTTGTAAGGTCGTCAGTTGGTTTGGAAGGGGAAACAAGTGAGTGTGTACAGCTCTCTCAGACATCGATAGCACCAACGTTGGATGAAGGCAACATCATGTCTCCGCCTGCACTTTCCTCACAAACCTGCATTTTTCCAGGGACACCCTACTCAACACTGTCTACACACAGCAGCCAGATCTCTGTCCCTCAGATGTGGTCAAATAAAAGGCCACTTCCTCCGACCCATGACAAAGCTAAGAGGTTGACTCTATCCCTCTGTAAGCTGTTGGCTACCGAAATGCTGCCTTTCCGCCTAGTGGACACACAGGATTTTAGAGACCTTATGTCTGTCGCTGTGCCCCAGTACCAGATGCCTAGTCGCCACTACTTCTCTAAGAAAGGTGTGCCCGCGCTACACCAGCATGTCGCACACAACATCACCGCTTCCTTGAGAAACTCTGTGTGTGAACGGGTGCATTTCACCACCGATACTTGGACCAGTAAGCATGGACAGGGACGTTACATGTCGCTGACTGGGCACTGGGTAACTATGGTGATAGATGGTGAAGGGTCTGCTGCACAAGTCTTGCCGTCCCCACGACTTGTGTGTCAATCCTCTGTCTGTCCAAGTTCCGCCACTGCTTCTGCATCCTCCACCTCATCTGGGTCCTCCACCTCCGCCCCAAGCCTGCCTGGTCAGGCCACCAGCGTTCTCACTGCGCAGAAGGAATCACGCACCCCTCATTACTATGCTGGCAGCAGAGCGCAACGGCATCAGGCGGTCTTTAGCTTGACATGTCTTGGTAATAAGAGTCACACAGCTGAGGAGTTGTGGTCAGCTCTGCGGTCCGAGTTTAATAAATGGTTGTCTCCACTCAACCTGCAGCCTGGTAAGGCCGTGTGCGACAATGCTGCAAACCTGGGTGCGGCCCTTCGCCTGGGCAAGGTGACACACGTACCTTGTATGGCTCACGTGTTGAACCTTGTCGTGCAGCAATTTTTAACACACTATCCCGGCCTAGATGGCCTTCTGAACAGGGCACGAAAACTGTCTGCTCACTTCCGCCGTTCAAGCGCCGCAGCTGAGCGACTTGCATCGCTCCAGAAGTCTTTCGGCCTGCCGGTTCATCGCCTGAAATGCGATGTGGCGACACGCTGGAATTCAACTCTCCACATGTTACAGCGACTGTGGCAGCACCGCAGAGCCCTGGTGCAATACGTCATGACGTATAGCCTGGGCCAACGAGATGCAGAGGTGGGGCAGATCACCCTGATGGAGTGGTCTCAGATCAAGGACCTATGCACCCTTCTGCACAGGTTCGACATGGCGACGAATATGTTTAGCGCTGACAATGCCATTATCAGCATGACGATTCCAGTCATTTACATGCTGGAGCACACGCTAAACACTATTCGGAGTCAGGGGGTGGGACAACATGAAGGGGAGGAACTACAGGAGGATTCATATGCGCAAGGGACAACAACATCACCAAGGTCCAGACGTTCATCATCACCAACGCAGCAGGCATGGGACCAAGGGGGACAGGGATCGACAAGGGCGCATAGTAGCAGGCGAAATGTTGAGCAAGGTGCAGGAGAACATGAAGAAATGGAGGACGAACTGTCCATGGACATGGAAGACTCAGCGGATGAGGGAGACCTTGGTCAAATTTCAGTTGAAAGAGGTTGGGGTCAGATGTCAGAGGAAGAAAGAACGGGTAGCACCTCTATGCCACAAACACAGCGTGGACTTGGTCCGCATGGCTGCGCAAGACACATGAGTGCCTTTTTGTTGCACTACCTCCAACATGACAGTCGTATTGTCAAAATTAGAAGTGATGATGACTACTGGATTGCCACACTATTAGATCCCCGGTACAAGTCCAAATTTTGTGACATAATTCCAGCCATAGAAAGGGACGCACGTATGCAGGAGTATCAGCAGAAGCTGTTACTCGATCTTAGCTCGGCTTTTCCACCAAACAACCGTGCAGGTGCAGGGAGTGAATCTCCCAGTTGTAACTTGACAAACATGGGACGGTCTCGTCATCTTCAACAGTCTACCCGTACCAGTAGGACCGTATCTGGTGCCGGTAACAGCAATTTTATGGAATCTTTTCATAATTTTTTTAGACCCTCTTTTGCAAGGCCACCAGAGACAACAAGTCTGACACATAGTCAACGGCTGGAGAGGATGATACAGGAGTATCTCCAAATGAACATCGATGCCATGACTGTGCAACTGGAGCCTTGCTCCTTTTGGGCTTCAAACCTAGAAAAATGGCCAGAGCTCGCAACTTACGCCTTGGAGATTTTGTCGTGTCCAGCTGCCAGCGTTGTCTCTGAACGTGTATTCAGTGCTGCTGGGTGTGTGCTGACAGATAAGCGCACGCGTCTGTCCAGTGACAATGTGGACAGACTGACGTTCATCAAAATGAACAAGTCATGGATCCAGAAGGAATTTACTACCCCTGTGTCATCCTGGGGAGAGTAAATGCTTGTTGATTTGGAATGTGCTTGATGCAAATCAAAACATCCTGTTTGCAACTAGGGCACAAGTGCTGCCACTGAATGGGTGGGTGTGTGGGGCCCAATTTTTGGAAAAAAAGGGAGACTCCGCTTGGAGTAACCCTTGCTTACATTGTTTTTAAAAGAAGCCAAGATGAACAGAGCTGGGATCAGGAAAGACTTTGCTACCTACCCTGGTGTCATCCTGGGGACGGTTAATTATGGCGTATTTTTGAATGTGCTTGATGCAAATCTAGCTGTGAAGTGTACAACTGGGGCACAACTGCTGCCACTGAATGGGTGGGTGTGTGGGGCCCAATTTTTGGAAAAAAAAGGAGACTCCGCTTGGAGTAACCCTTGCTTGCTGTGTTTTTAAAAGAAGCCAAGATGAACAGAGCTGGGATCAGGAAAGACTTTGCTACCTACCCCGGTGTCATCCTGGGGACGGATAAGAATGACGTATTTTTGAATGTGCTTGATGCAAATCTAGCTGTGAAGTGTACAACTGGGGCACAACTGCTGCCACTGAATGGGTGGGTGTGTGGGGCCCAATTTTTGGAAAAAAAGGGAGACTCCGCTTGGAGTAACCCTTGCTTGCTGTGTTTTTAAAAGAAGCCAAGATGAACAGAGCTGGGATCAGGAAAGACTTTGCTACCTACCCCGGTGTCATCCTGGGGACGGATAAGAATGGCGTATTTTTGAATGTGCTTGATGCAAATGTAGCTGTGAAGTGTACAACTAGGGCACAACTGCTGCCACTGAAGGGGTGGGTGTGTGTGGGGCCCAATTTTTGGAAAAAAGGGAGACTCCGCTTGGAGTAACCCTTGCTTACATTGTTTTTAAAAGAAGCCAAGATGAACAAGTCATGGGTCAGCAAAGACTTTGCTACCTACCCCGGTGTCATCCTGGGGATGGATAAGAATGGCGTATTTTTGAATGTGCTTGATGCAAATCTAGCTGTGAAGTGTACAACTGGGGCACAACTGCTGCCACTGAATGGGTGGGTGTGTGGGGCCCAATTTTTGGAAAAAAAGGGAGACTCCGCTTGGAGTAACCCTTGCTTGCTGTGTTTTTAAAAGAAGCCAAGATGAACAGAGCTGGGATCAGGAAAGACTTTGCTACCTACCCCGGTGTCATCCTGGGGACGGATAAGAATGACGTATTTTTGAATGTGCTTGATGCAAATCTAGCTGTGAAGTGTACAACTGGGGCACAACTGCTGCCACTGAATGGGTGGGTGTGTGGGGCCCAATTTTTGGAAAAAAAGGGAGACTCCGCTTGGAGTAACCCTTGCTTGCTGTGTTTTTAAAAGAAGCCAAGATGAACAGAGCTGGGATCAGGAAAGACTTTGCTACCTACCCCGGTGTCATCCTGGGGACGGATAAGAATGACGTATTTTTGAATGTGCTTGATGCAAATCTAGCTGTGAAGTGTACAACTGGGGCACAACTGCTGCCACTGAATGGGTGGGTGTGTGGGGCCCAATTTTTGGAAAAAAAGGGAGACTCCGCTTGGAGTAACCCTTGCTTGCTGTGTTTTTAAAAGAAGCCAAGATGAACAGAGCTGGGATCAGGAAAGACTTTGCTACCTACCCCGGTGTCATCCTGGGGACGGATAAGAATGGCGTATTTTTGAATGTGCTTGATGCAAATGTAGCTGTGAAGTGTACAACTGGGGCACAACTGCTGCCACTGAAGGGGTGGGTGTGTGTGGGGCCCAATTTTTGGAAAAAAGGGAGACTCCGCTTGGAGTAACCCTTGCTTACATTGTTTTTAAAAGAAGCCAAGATGAACAAGTCATGGGTCAGCAAAGACTTTGCTACCTACCCCGGTGTCATCCTGGGGACGGATAAGAATGACGTATTTTTGAATGTGCTTGATGCAAATCTAGCTGTGAAGTGTACAACTGGGGCACAACTGCTGCCACTGAATGGGTGGGTGTGTGGGGCCCAATTTTTGGAAAAAAAGGGAGACTCCGCTTGGAGTAACCCTTGCTTGCTGTGTTTTTAAAAGAAGCCAAGATGAACAGAGCTGGGATCAGGAAAGACTTTGCTACCTACCCCGGTGTCATCCTGGGGACGGATAAGAATGGCGTATTTTTGAATGTGCTTGATGCAAATGTAGCTGTGAAGTGTACAACTAGGGCACAACTGCTGCCACTGAAGGGGTGGGTGTGTGTGGGGCCCAATTTTTGGAAAAAAGGGAGACTCCGCTTGGAGTAACCCTTGCTTACATTGTTTTTAAAAGAAGCCAAGATGAACAAGTCATGGGTCAGCAAAGACTTTGCTACCTACCCCGGTGTCATCCTGGGGATGGATAAGAATGGCGTATTTTTGAATGTGCTTGATGCAAATGTAGCTGTGAAGTGTACAACTAGGGCACAACTGCTGCCACTGAAGGGGTGGGTGTGTGTGGGGCCCAATTTTTGGAAAAAAGGGAGACTCCGCTTGGAGTAACCCTTGCTTGATGTGTTTTTAAAAGAAGCCAAGATGAACAGAGCTGGGATCAGGAAAGACTTTGCTACCTACCCCGGTGTCATCCTGGGGACGGATAAGAATGGCGTATTTTTGAATGTGCTTGATGCAAATGTAGCTGTGAAGTGTACAACTAGGGCACAACTGCTGCCTCTGAAGGGGTGGGTGTGTGTGGGGCCCAATTTTTGGAAAAAAGGGAGACTCCGCTTGGAGTAACCCTTGCTTACATTGTTTTTAAAAGAAGCCAAGATGAACAAGTCATGGGTCAGCAAAGACTTTGCTACCTACCCCGGTGTCATCCTGGGGATGGATAAGAATGGCGTATTTTTGAATGTGCTTGATGCAAATGTAGCTGTGAAGTGTACAACTAGGGCACAACTGCTGCCACTGAAGGGGTGGGTGTGTGTGGGGCCCAATTTTTGGAAAAAAGGGAGACTCCGCTTGGAGTAACCCTTGCTTGATGTGTTTTTAAAAGAAGCCAAGATGAACAGAGCTGGGATCAGGAAAGACTTTGCTACCTACCCCGGTGTCATCCTGGGGACGGATAAGAATGACGTATTTTTGAATGTGCTTGATGCAAATCTAGCTGTGAAGTGTACAACTGGGGCACAACTGCTGCCACTGAATGGGTGGGTGTGTGGGGCCCAATTTTTGGAAAAAAAGGGAGACTCCGCTTGGAGTAACCCTTGCTTGCTGTGTTTTTAAAAGAAGCCAAGATGAACAGAGCTGGGATCAGGAAAGACTTTGCTACCTACCCCGGTGTCATCCTGGGGACGGATAAGAATGACGTATTTTTGAATGTGCTTGATGCAAATCTAGCTGTGAAGTGTACAACTGGGGCACAACTGCTGCCACTGAATGGGTGGGTGTGTGGGGCCCAATTTTTGGAAAAAAAGGGAGACTCCGCTTGGAGTAACCCTTGCTTGCTGTGTTTATAAAAGAAGCCAAGATGAACAGAGCTGGGATCAGGAAAGACTTTGCTACCTACCCCGGTGTCATCCTGGGGACGGATAAGAATGACGTATTTTTGAATGTGCTTGATGCAAATCTAGCTGTGAAGTGTACAACTGGGGCACAACTGCTGCCACTGAATGGGTGGGTGTGTGGGGCCCAATTTTTGGAAAAAAAGGGAGACTCCGCTTGGAGTAACCCTTGCTTGATGTGTTTTTAAAAGAAGCCAAGATGAACAGAGCTGGGATCAGGAAAGACTTTGCTACCTACCCCGGTGTCATCCTGGGGACGGATAAGAATGGCGTATTTTTGAATGTGCTTGATGCAAATGTAGCTGTGAAGTGTACAACTAGGGCACAACTGCTGCCACTGAATGGGTGGGTGTGTGGGGCCCAATTTTTGGAAAAAAAGGGAGACTCCGCTTGGAGTAACCCTTGCTTGCTGTGTTTTTAAAAGAAGCCAAGATGAACAGAGCTGGGATCAGGAAAGACTTTGCTACCTACCCCGGTGTCATCCTGGGGACGGATAAGAATGACGTATTTTTGAATGTGCTTGATGCAAATCTAGCTGTGAAGTGTACAACTAGGGCACAACTTCTGCCACTGAATGGGTGGGTGTGTGTGGCCCAATTTTTGGAAAAAAAGGGAGACTCCGCTTGGAGTAACCCTTGCTTGCTGTGTTTTTAAAAGAAGCCAAGATGAACATAGCTGGGATCAGGAAAGACTTTGCTACCTACCCCGGTGTCATCCTGGGGACGGATAAGAATGACGTATTTTTGAGTGTGCTTGATGCAAATCTAGCTGTGAAGTGTACAACTAGGGCACAACTGCTGCCACTGAAGGGGTGGGTGTGTGTGGGGCCCAATTTTTGGAAAAAAGGGAGACTCCGCTTGGAGTAACCCTTGCTTACATTGTTTTTAAAAGAAGCCAAGATGAACAGAGCTGGGATCAGGAAAGACTTTGCTACCTACCCCGGTGTCATCCTGGGGACGGATAAGAATGGCGTATTTTTGAATGTGCTTGATGCAAATGTAGCTGTGAAGTGTACAACTAGGGCACAACTTCTACCACTGAAGGGGTGGGTGTGTGTGTGGCCCAATTTTTGGAAAAAAGGGAGACTCCGCTTGGAGTCACCTTGCGGTGTTTTACATGATTTTAGAAGGGCGTGCCATGCCTATATCTGTGTGTCCTCCTCTTTTTCCTTGTCCAGCTGTTTTGTTTTCGCATGAGTATATGTCCTTGTCACTTTCCAATGTGTTTGAGTTGTTTGTCACCTTTAGGACACCTTTGAGGGTGTTTTCTAGGTGTTTTTCTGTGTTTGTGATTGCCTGCCATTGTTTCCTATGCAGTTCGAGTTCGGTTCGTCGAACGTTCGACGAACCGAACTCGAACGGGAGGTCCGTTCGGCCAACCAACCTCGAGCCGAACCGCGACCGGTTCGCTCATCTCTAGTTATGATCACTGGGTTCATTCATGATCACAATCATACCCTGGTGTTGCAGTTCAGCTCGCCCCACAGTCATAGCCACTTGTTTATACCCCACTTGGGTCAATGAGAGTCCATCAGCGGCAATCACTGTTATACTAGTATCTGGGGGAACCAGCTCGTCCGTCCCCCAATACCGTTGATATAATGTGTATGGTATGGTGGTTACCTGTGATCCAGTGTCCAAGAGAGCCATCACCGGTATGCCGTCCACAGCCACGGGGATGATGAGCCGGACCCCGATATACCGGTCCCGCCAGTCTGGGGGGCCACGGGGTTCTACTCCTGAGGATTGGCCCGTGGCCCCAGGGGTTGCTCGTTTAACAGGCACTGTCGGAAGTAATGGCCAGGCTTGCTGCACCTGTAGCAGGTTGGAGGTCTGTTCCGCGGGTTGTTAGCACTTCTCCGCTGCATCCAGGGAACATCCTCAGGGCTGTCGGTGAGATGTATCTTGGTTGGAGGCTGGAATCATCTAGTCAAAGGTTGGAGTGCAGCGAGAATCTTGGCGAGGTCTCCGTCCATGCGGCGGACCTGGGCTGCCAGTTCTTCCATCGTGCTGCTTGGAGCTGTAGATATTGGAGAGGCTGGTAGGGCAGGGGCCACCATTACGGGGGCCGTCTCAACTGGCCACGGGGCTGGCTCCAAGATTTCTGAAGCTGGGGGTTGCAGTGCTTTAATGGCCCATTCCTTTAACACAGCAAAGTCCACATCAGGGTGTTCCAGGGCCCACAGCCGGAGTTGTTTGCGATCCACAGAGGATCTCATCCCCTGCACAAATTGCTCTACTAACATCTTGTTGCTGTCCGCCTCATTGATAGTGTCCACTCGCTTTAGTGTGCGGAGGGCGGTTTGCAGACGTAAAGCGTAGTCCCGAATGCTATCCACAGACCGTTGCCGGCACTGGTAAAACTGCATCCTCAGCTCAGCTTCGGTACGGGTCTCAAAGGCAGTCTGTAGCTTCTCAAAGATGGTGGCTACAGAGAACCGGTCCCCCTCGGCCCAGGTCTCCGCCTCCTGCTCAGCCGCACCGGATAGCTGGCCCAGCACTACTGCTGCACGTTGCTTATCAGTCAGGGGGTACAACTCCAGAAGCGGATTAAGCTTTTTCCGGAAGACCTGTAAAGCATCAGGTTTCCCGTCATACTGCGGTAGCCAGGTAGCTCTGGGCACATAGGGCAAGAAGAACGGCATCACCTGAGCGAGAGCGGGGGCCGCAGCACCTTCTGCCAGCACGGCCGGGACCTGGGCAGGCCCATTCCCATCCACGGGTGCCACTGCGGCTACGACCACCGCTCTTCCAGCGGCTTCGTCGGGCGCAGACATCTTGTTTCCGTCCCCCTTGACCTCTTTCCGGCCCCTACTCTATCGGGGCGGGGTTTTGGCCTTCGCGCCTCCACTACTCGAGAAGACGCTCGAGCGGGAACTTTTCGCGCCAAAGATGGCGGCTTCTGAAATTTTCTGGCTGGACACCTCCGGCGGTAACAAGGCGCACCTCTACCAAACGGCAGAGCTGTAGGATCCTGTTCGTGACGCCAAGTTGTCGCGGGCGGAGAAGGGGACGCCGCGCTCTCCCACTGCTCGGGTCCGGCTGCCGCTGCTGCTGCGGCCTCTGCTGCTCGGTGGCTCGAGCGATGGGCCGGATCCCGGGAACTCGAGTGCCGCTCCTCGCCCGTGAGTGAAAAGGGGATTGGTTTTTGGGATAGTTTATTGTCCGTGACTAGTGTTGAGCGAGTATGCTTGTCACTACTCGGTACTCGCACGAGTATCACTGTACTCGGGCTACTCGGCGGGGACCGAGTAATCTCGCGATACTCGTGCTGTACTCGTGGTCTTCAACCCAGCATGTTGGCGCTCTTTTGAGAGCCAGCCCTCATACAGGGATTGGCTGGCAGACCACTGCAATGCCACAGCCCTGTTAGTTGTGGAATTGCAGTGATTGGCCGGCCTGCACAGCGTGACCGAGCCTTTATACTGGCGGGCGCGCTGTGCTCTGCACACAGCCATCCAGATAGTCAGTGCAGGGAGAGTGTTGCTGCTTCAGGGAAAGGTTTGCGGCCCTTTATAGTTATTTCCATAGCAGGGCTGCAAACAGTGTGACCAGAAGTCCTTCTCAGGACTATTGTAGTTGTATACAGGCAGGCAGGGTATAGCCAGGTCGGAGTACAGGAGCAGAGTTCTTCTCAGGACTATTGTTGCTGTATACAGGCAGGGCAGGCAGGGTATAGCCAGGACGGAATACAGGCTAGTGACCAGAAGAGTCCTTCTCAGGACTATTGTAGCTGTATACAGGCAGGCAGGGTATATAGCCATTCCTAGTGGTGACCGTATACCAGCCTTCATCATATCTGGGGCTGGTGTACACAGTCTAAAACAGTCCTGATAGTGTCAGACTTTTCAGTAATTGTCGCTCCTAAAAACCTGTTAGGTTCTTAGTGCGTCCGTGCTTGCATTTAAAAACCGCACGTGTGTGCCTCTCGGTGGCAGCGTACAGGTGCACGTTTTGCACAAACTAGTATATAACGCACAAGTCTAGTGAATAATACACGTCAGTCAGCAGTATCTGATAGTGTCAAACTTCTCAGTAATTGTCGCTCCTAAAAACCTGTTAGGTTGTTATTGCGTCCGTGCTTGCATTTAAAAACCGCACGTGTGTGGCTGTCGGTGGCAGTGTACAGGTGCACTTATGTGCGTTTTTCACAAACTAGTATATAACGCACAAGTCTAGTGAATAATACACGTCAGCAGTGTCTGATAGTGTCAAACTTCTCAGTAATTGTCGCTCCTAAAAACCTGTTAGGCTCTTATTGCGTCTATGCTTGCATTTAAAAACCGCACGTGTGTGGCTGTCGGTGGCAGTGTACAGGTGCACTTGTGTGCGTTTTTCACAAACTAGTATATAACGCACAAGTCTAGTGAATAATACACGTCAGCAGTGTCTGATAGTGTCAAACTTCTCAGTAATTGTCGCTCCTAAAAACCTGTTAGGTTCTTATTGCGTCCGCGTTTGCATTTAAAAACCGCACGTGTGTGGCAGTCGGTGGCAGCGTCAGGCTCCACATTGTCCCTGGATAGAGACGTGCATGATGGCCTGTAAACCTGAAGTGCCCATTGTAAGGAAGTGGGTCTATTGTAGTATAGCCCTTAGGCAGGGCAGCCAAAAATTTGGAGGCTCCACATTTTCCCTGGATAGAGACATGCATGAGGGCCTGTAAACCTGAAGTGCCCATTGTAAGGAAGTGGGTCTATTGTAGTATAGCCCTTTGGCAGGGCAGCCAAAAATTGGGAGGCTCCACATTGTCCCTGGATAGAGACGTGCATGAGGGCCTCAAAACATTGTTCCCATTGCAAAGGAGCGAGTCTCCTCTCGTTGTAATGCCCATTCTGAAAGAATGGGCGAAAACATTTGCCACTGGGGGTATACCTGAAAAAACGGCCTAACTATTGTAACGGTCATCATGGTGGCGCATGAGGAGAAGGAGGAGCAGTCCAGCGATTAGCCAAAGTCCAGAAGTGTGTACCCATGGGTGAGTGGAGGTATATGGTAAATTCCCGTTACAAACTTTAAATTCCGCTGTCATTTGCTGGTGAAGTCTGGCCCAATCCAACCCTTGTTCATCTTGATCAGAGTCAGCATGTCAGCATTTTCAGTTGACAGGTGGGTGCGTTTATCTGTAATGATTCCACCTGCGGCACTAAAAACACGCTCTGACAAAATGCTAGCGGCAGGGCAGGCCAGGACTTCCAAGGCGTAGAGAGCCAATTCATGCCACGTGTCCAGCTTGGATACCCAATAATTGTAAGGCACAGAGGAATGTTGGAGTACAGTTGTTCGATCTGCAAGGTACTCCTTGAGCATCTGGGCAAACGTAGAACTTCTTGTGGCACAGCCCCCTCAGGGGCTGTGGTATGTGAGGGGCTGAGAAAACTGTCCCACATCTTAAAGACTGTTCCCCTACCTCTGGCAGATTGGACTTGTGCCCCTCTTGGCTGTACGCCTTGGTTGTCCACTGATTCCTGACCTATGCCGCTAGCGCTTTGTGAGGGGAATGCTTTGCCTACTTCCGTGACTATGGCCTTCTGGAACTGCTGCATTTTGCCTGACCTCTCCGCCTCGGGAATAAGAGACATAAAGTTCTCCTTTTAGCGTGGGTCTAACAGTGTTACCAACCACTAATGATTGTCGGCCAAGATGTTCTTAACGCGAGGGTCACGAGACAGGCAGCTTACCATAAAGTCAGCCATGTGCGCCAGACTCTTAACAGCCATCACTTCAGTATCCTGACCAACACGATGACTGAACATGCTGTCCTCCTCCTCCTCCTCATCATCTACGCTGTCCTCTGGCCAGCCACGCTGAACCGAGGATATGACTGCATGTCATATCCTCAATTTGGCCGGAGAGTTGCTCCATGTCTTCATCCTCCTCCTCGTCATAGTCCTCCACTGCACGTTGTGATGAGACGAGGCTGGGCTGTGTGTTATCACCCACACCCACTACTGTTTCTTGCTCCAACTCATCGCGCTCCGCCTGCAATGCATCATGTTTGTTTTTGAGCAGAGACCATTTTAGAAGGCAGAGAAGCGGTATGGTGATGCTAATAATGGCGTCATCACCACTCACCATCTTGGTGGAGTCCTCAAAGTTTTGGCGGATGGTACATAGGTCGGACATCCATCTCCACTCCTCAGTTGTTATGTGTTGAGTTTGACCCATTTCCCGACGGCTTAGGTGATGCAGGTACTCAACAACTGCCCTCTTCTGCTCACATATCCTGACCAACACGTGCAGAGTTGAATTCCAACGCGTGGGGACATCACACACCAGTCTGTGAGCCGGAAGATGCAAATGGCGCTGAAAGCCGGCAAGGCCGGCTGAAGCAGTAGGTGACTTTCGAAAATGTGCAGACAGGTGGCGAACTTTTACCAGCAGATCAGACAGCTCTGGGTATGACTTTAGAAACCGCTGAACCACGAGGTTGAGCACATGGGCCACGCATGGAACATGTGTCAGCTGGCCTCGCCTCAAAGCCGCCACCAGGTTCCGGCCATTGTCACACACGACCTTTCCTGGCTTTAGGTTTAGAGGTGTGAGCCAGTGATCTGCCTGCTGTTTCAGAGCTGTCCACACCTCTTCTGCATTGTGGGGTTTGTCACCTATGCAGATTAGCTTCAGCACAGCCTGTTGCCGCTTCGCCGAGGCAGTGCTGCAGTGCTTCCAGCTTGGGACTGGTGTGGAGGGTAAAGTGGATGAGGATGCGCAGGAGGAGGAGGAGGCTGAGGAGCATGACATTCCGGAGCTGTAGAGTGTAGGTGAAACCCTGACTGAGGTAGGGCCTGCAAACCTTGGTGTGGGAAGGACGTGTTCCGTCCCTTGCTCAGACTGGGTCCCAGCTTCCACAATATTAACCCAGTGTGCCGTCAACGAGATGTAGCGGCCTTGCCCACAAGCACTTGTCCACGTGTCTGTGGTTAGGTGGACTTTGGCTGAAACAGCATTGTTCAGGGCACGTGTGATGTTTTGTGACACGTGGTTATGCAATGCGGGGACGGCACACCGGGAGAAATAGTGGCGGCTGGGGACCGAGTAACGTGGGATAGCTGCCGCCATCAGGTCGCAGAATGCTTCTGTCTCCACCAGCCTAAAAGACAACATTTCCAGTGCAAGCAGTCGCGAAATGTTAGCATTTAGAAGTGTAGCATGTGGGGCATTGGCAGTGTATTTGCGCCTGCGTTCAAAGGTTTGCTGAATGGATAACTGAACGCTGCGCTGGGACAAGGACGTGCTTGATGATGGTGTTATATCTGCGTGGGCAACTGCAGGTGCAGAGCCGGAGGAGGCTTGTTCGCGGGCAGCATGGACAGGGGATTGGCTCGCATGCGCAACAAGCGAAGACGCAGCAGTGACATCACCAAGCACTGCTCCTCGACTCTGTTGTACATCCCACAAAGTCGGGTGCTTGGCTGACATGTGCCTGATCATGCTGGTGGTGGTCAGGCTGCTAGTTTTGGTATCCCTGCTGATGCTGGCACGGCAGGTGTTGCAAATGGCCTTTTTAGAATCAACTGGAGCCAACTTAAAAAACTGCCAGACTCGGGAAGACCTAACATTTGTACAGGCACCTTGTGTCGTGTTGTTGTTCCGGGGAACGGTTGCCTGACATCTGCCTGGGGCCACCACCCTGCTTCTTACTGCCTGTTGGGATGCTATGCCTCCCTCCCCCTGTACACTGCTGTCCTCGCTCTGCATATCCTCCTGCCAGGTTGGGTCAGTTACTGGATCATCCACCACGTCGTCTTCCTCTTCCGCACCCTGCTCCTCCTCCTGAATTCCTGACAATTGTGTCTCATCATCGTCCACCCCTTGTTGAGACACATTTCCAACTTCGTGAGAACGTGTCTGCTCAAATATTTGGGCATCTGTACATACAATCTCGTCATGACCCACTTCAAGAGGAGCTGGTGAGAGGCCAGAATGTGTGAATGGAAACGTGAACAGCTCTTCCGAGTGTCCGTGGACGTGTACTCTGCCTGGTGGTAGGAAGGAGGATCAGGTTCTGAAATGTGCGGTGCAGTATCACGGCTACTGACACTTGACCGTGTGGAAGACAGAGTGTTTGTGGTGGTGCCAATATGACTGGAAGCATTATCCGCTATCCAACTAACAACCTGTTGACACTGGTCTTGGTTCAAGAGCGGTGTACTGCTGCGGTCCCCAAGAATTTGGGACAGGATGTGCGAGCGAGTAGATGTGGCCCTTTGTTGTGGCGAAATTAGAGCTTGCACACGACCTCGGTCTCTGCCTGCACCACCATCACGTCCACTTCCTTGTTCGTTGCCAACGTCCTTGCGCATTTTGCAATGCTGTGCTGATGTGTATTCACTAGACTTGTGCGTTATATCCAAGTTTGTGCAAAACGCACACAAGTGCACCTGAACGCTGCCACCAACAGGCACACACGTGCGGTTTTTAAATGGAAGCACGGACGCACTAAGAACCTAACAGGTCTCTATCCAGGGACAATGTGGAGCCTCCCAATTTTTGGCTGCCCTGCCAAAGGGCTATACTACAATAGTCCCACTTCCTTACAATGGGCACTTCTGGTTTACAGGCCATCATGCACGTTTCTATCCAGGGACAATGTGGAGCCTCCCAATTTTTGGCTGCCCTGCCAAAGGGCTATACTACAAAAGACCCACTTCCTTACAATGGGCACTTCTGGTTTACAGGCCATCATGCCCGTCTCTATCCAGGGACAATGTGGAGCCTCCCAATTTTTGGCTGCCCTGCCTAAGGGCTATACTACAATAGACCCACTTCCTTACAATGGGCACTTCAGGTTTACAGGCCCTCATGCACGTCTCTATCCAGGGACAATGTGGAGTCTCCCAATTTTTGGCTGCCCTGCCTAAGGGCTATACTACAATAGACCCACTTCCTTACAATGGGCACTTCAGGTTTACAGGCCCTCATGCACGTCTGTATGCAGGGGCATTGGTGAACCTCACAATTTTGGACTGCCCTGGCAAAGGAAAATACTACAAAGACTCACTTCCTCAAAATGGGCACATTAGACTCAAGAGGCCTTCATGTACGTCTCTTCTCAGGGACATCGGAGTGCCACACAATGTTTTCACGTAAAATCTTTCATGTAATCTCCAAAAGTAACATACACCAGCTCTATCTCACTATTGGGTATGTGCCCTTAACATTTCCGCCATGAAAATTCATTTTGGTGTCATTTTTGAAGGTTTTCTGGTGAGTCCGTAAAAATGGCGTAAAACGCGGACAAAATTGTTCACAGCTGTGATTTTTGAGTGATAAATGCTTCAAGGGGTCTTCCCCATGCTGTTGCCATGTCATTTGAGCACTCTTCTGAGACTTTTGTGACATTTTTAGGGTTTCTACATGCTGCCGGGGGGTCATTTCATAAAAATACTCGGGTCTCCCATAGGATAACACTGGGCTCGGTGCTCGGACCGAGTACACGAGTATCTTGGGATGCTCGGCCCGAGCCTCGAGCACCCGAGCTTTTTAGTACTTGCTCATCACTATCCGTGACGCCACCCACGGTTGTAGTGATTGTGTGGACACCACCGCTGCTCTGTATGGGGATCCCGGGAGCGTTGACAGGGAGCAGCAAAGTTGTTAGTTCTCCCCTCCGTGGGTAGGGGGTGGTTGTGCCGGGGCCCAGTGATGAGGTGGGGGATGAGGGATGGCAGGGCCGGTGCAGGGCCTGGTGAGGTGCAGGGTCGCGGGGACAGCGCTGTGCCTCATGGCATGGTGGTACTCACTCAGCCTGAGACGGTGACATAGTTCTCGGTAAAACACACGGCTGGAAAGACGGTTCCCACGGACGGCTGCTGTTGCTCTTCCCCGGTAGTTGACGGTGACGGTCTCTGTCCCTGCACCTAATGAAATGTTGGTATCGATGGGTTCCCACTGGTAACCCGCTCCCCGGCTTGGATATGGGCCGGTGGAGCCCCTCTTTGCCCGCAGGCGCTGGCCCTGAGAGACTGGTGCCCTGGCGGTGGCGGTGTCTCTCTCCTACGGTTGGACTGTTGCCTTTAATCGGGACTTAGTTGTTGGGAGACCCAGGAGGTCCCCTTCACTGACGGATTTGGCAAATTCACGGCGACTCCTAGCCCTGCCGGGATCCGAAAGGCCCCTGCCAATGGTGCTGGCTTCTCTTCGTATACCGCTCCGGTACCGCCGGGCCACCACCCGTCCACGGTCCTTTCGGCAACCTCCGATCAGCCTCTCCTGCAGACGGTCACCGCCGTCAGCTGACCTTGCTGTCTCAGTCCGGGGCACACACCCGGACCGACTTCAGGCTTCCTCAACTGTCACTTTCTCTTCCACCTTAACTCCTCTCTCTTGCTCCTCTACCACTTCCTTCTCCAACTCTCACTAAACTCTCCACTCAACTGCCTGGTTTTCCCGCCTCCAGGACTGTGAACCCCTCGGTGGGCGGAGCCAACCGCCTCGCCCACCCCCTGGTGTGAACATCAGCCCCTGGAGGAAGGCAACAAGGATTTTTGGTGAAGCTTCGGTGTACCTATCCGGGGTGTAGGGTGTGGTGGTGTCATTACCTGTGACCCCTGGCTTGCCCAGGGCGTCACATCAGCCTCCCAAACTCTTATGTCCCATGTGTAATATGGGTGTTCTGGTATTTGGCACAATGGCCCTTAAGCCTCTAATGTAAACATGCAACTGCAAGCACCCTGCATAGGCCCATCGCTGTTTTACTTTACAGGGTTTGTCCGGTGTAAATCCACAAGTCTAGAGTCACTCTGTGAGACTGAAAATTTATGAGTCCTCATCTGGCATGCACAATGCACTGTGAGGATTCGACAGTTTCAAAGCCAGGAACGAATTTTGTGGCCGCAAGTATGCGATGGTCATACTCTGACTAGAGGGGCGCAGCCTTGCTCAATCCATGTGACGGCCATTCCCAGCTCTAATACTCGAGAATCCTCACAGTGCACAGTGCAATTCATAAGTCTACAGTCATATAGGGTGATTGGGAACTTATTGATTTAGAGAGGGGAAACCCAGTACTGTTTTTTCCTATTTTTTTGTTATAGATGACTTTTCATACTTAAAAAAGTTATAATTCTGCATTTTAGTTTCTTATTACACAACTCTTTGCTAGAAAAAAAAAGAAGTGAAACTAGCACACTCTGAGCAGAGTTTTCATACGTAAGCGAAATATTTTCCTCACCGGAAAGGGAAGTGAGATGTAATTACAGCAGTGTTAAATCTAAATAAACAAATAAATAAATATATATCCATATATATATATATATATATATATACATATATATATATACACACACACACACGTATATATGTACGTATGTATATATATATACATATATGTATGTATATATATATATATATACATATATAGTCTATTTTTTTTAGATTTTATATCTGTATTTATACAACTTCCTCAGTTACTCACATTATACATGGCTTGTTTTTCCCGGTCCAATCTTTGTGCTGTTTGGATAAGCCCACTAATTGAATCAATACTAAAGTATTCCCAATCCTTGTTCCCAGCTCCCGTTCTTAGCAGACTGTAGCGCACTGCCCCATTCAAACCTTCATCATTATCGGTGGCGTAAACTTCATACACAGTAGACTTCACAGGAATTTCCTTTAAGTAAAACAACATATATATGTATTTAGTCCACCAGAGGGCAATGCATGATCACTTATATCTCACTGCAATCAAAAATCTAGACTTGAAAAGAAAATCTATTTCTTTCTTATATTTACAATAATTTGTGGATGTTAAAAAAAAACATCAAAGTATCAATTTTTTATTACAATCCACCCGGCTTCATCAACGCCATTTTGAAAAAACATGATATATACATAGATGATGTATAGATGATAATATTTTAAATAAGATAATATATACCTCACCCCTAGCAGTCAGTCAGTCTTGGAGGTGACATCACAAGTGTATATACAGTACAGATCAAAAGTTTGGACACACCTCATTCAAAGAGTTTTCTTTATTTTCAGGACTCTGAAAATTGTAGATTCACATTGAAGACATCAAAACTATGAATTAAAACTTGTGGAATGAAATACTTAAAGTGTGAAACAACCGAAAATATGTCTTATATTCTAGGTTCTTCAAAGTAGCCACCTTTTGCTTTCATTACTACTTTGCACACTCTTGGCATTCTCTTGATGAGCTTCAAGAGGTAGTCACCGGAAATGGTTTTCCAACAGTCTTGAAGGAGTTCCCAGAGATGCTTAGCACTTGTTGGCCCTTTTGCCTTCACTCTGCGGTCCAGCTCACCCCAAACCATCTCGATTTGGTTCAGGTCTGGAGACTGTGGAGACCAGGTAATCTGGCGTAGCACCCCATCACTCTCCTTCTTAGTCAAATAGCCCTTACACAGCCTGGAGGTGTGTTTGGGGTCATTGTCTTGTTGAAAAATAAATAATGGTCCAACTAAACGCAAAGCGGATGGAATAGCACACCGCTGCAAGATGCTGTTGTAGGCATGCTGGTTCTGTATGCTTTCAATTTTGATTAAATCACCAACAGTGTCACCAGCAAAGCACCCCCACACCATCACACCTCCTCCTCCATGCTTCACGGTGGGAACCAGGCATGTAGACTCCATCCATTCACCTTTTCTACAAAGACATGGTGGTTGGATCCAAAGATCTCAAATTTGGACTCATCAAACCAAAGCACAGATTTCCACTGGTCTAATGTCCATTCCTTGTGTTCTTTAGCCCAAACAAGTCTCTTCTGCTTGTTGCCTGTCCTTAGCAATGGTTTCCTAGCAGCTATTTTACTATGAAGGCCTGCTGCACAAAGTCTCCTCTTAACAGTTGTTCTAGAGATGAGAATGTGTGTCCAAACTTTTGGTCTGTACTGTATTTAAGCACAATATTCTTTTCCACCATTTAGGAGAATGATACATTTGATATACAGTCCTGTCAGTTACCTCTTTTATGTGAAGAATAGTGCCATTGGGAGGTCGGATGAACACAGGTCGATTATCATTGACATCAATCACTTCTACTCTTAACATGGTGGTCCCCCATAACGGAGGTCTTCCTTTATCAGTTGCTACAACTGTCAGGTTAAATCGTTCAAAAGACTGCAGAAGTCTTCGTGATGTTATTAGACCGGAGTCTTTCTCAATAAGGAAGGCATCTGCAGAACAGGAAAATAGTTATATACAAATACAGTGCCTTGAAAAAGTATTCATACGCAGTGAACTTTTCCTAATTTTTTCACAATACACCAACAAACTTAAATGTATGTTATTGTTTTTTTTTGTGACGTACCAATGCCAAGCTGCACATATTTGTTACTTATAAAGAAAATGATGCATGGTTTTTTAAATACATTAAAAATATAAATCTGAAAATTGTCACGTGCCTTTGCATTCAGCCTCCTGTAGTCGGATACTCTGAAGGACCAGTTTAACTGTAATTAATGCTGTAAGTCTTTTGGGATATGTCAGCTTTGCACATCTAGAGGCTGACATTTTTGCCCATTCTTCTTTGCAAAATAGCTCTAGCCCAGTGAGATTGGATGGAGGCGTTTGTGAACAGAAATTTTCAAGTCTTATCACAGATTCTCAGTGAAATTTACGTCTGCACTGTGACTGCGCCATTCACACACATGAATATGCTTTAATCTAAACCAATCCATTGTAGCTCAGGCAGTATGTTTATGGTCACATAGACATTTAAATAGCTTACTGACGTTCCCAATGCCATGGATCATTGTTTGCATCTCCCAGGACTTGTAACATTGAATTAAAACATGGAGCTGGGCCACAAACCCACCTAACCTTAAGCAGGGCCAGTTGGGTTTGTGTCCCAGCGCTATGTTTTAAAATTGTATTGAATAAAGGAATTTGAATTTTATACAATGAAGTGTCGGAATCCTTTCTACTGCAATATATTTAGGGTTGTTGTCCTATTGGAAGGTGAAGCTATGCCCCAGACTCAAGGTTTTTACAGCTTTCAACAGGTTTTTCTCCAGGATTGCCTTTTATTTAGTTATATCCATCTTTCTACCAACTCTGATCAACTTCCCTGTCTCTGGTGAAGAAATGTTTCCCCACAGCATGATGCTGCCACCACCATATTTGACTGCAGGGATGGTGGTTTAACGGTTATGTGCAGTGTTAGTTTTCCACCACATGTAGCATTTTGCATTTAGTCCAAAAGTTCTACTTTGGTCTCAACTGATCAGAGCACCTTCTTCTACATGTCATGTGGGGAAACAGTGAGCTTGTAGAAGAAGGTGCTCTTGTCAGATGAGACCAAGTAGAACATTTTAAGCTAAATGAAAAACGCTATGTGTGACAGAAAACTAACACTGCACATCACCCTGATAACACCATCACCAGCATCACCAGGGACAGCATTCTTAGATATGGCCTTCTGTTTCCTACATGTAAATCAAGTCCCTTTATCCAAAATATTTGGTTTCCAAGAAGACTTTCATAGAGAGGACCGCCACTTAGCTAAAAAGATTAGACTTATATGTATGGATGAGAAATCCAGATCTCATGAGTGGAAAGTCACCAAAAGAATAGGAAAATAATCTCCTGAAGAAGCTGTAATACCTAGTGAAACACTCGTCAAGGATTTAGTATTTTTGTTCCCCAAATACACACTGACTGCCATTACAAAAAGGTATATTTTTGTATTAATCTTTTTTTCAGATATTTATCTGTGTATTTGATTAGCATATGCTAAGATCTCTGGAAGAAGTAGTATTGGATCATGTTATAGTATTTTGTGGGATCTTTTCTTATAAGATCCTGATCCTATTTATATTTTATGTCATTATTACAAAATACGTTATCACTGTGATCATTTTTCTTGTTACATGTACTAATTCTGTTTATTATTATTTTATTATTATTACATTTTATTATTGTGTATTTAATGTGGTGCATAGGGAATAATGGGGTTATGCTCCATATGCCTGAAGTGTTTGAATTACTAAATCTATCCCTGTTTTTAGTTAATTCATGTGCTTTATGACTCATTTTTGAATATCCAATAATAATTTTGGAGTAGTACGTTATTGATGGAAGTAATTGTCATTTTTTTTTTTTTTTTTAAGGTATGGTATTTATACAGGTTGTTTAAAAAGAAAGCCCTCATATTCAAGAGAAAAGTGGAATTTACAGGAGGTAAAAATTTACATATTTAGAGCAAGAGACAGGTATAAAACCTTTTATGCTGACACATAAGTTTTTACACTTTACAGTACACAGACAAGTTTTGTGTGTCTTGCTTCTTCTGTTAATTATAAAGGAAATACGACAACGATTTCTCAGAAACGTTATAATCTTTGACATTACAACATTATAGTTGATGGAAATGTTCCACAATCCCTTGTAATACATGTTCCTCTATAATGACACTGAGAAGTGGGTTTGTGATGTCATTCACTGTCTGTGGATAAGGTTATTCATGATTCAATATTTATTAGCCTTTAGACTCCCTGTAAAATTCAGAAGAACAAATAGAATTGTACTTTGGGCAGAAACTCTACTTCAGCCTAAACTCTGAACTGCTTGACACAGTTTTCTGTGTTGATAGGGGTTAAGGTTAAATTGCTTTTTGTCTTTGGTTAACTTGTTTTCTTCGGCTGTGTTCTTGAAACCAAGAAGAAAAGGCAAAACGTAAGATTTCTTACATACGCTCAGGAAATTGAGTAATATACTACGATAATCATGGGAATTACAACATCACCAAATCCGTCTTCCTCTTAAACTAACAATACAAACTACAAAAATCAATCTGCTTCGTGTGTTGTGGCTAAAAATCTTTAAAAGACCAACAGATAATTTTATTAAATAAAATACATCTCTATTATTGTGGTGAGTCTATCCCCTTACTACAATAGGTTGTGGTCTTTTATACAGTTATATATTTTGAGTTGTATCGGCTTGAGCAGATTGATTTTTATCAATTGGATTCTTGGTTTCTCATGGACTGCATTGCCGGCAGCAGCAGCCACTTGCTAAGCATTTTCGGTTGTACATGCATTACAACTTGACCAGGTGCATATCGGTTGATGCCCTATGTGTATGGTGTCTGTTTTTTGTTCATAGATTCCTCTTAAAATAGCAACCATAACATCTTGTTTTCTACATATTCATAGCATTAGCATACACACCAGCACCAGGACCCTCCAAATTGTACGTCACCACACCATTGTCTCCCTCATCCAAGTCTGTGGCTGACATAGTGATTACAGATGTGCCTTCTGGTTCATTTTCATACACGCTAGTGCTGAACTGACTTTTGGTGAACTGAGGTCTGCAGTCATTAACATCCAGCACAGTGATAAGAACCTAATAGAAAGAACAAGAAGCAGGAAGCAAAGTGTGATCAGTCATGCATTTTTCACATGTGGGATAAAAGTCACAATATTAACCCCTTCATCTTGGGCAATTTTTTTTTTTTTCGTTTTTGTTTTCTCCACTCCTTCACTTCCAAGAGCCATAACTTTTTTTATTTTTCAGTTCACATAGACATATGAGGGCTTTTTTCCTTGATGAGTTATACTTTTAAATTAAACCATTCAATTTTTCAGGGGATGCACTGGAATGCAAGAAAAAAATTCCAAATGCATTGAGCATTGAAATTGCAAAAAAAAGTGCAATTCAATATTTGGCTTGGGGTTTTTTACTTACCATGGTTACTATATGGTAAAACTAACCTGGATATATTATTCCTCAGGTCAATGCATTACATAGATAACAAACATGATGGCTGATTAAATCAGCCATCATCTGCCAGGAATGATGTGAGCTCTGCATGTAAGGCCGCATGAAAGTCAGGGACACGACTTATGACATAAATGTACGTCATATCATGTGAAGGGGTTAAAATCAATTTATTAACACAATGTGACCTAAAGTGGTATTATGATTATTGCTACATGGGACCAATGGAGGTAAAATCACACACAGAGCACAAAAAATAATATAAACACAAGATTTGAGCATGGATGTCTGTTTGACATACACAAAAAAATGGACTGGTTTTCACCTCTATGTGATTTCTGAGCCTGAACTCTGTTTTTTTTTTGTAAAGTCTGTGTTTGGTACAAACACCGAAAACTAAACTTCGGGTTCCCTTATCTGTAATAAGGAACTTTAATGTTGGACTTTGATATGGGACTATAACATCTGATTTTGATATTTGAATATGATATCTGACTTTGACGTCTGACTATAACATCAGATTCTAACATTTGACTCTAACATCTTACTTTGATATCTGACTCTGACACCTAACTAATTATTTGCTTATATATTACTACCTAAAAATCTAATCAAATAAATAAAGAACTTATAGCTTAATGGTAAGGAATCTCTGTCACAAATAGTTTTGATTTGAAAGGATAACAATAATTAAAAAAATGTTTACTGTCCGCTACTGGGACTTGAACCCCAAACTCTCTATCTGTAAGTCAGCACACTTACCATTGAGTGATGCACTCAGTAAAAGAAGGAGGGGCCTTCTATTTGGTAAAGGAAGTTGAGTGCAATGGTATGTCTGCAACTCATTTTGAATTCACACCGACCTTCTTTTAGTTGGTTGTAATTGCTTGAGCTTGTCTATGGCTGAATGGTAAGGCTTATCCTCATAGAGTGGAGCTTCTGGGTTCAAATTCCCAGAGCAGACAAAGAATTTTTGTATTTTTAAAATTATGCTGGCTAGCACACGAACTCCAATGATGTTTCACTTTTAATATCTGACATTCTGATTGTTATTTCTGAAATCTTAAGAACAAGGTTTAGACATGCTGTTTGTTTACATGGTGAATCATTAGTAGAAAAGGAAATTGGGGGGTGGGTGGTACTGATTTATTATATATCTATTTTCAAGTGACTGTCCGTTTGCATAATTTCTTAGGAAAATTTCTAATAATCAAATTAATTATTTGTAAATGTTTGTTCCATGCACGCTTTACTAAAAAATTATGCAAATCTATAGTCACTTGGAAATAGATATATTGAAAATTAGTAGAAGAAAAAAGATAATCCATCTTCCGGAATAATATAAAATCTTGTGCAAGCTTTATTTTAAAGGACGTAAAAAATACTTATCATTACAAGGACAAAATAGGGAGCCCATGTGTGGCAACACATTTCGAACGCTACCTGCGTTCTTTGTCAAGCTTGTAATGAAAAGTATTTTTTACATCCTTTAAAATAAAGCTTGCACAAGATTTTATATTATTCCGGAAGCTGGATTATCTTTTTTCTTCTATTGGATCCCTGCACTACCAGAGTGTTATCCCTGCATGCCGGACCTTGCCACAGCTGAGCTGGATCACCTTTTTCCCTTCTGATTATAAATTAGTGCCTCTTACATCCCCCAACCCTCTAATTTTCTTTGGCTATGTGATTTACCATGTAAATACACAGCATGTCTGAAATGTTTTCTTTACATGACAGGATGGCAGTCAAAATGGCAGATATTAAAAGTGAGATATCACTGGAGTTTGTGTGCAAGCCAACATAATTTTAACAAATAAAAAAAACCCATTCTGCTGCTCTTTAGAGTTGAACCCACAAACTCAACTCTATGAGGCAGAAACATTACCATTCAACCAAAGCTCAACTGATAGAACCTGGCAATTTTTCTTGGCTTATGTTTGAAAGTCATTTTGGTTCTGAACTTTGAAGAAAGTCAGATATCAAACTCAAATATGAAAGTCAAACATCATTTTGTACTTGACTTTGAAGGAGTTCACTGCAAAAGTCATAACAAGTTTCAGACACATGTTTGCACTGGAAATCACATACCCACATAGAAGGCCCCTCCTTCTTCATCTGAGTATGTAGCTCAATGGTAAGTGTTCTGCCTTACACAGAGTTTTTGGTTCAAATCCCAGTAACAGAAAGTGAGCTATTTTATTATTATTATTATTATTATTATTATTATTACTGTCAAATATCAAAATCACATATAAAAGTCAAATCTCAAAGTCAGATGTCAAAGTCAAATGTCAGAGCCAGATGTGAAAGTCAGATATCAAAGTAAATTCTCAACGTTACATGTCAAAGTAAGATATCATATTCAGATGCCATAATCTGATGTCAAAGTCAGATATAAAAGTCAAATGTCAAAGTCAGTTCTCACACAGGGTACTTAGCCTCAAACTGATGTTATACTAATGTTTTAATTTGATATCTGATCATGTCTTAAAATGGACACTGTACAGGTGGAGTATCGCTAAAGACGATAAGACGTCTGTGTGCAGTTTGTAGCAATATTGTTCTGATAAGAACAATAAACATTGAATAGGCTTTGTAAGGTAAAATCTAGTAAAGAGGATTTTTGGTATATCTTAGATATCTTTGTGATATGTCTATGAGACCATCTTTAGTCTCGGAGCAGAGGAACACTTGAATGAGCGCTTCTGCCTCTAAACTTTATCACTTAGACCCCAATTATTGAAAACTCCTGAAGTGTCTATATGACATGTCAAAAGTTTTCTAAAAGAACTGTTTTACTTTGAAGACTCTTTTCAAATTTCTTTGGTACTGCTATGAGATTTCAATGATTCAAAGTCTGTTTGTGATTTATCTTTATATAGTGACAAAGGGATTAAGAGCATTGTGTAGAGACATTTCATGTAGGAAATTAGTTATGGCTTCTGTTCTGATTTTATTTCATTTTCACTAGACTTTTCTTTTTACACTACTGTGCAAAGGTTTTAGGCAGGCATGGAAAAATTCTACAAAGTAAGAATGCTTTAGAAAATTGAAGTGTTTATCTATCTATCTATCTATCTATCTATCTATCTATCCAATATATAAAGCTGACTGTATGTCCGCTAAAGGAATCCGCACCGTCGCATTTATAATCACAAAATTTTGTACATTTGTGCCTCATTTGACTCAGGGAACATCATAGACTATATTTTGAGGGGAAAATTTAACTCCGCACTTTACAGTTATTCGACAAAAACCCTGTTTACATTAAAGTCAATGGAGTTGGAAGCTACAGGTCATTAATAGAAGCTGTGATTGGTTGCTATAGGCAATGAAGAACATTCTTAGTATAAGACAGCTTATGTGTGAGGTAATATGATATCGATAGAGACAGACACACACAGACACAGAGACAGAGATACACACAGACAGACACACAAAGACAGAGACACACAGAGACAGACAGACGGACACACATTCAGAGACAGAGACACACAGAAACAGAGACAGAGACACACAGAGATAGACACACAGACAGACACACACAGAGACATACACACAGAGATACAAACAGAGACAGAAACACACAGAGACAGACACACAGAGACTGATACAGAGACAGGGAAACACAGAGACTGATACAGAGACACATGGAGACAGACACACAGAGACACAAAGATACACAGAGACAAAAACACACAGAAACACACAGAGACAGAGACACACACAAAGACAGACACAGAGACAGAGACACACAGAGACTGAGATTTTAAGATGTGTGTTCAAGCTCTTTTGAAGAAGCAGTGATCAACCAGGTAAATTTACTTCAACAGATGAAGAAAGCTACATCATCTACTGTTTCGTGAATTCTGGCTAGAAGTGGTTTTCAGTCAAGAAATGGAGCTAAAAAGCCATATTTTTGTGATGGAAACAAGCCCAACCTACTCAACTGCGCATTAGAACATTGGAACATTGGTGTAGAAAAAAGAAACAGGAGCTCTGCACTTTGTAGTTAAAATTTATATTATTTGATTGAAACATTAAGTAGTTTGGTCCCCAAAGGGCTGGAAAGCAGTACTATGAGTGTCTGCAGACAACAGTGAAGCATGGTGTAGGTTCCTTGTAAGTTTGTTGGTGCATTTCAGTAAATGAGGTTGAGGCTTTAGCGAGAATTAATGTCCTCAATGTTAAAAATACAGGCAGATACATATCCATCATACAATTTATTTTACAAACTTATAGAATGCCATCAGGGAGCAGTCTGATTGTCTTCAAATTTATTCTGCAGTAGGACAGCAACCTCAAACATACAACCAATATCATTAGGTATTGTCTTAAGCATTAACAAGAACAAGGAGACCTGGAAGTGATGATATGATCTCCACAAAGCTCTGATCTCCATATCATAGGGTTTATTTGGGATTACTTAAAGATACTGAAGACTTCATTTGTACGAGACCACATCCACAGATGATCTGTGGCTAGTTCTCCAAAATGTTTGGCGCAACCACCATGTTGAGTTCCATCAAAAACTATGTGTAGGTTTACCTAGAAGAACAGATGCTATTTTGAAGACAAGTGGTTGTCACACCAAATATTAATTTGATTTTGAATTCTCCTTTGTTCATGAATCTTACTTTTATTAATGAAGAAAAATGCAAACTATGAAACACTTCTATTTTTTTTTTTAAAACATTTTTACTTTGCAGCCTTTTTTCCACTCCTGCCTAAAATTTTTGCAGAGTAGTGTACATGGCAAGCAATATAAAACAATTTTTTAACTGAAGGAATCATTGAAATTATCAGAATGATTTGAACATATCACATATGTAAACTCACCTGCACAGAGTTTTCACGGCGGTTGCTTGCAATATCTCCGGGATTATCTCTGGCAATAGCCGTCAGAGTATAATGATCCTTCTTTTCTCTGTCCAGTGGAGATAGGATGTATATATCCCCCTGTTTTACAAAATTATTTAATGTTAACAGTAATGTCTAAAACATATTCAGACATGACAAAACAAATTAGAAATGGTAGGAGTAATTCATTGTTTTTTGTTTGGAATTTGCAGCAGATGGGAAGCTTGAATTTCCTGAGCACTAAAGTAAAACTTTAACCTGAGTCCCACATTCCACAACTGTAGCTAAAATCTTCATATTCCAGCTAACAATAATACATAATTCTATCACCCATTCAAAACTCTCTTTGTTTTGTTACAATAGTAGCACAACGTTTTTGGGTTCACTTGTGATGATCACCCCCAAAATTCTCTATAGCTGCATTACTGAATTATTAAAGCTGGTAATCTACAAAGGATAAACTTATTATAAATTCTTCATTTAGGACTTGTCCTATTTATAAAACAGAAAAACAGAGAATTAAGCCCTTAGTGTTTCACTTTTAGTGTAAAAAAATTAGAACTTTGGAAAAGTCACAATTCTGTAGGACCTATCGGTTTTTCTCTCAATGCTAAGCTTTAACCCCTTCACGACCAATGATGGATATATACGTCATGGATCGTGTGAGGTTAATCCCTGCCCCCTGCCGGGGGCAGGTTGTGGCGATCCGCGCACATATCTGCACATATCAGCTGTTTTCAACATATAATATAATAACAGGCGATCAAAACATAGCATCTACGCAAAAATGGTACAATTAGAAACGTCAGCTTGAGACGTAAAAAATAAGCCATCACTGAGCCATAGAACCCAAAAAATGAGAACGCTAGGGGTTTCGGAAAATGGCGCAAAACGTGTGCCACTTTTATTGGACAAACTTGTGAATTTTTTTAAACCCCTTAGATACAAGTAAACCTATACATGTTTGGTGTCTACAAACTCGCACCAACCTCAGGCATCACACCACACATCAGTTTTACCATATAGTGAACACGGTGAATAAAATATCCCAAAAACTATTGTGTGATCACACTTTTTTTGCAGTTTTTCCACACTTGGAATTTTTTTGCTGTTTTCCAGTACACTATAAGGTAAAACGTATGGTTTCATTTAAAAGTACAACTCGTCCCACAAAAAACAAGCCCTCATTTGGATGATTGGATTGGAAGATTGACAGAAAAATAAAAAAGTTACGACTCTCAGAAGAAGGGGAGCAAAAAAAAAAACAAAACGGAAAACGCTCAGGGGCTGAAGGGGTTACAATTTGGTGTATCTAACGTTTTGATCACTTTGATTGCAATATTTGTAGGAGACAAAAATGGCAATTTTGTGGCTTCATTTTTTTTTTCTTTATGATGTTTACAGTATGGGTTTAACAATTTTAGATTTCTATAGCTTTCACAATACTGAATATGCTTTCTTTTAATCTTCTGGTTTTATTTGTTTGTTTTTAACTGAATAAAAAGATGGGGAGGTGACTAAGATGTTTAGATTTTATTAATTACTTATTGGGCAAATTGTGGTCTACAAAGAAGACCAGCCCATGTCTGAATTTCCAAATAGTATCAACAAGGCAAAAATGAGGATTTACAGCAGGCACCTGGCTGTCATGCCAACCCATCAAAACAGTATGATTACAAGTGGAGCCTGCTCCACACATCCTGACCCATTCCATGGAATATATATCCATCAAAGTGTGATGGATTCAAACCCTTCATTACATCCGTCATAGATGCATGCTACTGCGGAAGGTGTGTTCCCCCAAGTGCCGTACATGTATGGTGCTATGATTGCGCCAGCTCACATTTGGCATCGGTAGAATTGTAAGCCTCAGTCAACTACGTAGCTGGCAACCTGCTGTAATGCCCACGATCCGTGCTAGCACCAATTGTGGGCGTTTAACCTCTCTGATACCGCTGTCCATAGTGAGAGAAGCATCAATTAGCTGGTAGAGGGAGATGCGCTCTCTTTGCTCCGATTGACACAACACAATTGGGATCGCATTGTGCCGATGGCCTCCATGGTGTCCATGGGGCGAATAATGGCCTTGGGATCACTCAGATATGGTAGCATGTGAGGTTCTGCCTTGAGCAGGACCTGACAAGCCTCCTACCTTTGTGTGAGACACTAATCTGATACACTGCAATGTAAAAAGCATGCAGAGCATTAGAACAGCGATCGGGGCTGGGAAAGTTGATTCATTCTAAGACTAGATAAAAAAAAGTAAAAATAAAAACATTTAAAAAAAATTCAAAAAAATCTAATTTAAGAACTAAAAAAGAAAAAATAATTATATGAATAAACATATATATAAACATAAAAATAAACAAAAAAGTATAGAAATTTGGTATTACCGCATTCAAAACAAATCTCTCTATAAAACTGTCACACTAGGTAACCCCTTAAGTGAAATTAGTGGAAAATAACTGTCAAAAAACAATGCTCCTTTTATCAAACTGTTGAATTAAAGTGGAACTAAATTCAACAAAAAAAGTTGCATGTAAAGAAAAATGGTATTCATAAAATCAACATCTTTTCCGGCAAACAAATAAGCCCCCGCTCAGCTCTGTCTGCAGAGAAATAAAAAAATTATAGCTCTCAAAATATAGTGATTGAAGAACAATTACTTTTTCTATAAAACAGATTTTTTTGTCTAAAAGCTGCATAACATAAAAAAACATTGCTGTAATCACACCGACCCAAAGAATAAAGCTGCCTTATCAATTATACTGCACGGTGAATTGCATAATCAATAAAAACAATTCTTGGACTGCTACTGATTTATTCATTCTTTCTCGCAAAGATCACAGTAAGGCTCAGCTTACATTTATCCTGCGCTTTATGCTGAGCGCTTACATCTGGGTTTCCATGTAAATCTCTAAAATACGTGGTTTAGACAGAACCCTTGATGAAAGATTCCCTAAAATAAGGCAGAAGGAGTCAGTTGGGACTCTTGATGTCCTATCATCCAGTGGTGTCCGTCTTTTCAGTGGTGCATAAAAGCGCAGTCAACCACAGTTTTGTGCACTTCTGAAAAAAACAACGCTGAACGGACACGAGACGGAGTCCGGAGTAACCCTGCTGCTCATTATAGGGAATGGATCCCTCAGGGGTGTCGTCTGAATCACGTCATTAGGAGATCTAGATGGCTACCCCAATGTAAGTGCTCAGTGTAGTGCACAGAATTTTATTTAAAAAGTGCCCAAAAAACCTTCAAATCAATCCAGAAAAAAAAGCAAAGCTGCCACTCAGATCCATCATCTGCTAATGGAAATACAAAGGGCTTCCATATTACTAGTAGCACAAAGGCTTTGGAAGAGCTCTATGACTCCCCTTCTAAAAAGAAATCCAGCAGAATCTGTGCTCCCAAATCAAAATGCTCCTCTCCCTTCTGAGCCCCACAGTTCGCCTAAAGCACATTGAGGGGCACTGCAGCCAAATTTGAGATGCTGCCCCCTGACTGATGGCCCCCTATGCTAGATTAGGAGGTGTTCCTCCCTGGAAAGACACTGTTCAGCTACCCCCGCTCTTGTGGTATGACCTGCTCTTGCCCCGCCTCCCGGATATAGGTCACCGCGCTGGCCAGCTTCCGGTCTCTCTGTTCAAGGACCCGGTCCTGTTTGGACGGCCGGTGTCGTGTACCCGCTCCGGGAGGCGGTAAGAGAGGTATCAGCAGGGAGGGAAGCATTCTGCCCACGGTGCTTTAGCTGTGAGCGGCTCCCTCCCTGCTGAGGCACAAGCGACGTGTGCCGGCGAGCGGTGTTCTGAGGGAACTACCCGCCCGCCGGTCAGCTTGTGCTCGCTGTCATTCACTAACCCCCTCCCCTCCCCTAAAATCAGCAGGGAGGGAAGCGTTCTGCCCACGCCGCTGTTAGCTGTGAGCGGTTTCCCTCCATGCTGAGGCACAAGCGACATGTGCCGGCGAGCGGGGTTCTCTGGGAATTACCCGCCCGCCGGTCAGCTTGTGCTCGCCGTCCATCACAAAACCCCCATCACCAGGGAGGGAAGCATCCTGCTCGCGACGCTGTTAGTTGTGAGCTGCTCCTTCCCTGCTGAGGCCCAGGCTGGTGCCGGCAGGCGGCGTTCTGAGGGAAATGCCCGCCCGCCGGTCGGCTTGAGCCCGCCGCTAAGTTTAACCCCTTAATGACCCATGACGTACTGGGTACGTCATGGATTGTGTGCCGTTAAGCCTCGCCCCCTGCCGCGGGCAGGAGGCGATCCGCGCACATATCAGCTGTTTTTAACAGCTGACATGTGTGTCTGCTAGCCGCGGGTGTAATCGCTTCCACCCGCGGCTATTAACCCCTTACATCTCGCTGCCAAAATCTGGCAGCAAGATGTATATGCGCGCCGCCATGACAGTCACTTACGCCGCCCCCATCGGAAGTCACGTGACATGACCACGTGACTTTCGGTGGTTGCCATGGTAGCACAGGGTCATGTGATGACGCCTGTAGCTAACATGACTCACTTCCTCAATGCCGGAATACAGCCGGCATTGAAAGTAAAGCACCAAATCTGCAATTCTCAGCTCTGTAGCTGTGATCTGCAGATAGTGCAGAGCGATCGGATTGCTGATCGCTATAGCCCCCTAGGGGGACTAGTAAAATAAAAAAAAAACAAAAAAACCCAAAACCCTAAAAGTTCAAATCACCCCCCTTTCACCCCATTGAAAATTAAAGGGATAAATATACACATATTTGGTATCGCCGCGTTCAAAAATGCCCGATCTATCAAAATATAAAATCAATTGATCTGATCAGTTTATGGCGTAGCGGCAAAAAAATTCCAAACGCCAAAATTACAGGGTTTTTTTTTTGTAGTCGCCGCAAACTTTGCGCAAAATGCAATAACAGGCGATCAAAACGTAGCATCTCTGCAAAAATGGTACTGTTAAAAACGTCAGGTCGAGATGCAAAAAATAAGCAGTCACTGAGCCATAGATCCAAAAACGAAAAATGAGAACGCTATGGGTTTTGGAAAATGGTGCAAAACGTGCGCCACTTTTTTTTTGGACAAGCTTGTGAATTTTTTTTAACCCATTAGATACAAGTAAACCTATACATGTTTGGTGTCTACAAACTCGCACTGACCTGAGGCATCACATAGATACATCAGTTTTACCATATAGTGAACACCGTGAATAAAATATCCCAAAAAGTATTGTACGATCACATTTTTTTTTTGCAATTTTTCCGCACTTGGAATTTTTTTTTTGCCGTTTTCCAGTAAACTATATGGTAAAACCTATGGTTTCATTTAAAAGTACAATTCGTCCGGGCGTCGTGAGCGTCATAGTAGCAGGGTCACATGTGTAGAGATCCCCCTTTTCTTCAGACTAAGCTCCGGTGCTGTCCCGCGGCGGGATGAAGCGCATCTTGGCGTACATTGGCCTGGACAGCGGAGTTGCTGTTGGAATTGGGCAAGGAACATCCAGAGTCGGGCCACCTTTTTCCTGCATAATCTGGCAAGTACCATTATGTGGAAGTGTGGGGTGGAATAAGTGCCCCGGGGGAGGGGTCACGTGATGTCACCAGGCAACAGGTTTTCCTCCCAATTCAACATTCTGTAACTAAGTTATGTATGACCAACACCGTGGGTGTACTGAGGAAATCATACACCCGTTGTAAAAGCTGCTATAGTATCTGCCATTAATACCTCTTGCGGTCGGCATTCCACAGTCTGACTGCTCTAACTGTAAAGAACCCTTTCCTATTTAGCTGCGGAGGAGGAAGTCATGTTCCAGTCCTTTATATTGACCACACATGTATTTATTCATATAAATGAGATCTCCTCCTCCTTTCCTTACAATAATCTAGTTGCCACTTATGTCCACCTAAATATTCTCAAAAAAAAAAAGAATATACACAATTTTAGTTTTTGATCTTGGGTGCGTATAACTGGCAAGTGCTCTACAATGTTTTATGAGACAGCAATCATTCTAATACTATAGAGGGTGCCAAGTAGCTTCATTATTTGAAGCACCTATTATGAATTTAAAAAAAAAAAAAAAAAAAGCCCCCACCCTTTGGGTTTGTCTTTCGTTTTGGAAGGTTTTGCCACATGGAAATAGGCTTTATCTGCTATTACTCATTGTATGGAGGTTTATCAGCTTTCGGCCCGGTGAGAGATGTACAATTTTCCCTGTTATTTTCCGAAGTTAAGATGGGCCAGCCAGAGGTGATTTTCAGCTCATATGGGAACGTATCTTAAGGAAGGATGTGTTATGGAGCTGTCCTTGGCACACGGGCAACCAGTGCCTACCTAAGTTGATTCTGTAAAATATTAAAAAAAAAAAAAAAAAAAGTTGTTGGTGGGGTACCGCCAGCTGGAAGGTATTAACTTGGCCTTCCTTATGAGGAAGCGGGTACATCTTAAATGATGCTGTTTCGGATATGTTGGTAGTGGGAATGTGCGAGGAGACGGCTCAGGTACGGTGGTTTTTGGGGGGGGTCGCAGCTTGCTAGCGCTGTGCTGCTCCTTGGCGGAAGGGGTAGGAAAAGTGGTGGTGAAATACCCGCGCCGGACGGCCGGTGGCGGAAAATTTCCCAAAACCCCGTGGTGTTGGCTGGTAATGCCTAATTTAAAAGCTGCGACCAAAAATTTATGCCAAAGGAAAAGATGAGTGTTTTTTCCCTATGCCTCTCCAAAATTGAATAAGTGAAAATAAAAGCAATTTAACTTATAAAGAATGGTGTGGTGTCTTTCTAGGGGGGAAAAAGTGGTGTTTGGGTCCTGGCAGTCTGAGGGGTACTGCAGCCAAATTTGAGATGCTGCCCCCTGACTGCTGGCCCCCTATGCTAGATTAGGAGGTGTTCCCCCCTGGAAAGACACTGTTCAGCTACCCCCGCTCCTGTGGTATGACCTGCTCTTGCCCCGCCTCACGGATATAGGTCACCGCGCTGGCCAGCTTCCGGTCTCTCTGTTCAAGGACCCGGACCTGTTTCCCGCCCTCCCTCCCCTTGGTTTTTATGAGTTTTGTCGTATTTCTCTGTGTGAAGTCGCAGCAGCGGAAGGGGTAGGAAAAGTGGTGGTGAAATACCCGCGCCGGACGGCCGGTGGCGGAAAATTTCCCAAAACCCCGTGGTGTTGGCTTGGCCTAATTTAAAAGCTGCGACCAAAAATTTATGCCAAAGGAAAAGATGAGTGTTTTTTCCCCATGCCTCTCCAAAATTGAATAAGTGAAAATAAAAGCAATTTAACTTATAAAGAACGGTGTGGTGTGTTTTTAGGGGGGAAAAAGTGGTGTTTGGGTCCTGGCAGTCATGACGTCCACATTTTTGGCATTTCTGTATTGAGGAAGCTAGCTTAATTTATGGGGTGCAATTCTCCAGAAGCAGAAGCTGGGCACTACAATGTAATGGGAATTACAATGGCAGATTTGCAATTTTTACTTAGCAACATACATTGCTGCTTGTTTCTGGAAAACATCCATGGAGTCAAAATCATCACTACACCTGTAGATAAATTCCCATAGGGGAGTAATTTCCAAAATTGAGTCACTTGATGGGGCATTCTGTTCTACTGGCACTTAGGGGTTTCTGTATATAGAGACCACAAATAATTATTGTACGAATATTTGTACTCCAGAAGTCAAATAGAGACCCATCCCTCCTGGGTCTCTTCTTGTTGTTAAGCAGTACTGTATTGTTACATATGGGGCATTGCTACATTCAGCAGAAATTGTGGGATACATTTTGGTGCCATTTTTACCCATTTCCCTGTATGAAAATGTAAATTCTGGGACTAAAACCAAATTTTTGTGATAAAAATGTAATTACTTTTTCTTCACTGCCCAATGATATAAAATTCAGTGACAAGTCTGTTCTGTCAATGTCATCACTGCAACCCTAGATTAATGCATTGAGATATATGGTTTGTAAGATGGGGTCACTTATGGGGGGTCTGGCTGTTCTGGTATCTCAGGGGCTCTGCCAATGTGACATGGCACCCACAAACCATTCCAGCAAAATGTGACATGGCACCCACAAAGCATGTCCCCTTTTTCCAGGAGCAATAACTTTATTTTTACATTAAAATATGAGGGCT
Organism: Anomaloglossus baeobatrachus; assembly: GCF_048569485.1. NCBI lineage: Eukaryota > Metazoa > Chordata > Amphibia > Anura > Aromobatidae > Anomaloglossus > Anomaloglossus baeobatrachus. The sequence continues at coordinate 147,024,489 of NC_134357.1, forward strand.
TGCTTTTTGTGGAATGGGATGTAATTTTGAATTTCCTCCTTCTGTTTTCTCTGTTCGATACTATTATTTTTTGGTATACCAACACTTTTTTATTGAAATGATGCAAAAATATCAGAAATGTACTATAAAAAAATGTTTTGCCCCCATTTTCTGAGACCCTCTATTATTTTCATTTTTGAGTCAGTAGAGATGACGATGAGTAATGGCTTATTTCTTGCACGATTTTGTGAGCTTCCATATTTATTGATACCATTTTGGGTGGATATGGTATTTTGATCTCTTCTTATTGCATTTTTTTGTGAAGTTGCAGAAGCCGAAAAAATGTAATTCTGGAGATTTGAGGGTTTTTTTCTCTTTACATTTACCAATTGGTTTAACATCATATTATATTTGGATAGACGGGGGAACCACATGGATTTTTTTATTTCTTTTTATTTCTTTGTTTTTAATGGGGAAAAAGGTGAGGATGATTCATATTTTTATAGTTTTTATTTTTTTATTTATTTATTTGACTTTATACTTTATTTTTTTATTTTTTGGAAGAAATTTGAACCTGGTTTGTCCAACTGTTTATAGTATATACTACAATTGCAGTATATAATAAAAATCACCATGAAAAACTGAAATAGGCTAGTCTTCACAGGAGCACTGTTATGGCACTGTATGATAGGAGAGTTCAGCTTGGCTTTGATTGCTGGAGGTATGGACATATGGAACGGCACCCTATCTGGACCACCTTATATATATGCCTTTGCTATGCATGTATGACGCCCATGGACTATCAGGTCGTCACAGGGTACTGCACGCTCTTTCCCTTTAGTGCAGTATTCAAATCCCTCATGGTTCTAGGTCCCCATCTTACAGTGCTGCCTCCAACAGCAAATCAAGTCCTAGATACACCCTGCAGCACATCCAACAGGCACACCAGTGGGCGGTTGAGCGGAATAGGGTCGCCCACCTAGGGTTCGGGAAGGGGAGGTGAGGAGTGAAGAGTAGTGAAGTGGAGTAGTAAAGTGGAAGAGGTGAAGTGAGGTAGCCCTCGAGCTGAGAGGAGCTCAGAGGAAGCAGGAAGTGGTGGCTCCCAGGAGAAGCTGACTAGGTTGCAGACAGTGGTCTGGACCTAGAGGAGTCGGACCCCTGTTCACAGGGGTTTGAGGCTAGGTGCCTGGACCTGTCAAATAGGGTGGTCAGTAGCCTGGTCCTATCACCGGTCCGGGACCGAAGGCACGGTGGGGTACACGGACCCTTGGTCGGGAAGAAGCTTCAGGCAACCCGGCAATTATGGACTGTTCCCACTAGCTCCAGAATCGGGGCACTAGCACAATGAGGGGGATAGGGTCTTCCATACAAGCAGCCCACTAAAATCCCAAGTGTGAGCCCTGAGAGCAGGCTCCCACACTTAGCCACAGTGGAGAGCGGGGCCCAGCAAGTTCCAGACTACTGGGCTACTACGGTGAATTTAAACTTTGTGACAGGAGGCAGGTCACGGATCACCAGGCAGTACTGCAGGGGACGGGACCCGGACGAGCTCCTCTTTGAGAGGCAGCGGCACCCAGAGACTTAGTTTATCCGGTTGTCAGGGTCTGCTTATTGGCTGAGTGAGTACCTGAGTGATTTCCCCTTCACGGCACCGACTATCATCATCCAGAGTCTCGGGGCCTGCCCCTACCCGTGGAGGGCACCGACACCTTGCTGCCCCCCTCCATCACCCTGGGTACTCTCAACGGCAGCGGCCGTACTCCCAGGTACCGCACACCACGGGTGACGTCACGAACTATAACTCCCCTGTAAATATCCCCCTTTTACTTTAGACTGTGGCCCCTAAGCCCCCGGGTCCGGAGACCCTCGAGCCACGAACGGACACTACCCCCGGATCCGAGCGGTTAGATCCACTGCTGGGGCGGCACACATGGACAGCGGCACTTAAGGGTTTAACAACAGTACCTGCCAGGTATGATGCAGGCTCAGTTCCTGAGCTCGCTGAACCACAATTGGAAGTTGATATTTTAAGTAATAGTGCATCATATGTCAGGAAAGGGGTTAGATGCATGTATGTTTTGTAAATGGGCTTCATTAAAATCTTTGGACCATTTGCTTGCTATAGCTTATATTTTGCACCACTTATGGCTGCAGAAAGAGTTATATGAGAATCTATCAGTGAGTTCATTTTGACAGTAGAGTTTGTAACTCTTATTTGTCTTTTATCTTTTTTTTATGAATTGATTTATGACCATAGATCACATCAAAATTCAGCAGATCATAAATCAGCTGAGAGGATGCCAGCAAAAGACAGAAACAAACAGGTACTAATGCCCAACCAGAACAAGCTCACAAACGGATTCTTTGTTAACTCATTCTGTAAATGCTAAATGGTGCAAAATTTGTACTGAAACCCAAGTGCAAAAAATATTTTTAGCTAAAACTCCATGCACTTATATTAATAAATTAACCCTAAAAGGTGTCTGTACCCTCTAGTCATGCTTCGTTCAAGCTAATATCTGTGTAGAAATATTGAGTATTTTTCACAAAAATAACTTGCTGATGTGACAATATCATTACAATTTTATTTCTAATATAAATGTGCAATCCAATATATTAATTACAAGATACTATTTAATTATTCTTAAGAATACATGAATGAGTCCTGAAGCAACGCATTTCAGCTGAGTATGAAATGGACTCCCCTTTTGTAAGCTGTATAACCGGATTTTCTGTAAATGGAATACCTTATGATATAGACCGACTCCTCGTAAAGTCAAGGATAAGTATTTATCAATGCAAGTTAAATGACAACGAAGTGCCGCAGACAATTCTCTTTACTCTTGTGGCAATCCTTCCTATAAACTATTCACATGTACAGATTTTCCTGTCGTATGTTGTATAAAGTGGAAAAGAAATAGTTACATGCAAATAGAAACTGGCCTGGGTTAAATCAAGGTTCTATGTAATATTTTTTCTCCCCATGTATAATAGCCTTCAGCGAGTTCTCCATATACTGCAGTGGGTGAAGATACAGACGTCCTTGGTTTTACACTTTACATGATCATTGGGACATTAGAGCAGCATAATATGGGGAGGATAATGTAGACACTTCAAGGAGGATAGTATAGAAATGTTGATATTTTTAGGTAATGGGAAATTATTAGGGATGATCGAATACCTCAAATATTCGGCTTCGCAAATATTTTCCGAATCGGTCGCCGCTATATGAATATTCAATGCGCAATGTAAGTCTATGGGAAGCCTGAATAGTTCCGAATAGTTGTTATTCAGGTTTCTCATAGACTTACATTGCACATTGAATATTCGCGAATAGTCGAATAGTGGCGACCTATTCGGAAAATATTCGCGAAGCCGAATATTTGAAGTATTCGATCATCCCTAGAAATTACAGTTGAAGCTTCAGGCATTTGTAAATAATGCCATTGAGAATTACATTGTAGGAGAGAATAGTATTGCATGAACATCTGTACCATCATATACCACCTGGATTATAAAAAGTAGCCCGTAAATGATTTTCATTTAAAAAATGAATGTAAACTAAATATTTGCTGGTGCGGTATATAGTATGTATACTGTAGAGTTCTATAACAAACATGCCATGAGTGATATAGCACAGTGACAAAATCTAATGGGATGCTTCCCATAACAGCTGGTTATGGAGCTACTAGCAAAAGGAACCCATCTCCATCATCCTCATGCCCTCTCTACAAAAAGGGCTATCTGTCACGAGTGTGTCAAGGCCTGATGTGATCTCAGGGTGACCTGGGATCAGAAAGTCACACCGCATTGTGGATCACAGATCCACTTTAGTGCCCACTCGTCATTTACCCTGATTTGGAGCATATTTAATTCAATCAAGTACTGAAGGGGTTAAGGAGCATTTCTATCCTGTAGTGATCTAACAGGTAGTTGTAACCTCAGCTGCAGCCACTCTCTTCTGCTCTAAATATCCACTCCTCACTCCTTCCTATGCCACAGCTATAACTCAATCCTAGCTTGACCATGTTAATGGAGCTTGTCGATGCATAGCTGTGGTGTCGTTACTATTGCAGCTGCAAACTTTCCTATGGAAGAATCCAAAATGTGCTTTTTGTTGTGTCTTTCCCCATCTGTTTGTCTTACCATTCTCGTGTTGTATTATTGTAGTAACAAGACTAGTGTGTCGCTGGTGTTCACTAGACAGGGTGAGTTCAGGGCCAGCAAAGGCTTAGGCATGCGATCATTGTATGGGGTAAGGACCCATCTAGGGACATTAGGGAGTGCAGGGTTCAGCCTCAGGTGAGTGTTAGAAGGTGACCCCTCCTCTTAGCACCAAGGCCTACCATTGTATCGTTTCCCTGGTATGTTGCTTTCCTTGCCGGGTCCTCCTTTCCCCCGGTGTGACATTACCCTGGTGTTCCCACTGTGCTATGCTGCTCGCTGGGAGTCCCCTTGTTCCTGGCATGACACCTTTAGTCAAAATGTGACATTAATACACAGCAGTCCCAGTATCTTAAATACATTTTTGGGACTTTTCCAATATTCTAGATCAGGACACTTTGTTATATAGTTAGTTATACAGTACAGTTTTAAAAAAGTCACATATAAAGTTAAACTGAGGGAAGGGAACGGGAGGGGGTATAGCTACAGTCATAGCATATGAACCAAAATGCCATAGGAGAGTACATTTTTTTCTGCTGATGGTCATCTGGGTCAACATTCAAAATAAGCAATTTAAATAGTTAGGTGAATTTCCAAGTTATTTTCTTTTAAAGCATCTAAACCTTAAAATCGTTGATGGTTCCTGCTATGACCAGTACCTGAGGCTATTCAAAATATTAACCCCTTAACGACTCTAAGGGGAAAATTACATCCTAGCGGTAATAGTGTTAATTCCCACCTGCTGCTGCAGGCGGGGATCTACGCACATCTCAGCTGATTTATACAGCTGACATGTGTGCCTGCTAGGCACGAGTGTAATCGCTATCCGCTTGTGCCTTTTAACCCCTTAAATGGCGCTGTCAAGATATGACAGCGCCATATTAACAGCGATAGCGGTAGATCCGTGCTCACTGCCCAATACCAGAAGTCATGTGACATGATCACGTGGATCCGGTGGTTGTCATGGTAGCACAGGGTCATGTGATGACTCATGTGCTCACATGACTCAGGTCCTGTAAGAAACAGCTGAGTGCTGCTTGTTACAAGAGATATAATTTCTCCTGGTCTAAGCGGTGCTGCTCTGATCAGGAGAAAAGATTGAGCGATCAGACTGCTGATCATTATAGTACCCTAAGGGATCCAGTAAAATAAAAAAAGTTTAAACAAGTTTTAAAAAAATAAAAAAAAAAAACTTCAAATAACCCCCCTTTTGCCCCTTTGAAAATTAAAGGCTTAAATAAATAAAAAATATACACACATTTGGTATTGCCGCATTCAAAAATGCACAATCTATCAAAATATAAAATCAATTAATCTGATTGGTAAATGGCGTAGCAGCAAAAAAATTCCAAATGACAAAATAACATTTTTTGGTTGCCACAAATTTTGCGCTAAATTCAATAACAGGTGATCAAAATGTAGCATCAGCGCAAAAATGGTACAATATAAAACGTCAGCTCGAGACGCAAAAAATAACACTGGGGAACGCAATTTTTTAGGAGTTAGGTCAGACAACTGTTCTTAATTAATTTTTGGATGCTGAATCCAGAAATGATCTCAGTTTTTCTCTATCACGTAAAGTTTTTGAACTATAGGATTTTTGTCTTCTCAAAAATATGTAAACTACTGTACCTAAAAAGTTTGTTTTTTTTAAATAGTACAAATATGAACAAAAAATGAAATATATAAGAAATAGGCATGACAAATGTGTTTTTTAACACTATCATGTTTTTTACAAAGGATATATATATATATATATATATATATATATATGCAAGTATTTAAGGTAAAAATGTACATTTATAGCTTTTTCTGGAGTGTTTAACTTGAGGACAATCACGTTTGATGCTCCAGCAATAGTCAGCCATCATATGTACATCCCATCTACCCTGGTAACTGTCTTCTTTAACCTTCAAATCTTGGTGAAATCGTTCACCTTGCTCATCGCTAACAGCACCAAGATTTTCCAGAAAGTTGGCAAGATGGCAATGCAGAAAATGTAGTTTAATACTCATGTTGCAACCAAGCACTTTGTAGCTCTCCAATAGTTTCTGAACAATTTCTTTGTAATTACTTGCACGTGTATTTCCAAGAAAGTTCTTGATGATGTCTTTGAATGATAACCAAGCATTCTTCTCAAGATCTGACATAGTCCCGGTGAAATGTTCATCTTTGATGAGCTGTCGAATTTGTGGACCATCAAAACACACCAGCCTTGATTTTTTCAATGGACAGTCCACGAAGTGCCAACATGATGTACTTAAAACAGTGGCCGTCAGTTGACAATGCTTTTACAAATTGCTTCATGAGACCTAGTTTTATGTGCAGAGGTGGGAATAGTATATTCTTCCTGTCAACAAGCGGCTGATGTAGAATGTTAGGATCTCCAGGTTTAAGACCAGATCTTGGAGGCCAATTCGACTCAACCCAATGCTTTGCTCGAGCTCTGCTATCCCACATACAGAGAAAGCAGGGATACTTTGTGTACCCACGTTGCTGACCAAGAAGGAAGCAAACCATTTTAAGGTCAACACAGATGATCCAATTGTGTGTGTCATATTTCAATAACTCAATAACTCTCTTTACATCTCCATGTTCTTCACGAAGAGAGACAGAATGCCCAATAGGGACTGCACCAAATAAATTGCCATTGTGTAGAAGAACACACTTAAGACTCCACTTTGAGCTATCAATAAACATTCGCCATTCATTTGGATTGTACATTGAAAGCCCTAATTCTTGTAGTGAACCAGGAATATTATGGCAAAACACAAAACCGCTGTCACACCGAAAGTACTGCAAAAATGTACTTTCTCTAGTACGAAAGTATGATACCTTCGCTCCTTGTTCAAGTAACTGTTTCTCATTCAGCCTTGATGCTAGTAATTCTGAAGCTTTTTTTGATAAGCCCAATTCACGTGCTAAATCATTTAACTCGTGCTGATCAAATCCCTTACGAACTGAATCCTTGTTAATTTCAAATTCTGCATCATTGCTGTTACTGTGTTCGTCAACATCACTCAGAACGTCTAGAGATGGTAGCTGTTCGAAAACTGGCACTGGAATTTCAGCTGAATGAGGTCTGATAGCTGACGGTAGATTTGGATATTCTATTTTACTTTTATTTTTCCTGTTAAATCCTGATGTTTTCACTAAACAGAAGTAACAGTCTGGAATGACTTTTTTGCTCTCTCCACACCATGGGGATACCAAATGCCAACTTTTCACGTGTTCCTTTGGTCCACATCCGTAAACTCTCAACACACTGCTTGCACACTATGTGAGGGGCCCATGGCTTATCTTGATCACCGAGTTTTACTTTAAAATATGCAAAATATGCTTGTTTGACAAATGCACTGATGTTTGCCCTTTGAACTGGAATGGTGAAAACACCACAAATATAGCAGAAGGAGTCAGGGTTGTTTAGGCATTTACGGCGAGAGGAAGAAGGAGCAAACATGATCTGAAACAAAGGAAATATGTACATAAGTAAATAAACCACTGAGATGGAAAGTTACAAGCTTTGAAAACTAACAAAGAAAAAAATCATAAAAGATATATAAATTACAACTAAGCACCCAATGTAAAGAGAAAAGCTATCACAAATCCTACTTATTCCTACTATGATACATTTTTTGTGTAAAGATATTGATAATTATGACGTATTGGGAGCTGCACACACCTCACCACACTGTCTCAGTTGTGACTACTCTTACAAGTTGCCACGTAGCTCTATATGAGTCGAATTGTACTCAGATAACAAGTCTTATTACAGAAATCAGTGCAATTGTGCTTCTATGGCAGGTAAGTTGAGGAGGAAAAACTTGATGTGATAGAAAAAAACTGACAACATTTTTGGAATCAGCATGCCAATTTTAGTATAAATCAGCTGAAAAACCTAACTCAACAGAATTTTTTTTTCAAATTGTTCCCCAGTCCATCAATGAGCCATAGATCCTGAAAAATGAGAATGCTACGGGTTGTGGAAAATGGCGCAAAACGTACACCACTTTTTTCGGACAAACTTGTTATTTTTTTAACCCCTTAGATAAAAGTAAACATATACATGTTTGGTGCCCACAAACTTGCACTGAACTCGCAGGGATCACACAAACACATCAGGTTTACCATATAGGGAACACAGTTAATAAAATGTCTTAATAACAATAGTGCAATTGCACTTTTTTTGCAATATGCATTTGGAACTATTTGCTGTTTTCCAGTACACTGTATGGTAAAACTCATGGTTTCATTAAAAGTACAACTCAATCTGCAACAATGAGCCCTCACATGACCATATTGACTGAAAAATAAAAAAGTTACGCCTCTTGGAAGAAGAATGGCAAAAAAATCCCCAGAAAATGCAAAATCAGCTGGTTGTGAAGGTAAAGAAGCCTTGCTTCTTGTGAAGATTGGACCTTTTTTTCCATACAAAGGGAGTGTATTCTTGTCTTTTGAAGTTTTTTTTATATGACACACCTTTATATTTATGTAATTGTACACTGTTTGCAGAATTATTAGGCAAATTAGTATTTTGATCACATGATACTTTTTATACATGTTGTCCTACGGCAAGCTGTATAGGCTTGAGAGCAAACTACCAATTAAGTAAATCAGGTGATCTGCATCTCTGTAATGAGGAGGGGTGTGGTGTAATGACATCCACACCCTATATAAGGTGTGCTTAATTATTAGACAACTTCCTTTCCTTTGGCAAAATGGGTCAGAAAAGAGATTTGACGGGCTCTGAAAAGTCCAAAATGTGAGATGTCTTGCAGAAAGATGCAACAGTCTTGAAATTGACAAACTTTTGAAGCGTGATCACCAAACAATCAAGCGTTTCATGGCAAATAGCCAACAGGGTCGCAAGAAGCATGTTTGGCAAAAAAGGCGCAAAATTACTGCCCATGAATTGAGGAAAATCAAGCGTGAAGCTGCCAGATGCCATTTGCCACCAGTTTGGACATATTTCAGAGCTGCAACGTTACTGGAGTATCAAAAAGCACAAGGTGTGCCATACTCAGGGATATGGCCAAGGTAAGGAAGGCTGAAAAACGACCACCTTTGAACCAGAAACATAAGATAAAACGTTAAGACTGGGCCAAGAAATATTTTAAGACTGATTTTTCAAAGGTTTTATGGACTGATGAAATGAGAGTGACTCTCGATTGGACTGATGGATGGGCCAGAGGCTGGATCAGTAAAGGGCAGAGAGCTCCACTCAGATGCCAGCAAGGTGGAGGTGGGGTACTGGTATGGGCTGGTATCATCAAAGATGAACTTGTGGGACCTTTTTGGGTTGAGGATGGAGTGAAGCTCAACTCCCAGACCTACTGCCAGTTTCTGGAAGACACCTTCTTCAAGCAGTGGTACAGGAAGAAGTCGGTATCGTTCAAGAAAAACATGATTTTCATGCAGGACAAAGCTCCATTACATACATCCAACTACTCCACAGCATGGCTGGCTAGTAAAAATCTAAAAGATGAAAAAATAATGACATGGCCCCCTTGTTCACCTGATCTGAACCCCATAGAGAACCTGTGGTCTCTCATAAACTGTGAGCTCTACAGAGAGGGAAAACAGTACACCTCTCAGAACAGTGTCTTGAAGGCTGTGGTTGCTGCTGCACGCAATGTTGAACAGATCAAGCAACTGACAGAATCTATAGATGGTAGGCTGTTGAGTGTCATCAAAAAGAAAGGTGGCTATATTGGTCACTAATTTTTTGGGGTTTTGTTTTTGCATGTCAGAAATGTTTATTTCTAAATTTTGTGCAGTTATATTGGTTTACCTGGTGAAAATTAACAAGTGCGATGGGAATATATTTGGTTTTTATTAAGTTGCCTAATAATTCTGCACAGTAATAGTTACCTGCACAAACATATATCCTCCTAAGATCGCCAAATCTAAAAAAAACCCACTCCAACTTCCAAAAATATTAGGCTTTGATATTTATGAGTCTTTTGGGTTGATTGAAAACATAGTTGTTGATCAATAATAAAAAAAAGTGTAAGTGTCTTCCCCTTGTCGCATGTGTTAGACACTGCTCAGGGTTCAGCCACCTTCTTTCTTTAGCACACTATAACACCTTAAAGGGTTAAGAAATACAGAAACAAATCATCTTTTAGATTTAACATTCTTTATAAACACTAAGATAAAGAAACTCAATGCCCCAACTTCATCATTCATGAAATCTCTTTTGAGCTCTCTTTATAACCTAGATATGTAGAGGTTAGTCATAAATTTGCTATGTCTTTTCGATTTATGTTGGCAATTATGAGGAAAACATTTACAAGTACACTTAAATGAAGATGTTATGAACCAATAAGCAGTCGTTAATTGCCATCTATTAGTCATCTCAGAAACGTACAGTAAATGTACTAATGGCTAATATTTGGAGGAGAGCTCATCCTAATTGAAAATGTGAATGTTATATTTAAAAGCTTGAGATTATCCAAAATCCGAGCAGTCATCTGCCCACTACCATATACATGAGAGAGGAGTATTTCTCTTAATTTATGAATATGACAATTTCTCCTTCATTTGCGCTTACATGTAACTGGATGAAACATACTGTATCACCAGATAAATATGAATTCATGTCGGAAGACGGGCATACTAGCTCAACAGTACACCAGACTGAGGAATCTGCATTGTTTGATATCTTCTTCCACTGCTTTACCAAATTCCTGCCACAAAAAAACCCACAACATTTTTTTTTTCTAATACACATCCAAGATAGTTAAGAGAGAAAAAGGGACTCACCACGCTATGCTTAAGTAATGAAGACAAGGATCCCGAGTCCGAATGGTGCTAATCCCATAAGAGTGCAGAGCAGCAAGGAACAATGAAGGCAATTAGAGGAGGATTGAGGAGTGCTGCACAAACCAGCCGGTATATTTAAAAATCCAATGTATTGGTCCACATTAAAAAGCATAAGTGAGCATTTGCTGACGCGTTTCAGGCACAGAGGTGCCCTAAGCCATATCCTATGACTAAGGACACCTCTGTGCCAGAAACACGTTAGCGAATGCTCACTTCTGCTTTTTAATGTAGACCAAAAAATTGGATTTTTTGATATACCGGATGGCTTGTGCTGCACTCCTCAATATAATTGCCTTCATACATCCAAGATAACTGATTTAAATGTCCTTATAAATTACCCCATAACATTTAGTGCTTTTGTACTGACAAACCTCAACTGGACAACAAAGCTTTTCTCAAACTAAAATGTTTTTTTATAAATTAAAAAAAAACTGTTTTAGAAATTACGAAGTGGACATGTTTTAAACCTGAGGATTTCTAAAGACTAGCGCTGAAGGTCACTCTCCATTGACATGAATGACAGTAATGGACATTGGCAACTGATCTAAAATAAAACACTTACTTGGGAACTATCAATTATAGCTTTAAACACAATGCACAATATAAGAGATACGAATATGCAGCAAGCAATAAATGGAGGTTCAGTCTGTTACATTTATTGACTTAATGTGCTGAATGTTTTCCATTAGCTTAGTACGTGTTATCCCTATGGAGGGCGCGATGCAGAAACAGCACCTGTCAAGTTGGCATTTACTATATCTGTAGATCCTTGTAAACATTTTGACATCAATGTAAGCATGTAAGGCAATTACCGTTGTAGGATTTATCCCAAACTTTCCCTCTCCATCAACGAGGCTGTACTGAATAAGAGCAAAGCGCCCAGAGTCTGCATCTGTTGCCTTAATCTGAAGAACTGTTGAACCAAGCTGAATGTCTTCGAATACTGGTTTCTAGAAAGAGAGGATACTTATTACATGTTGTAGAAGGCAGACATACTGAGCTATGCTGAAATAAAAGAAAACATTTCAAATGTGCATAACTTGTGTTATGTGCAATGAATAACAATCCTAGTCTCACCCTCATATTTGTCATAATAGCCATTTTGCATTTGTGAGAAATTAATCAATGAATGCATGCTGCAAAAATAAAAAAATTAAAGATATTACCCTTCTCAAGTAAGGATAAAAACATGTTTAAGAGTGACTGTACTGCTGGAAATGGAAAGTCTCTTGCTGCGTTAATTTTAAAGGTTCTTTATTCCATTATGCATTTCAAGGCCATACCGGCATCTATTTCAAGTGAAAAAAAACACTGGATTGTATTTTTCAGTTAAATCCTTAACGACCCATGACGTACTATATCCATCATGGGTCGTCTCCCTGCCTTTGATGTAGGCTTGCATGCCGAGCCTGCATTGGTCCCTGCACATTAGCTGATCTGATCAGCCGACGTGTGTCTCTAATAGCCGCAGATGGATTGGACAACTATCAATCTCTGACAGCGGGATTTAACACATGTCGGCAGGGATGGCGCATCATTCCCCACTCCCATTGGGCACTCACGTGACATGATTGCAGGGCGCTGATGGGTTGTCTTAACAGCCAGAGATCAGTGGATGACCCGTGTGTCTGTTATGACAATCTTCCAGCTCACAGACATACGAGATGTGATTTGTACTATATAGAGCAGTGCTGATGTAAACACGATGTAAGCACTCTGTTTAGAGCACAGGATAAATGTGAACTAATTCAAAATGTTCTGCTCCTTCAAAATGCTATCTATAGAATTCAACTCAACCTACAAGAAAAACGAGTACCCACTCAGATTCATCATGTTTTGACAGAAATATAGAAGGCTTCCACATTACTGGTAGCGCAAATGCTTTGGAAAAGCACTATGGCCCCTCCTAAAGAAGAAATCAAGCAAAATCTGTGCTCCCAAATCCAAATGCCCCCCTTCTTCTGAGCCCCACAGTCTACCCAAACCACAGTTAGCATTTGCCTATTTAGCATTACTGTTGCGAGCCCACTTAACGTATGTGTTCTATGTTGCCATAAACATGAGCTGGGCACAATGTAAGGGCACTACAAATGTATTAGACACTAAAATGACAGATTTGCAATTTTTCATTCTGCAAGATTTTCTGTGTTTGACTCCAAGAGTGTTTCACAGAGACAAAATTGTCACTTCACCTATAGATAAATTCCCAGAGGAGTGTAATTTCCACAATGAAGTCACTTAAAGGGGTTTTTTTTTACTTATTTCCCCTTAAAAAAACTGGACATTTGTCTAAAAAAACAGTTGAGTGATAAAAATGTAATTTTTTTTTCTTCCCTGTTCATTAGTTTAAAACTTTGGGACATACTTGTAGTGTCTATATGCTCACTGCACCCCTAGATGATTTCATTGAGGGGTGCAGTTTGAAAAATGAGGAATCTTGTGGGGTATATCTGCTGTTCTGGCACCTCAGGGGATTTGACAATGTGACATAGCACCCACAAACCATTCCAGCAAAATCTGAACTCCAATATGGCGTGCTTTCTCTTCTGAACTTGCACTATGCCCCAAAAGTTGTTAATTACATGTATGGTATTAGCACACTCAGGCGAAATTGCAGAACAAACAGTATGGTCCATTTTTTCTTATTATCCCTTGTAAAAATTAAAAATGTGGGGCTAAAACAACATTTTGGTGCAAAAAAATGTTATTATTCTTTCTTCAACACCCAATGGTATAAACTTCTGTGGCACACTTGTGGTGTCATTATGCTTACTACACCCCTTGATAGATTCATTGAATGGTGTAGTTTGTAAAATGGGGTCAGTAATGGGGAAAGTCTGCTTTTCTGGAATGTCAGGGGCTTTGCCAATGTGACTTGGCTTCCCAAACTAATCCACGAAAATCTCAACTCTAAAATGGTGCTCTTTTCCTTCTGAGCTTTACACTGTGACTCAAAATTACGGTAGTTTTCAACCATATATTGAGCTTGGCGTACTTAGGAGAAATTGCATAACAAATTGTACTGTCCATTTTCTCCTATTACTTTTTCTAAAAATTAAAATTTTGGGCCAAATTAATATTTTAGTGGAAAAACTTGTAATTTTTCATTTTCACAGCTCAATTGTAATGCTGCCACCAGGGGGAGCCAGAGCTCTGCAGCAGACAACACTACACAGAGCAATGAGAATCAGGAAGTGAATTCACAGCGTTCTCATACACTACCTCAAAGCACAGCTGAGAAGCAGAGCTGCAGAGCATGCAAGGAATAGTCAGGCAGGCTGGGTCAAACACCGTACAGGCAGAAGCAGGACTGGAGGAACGAGCAAAAGCGAAGTTAAAGTCAGGCCAAGGTCAGTACCGGGGGAAGCAACCGAGCGGGGAAATAGGAGAGTGGACAGAGGACAGGAGGGATGATCAGGGGACAGAACACAGACAAGGGCACGGGGGCACAGGAACAGACAGATCAGGATATCACTCACAGGACCAGCAATCACAGGCAAAGCAGAGCTAAGCTTATAGCCGGCGCTCGTTCACTGGAAGTGTCAGCTTTTAAGGCATCCAGGGACCGGAAGTGAGGCCCAAGAGAAGGCTCCGCCACCTAGCCATGTGGATAGGGAGGCGAATCATGACATCAATGTTTTACAATTCTCTGAATCATTTGAGGAATAAAATTGCTTATTACACCCTAGATGAATTCTTCTAGAGGTTTAATTTCCAGAATAGGTTTACTTGTGTTTTTGTTTTTTTTTTTGCTGCTTTGGCATGTCAGGTGCTCTTCAAAAGCATCATGGTGGCCACTATCTAATGTCCCTGACAGAAGTTCTGTCACTTATCCATATTATGTAAATAAAAGCTTATAACCTGACTTTAAATTCATCCATTGGTTTCATAAATTACTCTTTTGAAAGCTGAAACCCTCACAAATTTGATTTAGTTTATGAAAATTAAGTTACTGCAAAGCTAAAATATTGATCATTTAATAAACACAGAAAGGTCAGATTTTGGCAAGACAAACGTTTTGTCGCCTTGTCATATAATGCACCCAATCCTAGTTTACATCCTCACCTGTGCTCACTAAATGATCGGTTAATTATTGGGTTTGTATAGAAAGAAACCCAGCACCCCAGACCTTCCCTTGAACTGCAACTTGACCTCTGACAACATGAGAAAAATCCACCCTGCGCCAAAAGCCTTGATTATCAAGAGGCTGAAGACCAGATCCACTGCAGAGGTGGCTGGCACTTTAATGTGTCTCAGGCTTAAGTGCAAGGAATTTTAAAAAGAGTTGAAGAGACTGGAGATGTTTTTGACAAGCCGAGGTCCGGCAGACCCCGCAAGACAACTGCTCAGGAGGAATGTTTGTTGGTTAGAAAATCCAAAGCCAGCCCCTCTTCCACTGCAGCAGAGCTCCAACAGGCCTGGTCACCTCAAGTCCCTGTGTCAACTACAACAGTTTGTAGGATTCTGTCTCGAAATGGCCTACATGGTCATCAGTGCCCAGAAGTGAGCACTAAACAAAAGGCAATTAAAAAAACGTGTGGCATTTGCCAAGTCCCCCAGCCTGCTAAACCGATGGATGCTGCAAAAATGTGGCAGAAGGTGGATTTCTCTGATGAATCTTCTGTTGAATTACACCACAGCCACCGCAAATACTGCAGGACACCTACTGGAGCCCGTATGGATCCAGAAAACAGTTAGGTTTGGTGGTGGTGGTGGTCTGGGGTTACATTCTGTTTGAGGGAAACATTTGCAAGGTGGAAAGCAATATCAATAGCCTAAAATATCAAGAAGTATTAGCTACCTCTTACATTCCCAATCATAAAAGGGGTCAAATTCTGGAGCAGGATGATGCTCCATCTCATACATCCATCTCTACAACAAAATTCCTCCTAGCAAAGAAGATCAAGATGCTCAAGGACTGGCCAGCCCAGTCACCAGACATGAGCATCATTGAGCATGTTTGGTGTAGGATGAAAGAGGAAGCTTGGAAGACAAAACTAAAGAATCTAGATGAACTGTGGGAAACATGTAAGACTGCGTTCTTTGCTATTCCTGATGACTTCATCAATAAATTGTATGAATCATTGTTGAACCGCATGGATGCAGTCCTTCAAGCTCATGGAAGTCACACAAAATATTAAATATGTCTCTAATATCACCACAACTTCATTCAACAATGTTATGCAACATATCTTTGTATTAGAAGTTAATTATTTGTTTGAGTTTTACATTACTTTCTGTGGGCGACAAAACTTTTGTGATAGTTCAAAATGTACAACAATACAGATAATAAATCAGCGTTGGGCCAGGTTCTCCACCTCTATTTTCAGATAGGGAATCACCATGATAGGAATTTTCTGCCTATGAGGCATTGCAGTTGCTGTTCTGACTATTTGGTCATAATGCTGCTTGAAAGATAGAATGTCTGTCTCAACGTATAATACCTATTTATATCTCTGATTTATTATCTGTATTGTTGTACATATTGAACTATCTATGGTGATTCTGGTATAATATATATTTTTGAGAGGATTTATTCTGGATTGGGTCTTATTACCATTGTCTTTGGTGTTTTTTAATAATATGTCTGCACTGTGTTGTATTTTGTATGTGTGTTTTTAAACTTTTTGATATACAATTAAAAATCGTATTATATTATTCTAAATCTGGAGTGAGTGCCTTTTGGTCAAGCGCTTCTCTTGTGATTGATATGGTTGGTTTTGCTTGACAGGTGCACCCCCCTATTCCTGATAAATCTACCGTATAAACTATGGCTGTGCACTTCTAATTGTTTTTTCTTGGATGTTCAAGAAAACCTGATTAAAGAGATTGCCCACTACTTTAACATTGATGATTTATCCATAGGGGCACTTTGCACACTGCGACATCGCAGGCCGATGCTGTGATGCCGAGTGCGATAGTGCCCGCCCCCGTCGCAGCAGCGATATGTGGTGATAGCTGGCGTAGCGAAAATTATCGCTACGGCAGCTTCACACACACACTCACCTGCCGTGCGACGTCCCTGTGGCCGGCGACCCGCCTCCTTGTTAAGGGGGCGGGTCGTGCGGCGTCACTGCGACGTCACACGGCAGGCGACCAATCGGAGCGGAGAGGCGGAGATGAGCAGGATGTAAACATCCTGCCCACCTCCTTCCTTCCGCATATCCTACGGAAGCCGCAGTGATGCCGGTAGGAGATGTTCCTCGCTCCTGCGGCTTCACACACAGCGATGTGTGCTGCCGCAGGAGCGAGGAACAACATCGGACCATCGCGTCGGCGTAATTATGGATTACGCCGACGCTGCACCGATGATACGATTACGACGCTTTTGCGCTCGTTAATCGTATCATCCAGGCTTTACACACTGCGATGTCGCATGCGATGCCGGATGTGCGTCACTTTCAATTTGACCCCACCGACATCGCACCTGCGATGTCGCAGTGTGCAAAGTGCCCCTTAGGATAAGTCATCAATGTCTGATCGGCCAGGGCCTGACACCCGGCACTCCCATTGATCAGCTGTTCTTAGTGCCATCGGCAGAAGCAGGCAGCTGGAAATGCTCAGTTCCAAAGCTGCTCCATCTTCTGATAGAGGCCGTGGCCAAGTCCTGCATATTCGCCTCCTATTCAAACTAATAGGAGGCAGATGTGCAGTACCCAGCCACTGCCTCTATTAGAAGGCAATGCAGCTCTGAAACTGAGCATTTATGGCCACCTGTTGCCGGCACCGAGAACAGCTGATCAGTGGGAGTGCAGGGTGTAGGACCCTGGCCGACCAGACATTGATGACCTATCTTAAAGATACGCCATTATAGTTCAGGTAGTGGATAACCTCTTTAGGTAATACTAATTCAGTAATAATAATTTAATAAAAAAAAAAAAATATATATATATATATATATATATAGGCTTAAAAACATATAATATACTGTAGCACTGACTGATGACAAGTAGTCAGGTTTTCTTGGACAGCATAGAAAGTTTTTGATTTGGCCAATCAAAATGTAGAAATTGGATTAGAAGATACATATTTTTACATACATCAGGTTAGCTGTCTCCTATGCAATAAAATAGCACATTGACTGGAGAAAGTATTAGTGGATCTCAGCAAAGGAAGAATGTCTCAGTAAGAAGCAAAGGAATCATATATTGCCATCTACATACTCTCGCTTAACTATATCTGCCCCCTAAAAGTTATTCAAAGAGTAAAAGGATAACCTGTTAAAATATTAACTGTATCAGGCTACCATGAATACAAATATAGGATAATAAATATTGTGATGTAAAAATAACTTTTTCTTATAAAAATGTTATTATATATATGTCATGTAGAAATATAGTCTCAGTGTGACCTGATGACATAAATATGTATATCCTGTCTCACAAATAACAAGAGCTGCATCCTGTCAGCACCTCTGCAAATTCAACATTAACTCCAGCCTTGTGCAGGTAACATTTGTCTGAAATATGTGATAATATCAAAATTTATGTTCATGTATAAACACCATTTTACAGTCCATACTTGCTCATCTTATTATGATCCTTAGACCCAAACCTGCTGTTGTCCAGAGCCGCATTCAAAATTTTGTTGCTTGTTATTAGAAACCGTTAACAAGCTTGGTACATACTATCACTGGCGAACAGAGTCATGAAAGGGACTCTGTGCAAAAACAATATATGGGCCCTTTTCAGTCCAATAACACATGAAAATGCGCAACTCCACCAGCTTTGGAGATAGAAATGGACCCCCTTACCTCTTGGGCCCCTATGCGGCTGCACAAGTTGCACCAATGATATGTCTGCCCCTGTGTATATTACTGTATAGTTATGCAGGTGTTCTAGCAAAAAGGACTGATGGGTGATTTCACTTCTGAAGCATGAATAAAAGTAATATACTGTAGTTCTGGAATTTAATACAGGAATTAGGATTAGTATATGTCTTGTAATGTATCCTATTCTTTTTTTATGTAGGTTATAACTAGATATGAGTGAACCCGTGGAAATTCGGTTCAGCAGACTCAGCAGGACTTTAGATAAAGTTCGGATTAGGATCAGGACTTGACCTGAACCCCAATGGAGGTCACTGATTGGACAGTTCGGGTCTCCGCCCACCTGCAGCCAGCCATAAACAGATCACTTCCAGGGTAGGGTGGTTGAGGTTTTCAAATGTTTTTTTTGGTGCACACTACATTCAATCTTGCTGTTGTTACCCCAGTGCAAACCAATCACAAGTGGCTTGCACTGAGCAGAGTACTCAGCATACCCGAGAACAGCGATGCTCGGGCGAATGGTTTGCATACGTAAAGAATACAAACTCCGAACCCGAACTGTAAAGTCTGTGTTTGGTAAGAACACCGAACACTAAACCTCAGATTCGCTCATCTGTAGTTATAACCATATGTATACTGCATAAGTGGTATTTAAAAAGTGAATTTTTTATTATGATTATTATTATTTATTTTTAGAGCATTATTATTTCCATGGTGCTGTGCATGAGAAGGGGTTACATACAAAATTCAATATAAATTGCAATGAACAAACTGATAGTGATAGACTGGTACAGAGAAGAGAGGGTCTTGCGGGTTTACCATCTGCAAGATAATGGGGAGTCGACAGTAGGTTGGGTGTTTCAGCAGCTCCGGTGGTGGTGAGGCGGCAGGTAGGTCATTGCAGGCTGTAAGCTTTTCTGAAGAGATGGGTTTTCTGGTTTCGCTTTAACGTTCCAAATGTGGTGGATAATTGAACGTGTTGGGGCAAAGATTTCCAGAGGATGGGGGATACCTTTAAATCATCTTTGTCTTAAAGGTGATTTGTCAAAGAAGTTGATTCCCTTTCTATAAGTAGCAAGTTATATGGTAGACGCTTGGTAAAATAATATATATTAATATACAGTAAGCCAATAGGTACGTAAAACTCCTCTGTGTTTGGCATCTTAAAGGGAATCTGTCAGCAGGTTTTTGCTAGCTCATCTGAGAACAGCATGAAGTAGGCAAAGAGACTTTGAATCTAACAATGTATCACTTAGATTACTGGGTGCAGTCATTCTGACACAATTAGAGGTTTTATATTTAGCAATATAGCAGAACTGAGAAAGCTGCCCTCCCTACAACATCAAGCTCTATACGTAAAATGGCTATAGACAATAAATTGCTAATAACCGTAGGGGTGTGTCTCTAGGGCTCATGCACTGCTGTAGCTGAACTAGTCTAGCAATGATAATCTCCTGAAGATAAAACAAACATTGTAGATAAACAACAGCACAGACTTTGAAAAGAGATGCATAGCTGAAATCTGTGTTTGAACCCCTACAGCATTCTGTCTTCAGATTATGTAGCAAAGACCTGCTGTCAGATTCCCCTTACTAAAATATTACTGTGGCCAAAAATACTACCTGAGTGGAGCTAAACGTATAGATTTCGACCATCATATGTGAGTGGTGATGCCCAGACTCCCAATAGCGGAATATGTGTGAAAAATGGGTCAGGTTTATTTATGTCACTGGTTGTGGCTTATTCTTTGTTTCCAATGCACACATTCCTGAGTCAAGCATACGTGTGTATGTGGAGGGTGGGGTTAGGGATGGGGGGCAGGTATGAGCGAAAGTGAACCAGTCTATTGCCTGTTTTAGTCAACACATACAAAAACTTCATGATGTAAGACTCCCTTCTGCAGCATGTTGAGTATACATTTTTCACATCTACAAAGGCTTCAGTCTATACATCTCTTCTTAATAAGATATCACATCCTTATAATGGTATTGTCAGACAGTGCAAATCATTTTCAGTTGTTCTTGAAATGTTAACACTTTATTGTGTGCATCTCATACCTACAGATGTGTAGCTTGTAAGCACAGCACTGAAGATGGTCATAATAAGAATGTTACAGCGCTACCAGCTTTAAAACAGTGTTTACAAGGTCTATAGAAAAGAGCTTGTAAGCACTGCACATGTTCTGCTGTCTAGTAGTGGTGGTCGGTTTTCAAGGCAAAGAGCTATAAACAAAATTTTAAAACGTCCATAGCTTTAAAGAATGGTAGAAAACTATAATAAGCAGTAAATTGCAAAATTGCTTGTATTTATAAGCACTATTCAACAATACAACAATACCCATTTACGGATATGGAAATAACCCGTTAAGGTGCCCATACACTTTAGATTGCTGTCAGATGAAAGCTAGTTCATCCGAATGGTATATCTCCCAACTCCTCTATAGATATATCCATATATACATATAGATATGGATGCTGAGTTTAAAATGCATGTGGTATTAGATCTATCCACGTAGTGTAAGGAAAAAAACAACTTTTCGTCTAGATCTAGCCATCTTATGACCATTACGAGAATTATCATATTTACTGTCTGCACACAGTTGTGCATACAATGTTGTTAAAGTTGTTCTGCCTCCAGATTGTACAATTAAAAATTAAAAATCTGTATACATTATTAAATAGACCTCTGACGCCCATCGAGAGTACTGTACCTAGCGCGACAGTTGGTATTGAATGGCTGCATATTGTTTCATGTTTTCCTTGGTGTATGAGAATTTGATTCTACATACTCATCTCAATATCAGGTGAAAAAAAATTCTGAAATGATTTTGCAACCATTCAGACAGTGACTTTTTTTTTTTAAAAAAACGTAAGTACACAAGCTTCATTAGGCCTATGAGATCTTTGAAATAATGTACAGACTTATGATTGGGAAATCTTGTGACAGACCACTTTGAATATGATACAATACACTTTATCGATCCCGAGGGATATTGTAGCATATATTTATATATACAAATATTCCAGAATACAGTCAGCATTTACCTGGTAGGACGATTGGCTGAAGATAGGATTGTTGTCATTGATATCCACAATCTCAAGGTGAACTGGAATCTCAGCAGATCTACGAGGAGAACCATTATCTGAGGCCCGAACAGTAAAATTTAACCACTGCACCTGCTCATAGTCAACA